>NC_133453.1:50673707-51013707 GCF_048565385.1 Saimiri boliviensis | reverse complement strand
CCTAAGACAACATCTGCACCCAGTAGGTTCTCAGCAAATGTGTGCCAAGTGAATGAATGAATGACTGCATCAATGGTATCAGTGTATTAGTATCCTTACCCTTTCTTCTACATGTTCTATTTTTTCTTCTATCCATTATAATTTTGCTTTTTTACTATGTAAGTTTATTAATATTTGCATCCAGTCCTGCAAGCACAGAAAAGCCTTTTGTGCTTTATTAATAGGTGACTAGGACTAGGAGTCTTTGCTTTTCCCAAACATTGTTCAATTTTAGAGACGAACCACCAGATGTTTTGCCCTCATATTGGTTTGGGGAAGAAGGACTGGTTGCACCAGCTTAATTACACACCCCAAGCAAATCCCCTGATTTCAATTCCAGTTCTTATTCCCTCACTATGGACTCAGGCTAGAGACTTCCAAGGATTTTGCAGAAGAGATTGACTCATAATTCCTTGTACCTTATCATCTATAAAACAATGAATTTCTTAGCCTGTTTTATTTATCAAGATATTCCCATTCATTTTTAATCTCCCAAAAGTTTATTAAAATCATTTGTTTATTGATTTATCCACAATTTCCTGTCTATAATGTCAGTAGTTTATTTCTCTTTGTGCATCTCTACTTTATTCTTAGTAGATGTTAAAATGAAAACTTGTACCTTGTCTGACATCTTAAACTAGAAGCATTAGAAGTAATTTTTAAAGTGTTCTATTTAATTTGTATGCATGTGAAAGAATTATGGAATACAGATGATTTGTTATAGACAACGTCTTGCCTTTCTTGCTCTGACCCTGTCTTCTCACATGAACTATAATAATTGATCTTTGAACAACAAAGGTGTGAACTGTGCAGGTCCACTTATACATGGATTTTTTTCAATAAAAGTGACACCAAGTATGCCTTTCTCTCTTGCCTCCCCTCCCACGTCTTTACCTCTTCTGCCTCTGCCACCCTGAGACAGCAAGACCAACCCCTCCTCTTCTTCCTTCTCCTCAGCCTATTCAATGTGAAAATGAAAAGAAAAAAACCTTTGTCATAATGCACTTAATAAATAGTAAATATATTTTCTCTTCCTTATAATTTTCTTAATAACAGTTTCTTTCTTCAGACTTCCTATATTGTAAGAATACAGTATATAATACATGTATAAAATATGTGTTAATTGACTATTTGTTATCAATAAAGCTTTGAGTCAACAGTAGGCTATTAGTAGTTAAGTTTTGGGGAAGTTAAAGGTTATACGCAGATTTTTGACCGCATGGGAGTGTTGGTGCCCCTAACCCCCATGCTGTTCAAGGGTCAAATATATTTAATATGTTGGTGTTGATTCTCTTGATTTTCCTTTCTTATTTTTAATTTATTTCAGAGATTTATGTTAATTATGTAATCCATATTTTAAGACACATTGTTTTAATTTTACAAAAATGCAGTTAATAAGAAAATGCATTTTAAAAATAAAACCTCCCCCCCCCCTGCATATATACTATAGCTAAGCTCAATCCTACCTCATAGAGAATCAAGAAGAGGGAGGGGTGAGGAAGGATGAACAGGCAATTGTGACCTGGCTTCCTCCTTATATGGCCACAGAGCCAATGTATGGGTACAACCAATATTTCCAAGGTGATGCTCTAGAGAATTCTAGAAAAAATGTCCAAAGACTGCCTATACGTATCACACTTCTACATGACGAGAAGCAATTCTCTTACCAATATTCATTATTTATCCAGCAAACATTATTTTGGAAGGAAGGAGTCTCATATTTATTGATTATACCATATTCTAATTCTTCTACCTATGTTACCTTTCTCATTGTTGAAACAAACTTAAGAAGTAGGTATCACAATAGACTTGTCATTTGAAGCCTTAACCTTGGGGATTTTAGCTATTTGTCAGTAACCCCAAAAGTGTAGAACTTGTAATTTTTCAAAAGCATTCATTTGCTGCTGATGCCAAGTTGAGGGCTGAAGTAGTTAATCAGGGAGTAAGATGGAATTATTCTGAACATCTCTATTTTAGCTTGAGTTTGTATTCTCACCTCTCTATTGTAGCTCTCCAGAAATATTATGGTAGTATTCTTGCATTTGAGGATTTCCATGTCTTAAGATTGTTCCTTAATTTTAAGGATCTATTATAATCCAGAGGTAAAATGATGTAACAGTGTTCACTCAAGAAAAATGTCAAGCTGATATTTAAGACCGTTTTTTTCTGGCCTCCAAAATTCACGTTCTTCCTTTGCTAACCACTAAGTTTCCCCCCATGCTGGGGATAAAACTGCAGCAATAATCATTGGCTCCAACAAATCTACAGCCCCGTAAGGAAGGGGATACCTCTCACAGCAGCACACTATGCTTCAGGCAGGCTGAAGATTCCTCCAGAGTCAACCAGGCAACAATGAAGCTTTGTTACAAAATTAACCCCCTCCTAATGACCAAAAGGATCAGACAAGCAAATGCAAATCACTCAATTAAATCAGTCAAATAACCAGTTTAATTATAGGTAGAGATTTGTGGCCTGAGGAGAATATGAATTAATTGTGAAAAACTGACAAACAAAAAATGAGTTAAGAAGCAATAGCCTAAGTTCTGCCAAACTCAGAGACAGTCTATGATTCAGGCAGCCTGTGGTTCACCAGCTTCATTGTCAGTTGGAGGAGTTTCATAAAACCCCATTGTTCTAGTTCATAATAAGGTGGAGCAGTTGTTTTCAGCAACAAGTAAATCAATGCCTTTGGACATGGCGATGCTTGGTCAATGATCGAATCCGTTCCTCCTGCCAAAATATCTCAGCAGGATTTCTTCAAACCAATTAATTCTATTTTAGTAAGGGGAGGTTTGTCCATACCTTCTTCAATGAGATTAATAAGATCAAGCCTTCCATAAAATCACTAATGTATAAAAACAACCCCAAATCTCCATCCTCAATTGACTCCAGCAGATATTTATGAGTTTTTCCTGCTGGGTGTCACGTACACTGTTTGATACGGATGTGGACTCAGTTCTGTTTTTTTTTCAAAGAACAAATTTCAAAACAACTTAAAAAAAAAAATGACACCTGGTCCCTATGCCGCTTAGTTAGCTAAGATGCCCTTAGATGAGAATTGTAACTATTTAGAAGGCATGAAGGCCATATAATCAATGAAATTATCAGTGTTTTCTCTTAAAGAAAATAGTACACAGAAAAGGTAAAATCTAACTCAAATGGCATATAATAATCACTCAAGACATCTATATGACACTTCAGAGCTATGGAATACCTTCACATCCATGACTTCACTGAATCCTTAGAAGATTTTTGGGAGATAGGTGTTATTTTCTTTTTAACAGGTTGAATATCTTGCCTGAGGTGACAAGGTGCTGCATGACTGCAGCCAGCTCCATTTATATATAATTTCTTTACTGGGGGCAAACCTGACCCCTGCTAAGAGAGGTGTTGGGGTTACAACCCCCGATAATGTCTTTCTTCACATTGCGTTTGCAGTGTGCGTACATGTATTCTCAGTAAAATATCTAATGCTTGTTGGAATCAGATAGAAAGCAGTGCTTTTTGCCAACAAACAAGAATACTCCAGCCAGGCATGATTCCAGTTCAGATCTACCTGACCTGCTTCAGCTTCGATCCGGGCAGATCATAAATCATGATAAAAAGATTGCCCAGTCTTTGCGTCCATTCCCTCTTTGCCAGATCCACGAGTTGCCAACAGACTGATTTATCAGATTGTTGTTATGAGGATGACTAATGCCACATTCATCATGCCAGGTAGCTTCTGTGCCCAAGCTCCTCCCCAGGAAAAAGCAGCAGGAACAGTTGACATTGCAAGAACTAAGAGGAAACTACGACCCAGGAGAGGTCACCTATGACCACAGGTCAGCTAGATGTGAATGAAAAATTCTTTTGCTAATTTATGAAATGAAAAATAATGTAAGGAACTAGTATTTATTCTAGAAATTCCATGAATTTTACTGAAATACTGTCAAAAAACAATATGTAAATCTTTCAAACTGTTGGACAAAGGTAAATGTTAGTGGTCAGATTAGTGGAGAGTTATCCCAGCATGTGGCATGTAAAAGGTCACGAATTACTTTAACCTGTGTCAGCCTGTCCCTCCATTTGCACTGGGACACCTCCCTCTTCTATACTGAGGAATGAGCTTTGTCCTGAACCCAGGGAGTTGCTCTGACATCGCCATGACTCACTCTGCAGCTGGGAGCCATCTAGAATTAGCAGTCATTGTCCTCTTTGATGGAGGCCACCCTTCCTTCACATGGGGCCGGCAACAGGAATGGTTGTTTCTTTTTTTTCTGCCCAACCTATTTGTTTCCCACGGTGTCACCCTACAAAGCACTACAGCTGTATCAGTTGTTACCAAATTGGTAAGATAACCAAAAGAACTGGGCATAAAAAGGAGCAGTTTAGTCCAAGAGAGATAGTCCAGTGGCAAAGCACCCAGCAAGTTGAAGGCCTTGGAGTGGTTCCTGCATGAAGTCTCCCCAGTTCATAACCTGTTGCCCTGCCCGCACCTTTCCGGTATAATCTCCGCTCCTTATGTAATGTCTGAGATGCAAACTGCCACCTTTGTAAACCCTCACCCTTAACCCCAGTGATCATCCTTACCCCATGGGAAGTCCAAAGTGGTAGCATCCAGGGTAAACATCATGTCCAGGTCCTCTCTGAGAATTTCCCATCAATGAGGGCTACGGACATTCCTGTTTCTTCAGCTATCCTTCGAATGGCTGTCAGCCAAGATACACATATCTCCAAAGGATAGACATTCACTCTCAGGTATGAGATAGCCAGCGTCTAACTAGAAATCACAAAGTGGTGGCCAAAAACATGTTTTATTTGGGCCTGCATTTAAAAAGAGAGAGAGAGAGAGAATCAGTTTATGGGGCAGACAAAATGATGGCCCCCTCCAGAAGTCCATGTCCTAACTCAGAACCTGTGAATATGTTTCCTTCCAAGGCAGAAGGGACTTCACAGACATGAATAAGTTAAGGATCTTGAGGTGAGGAGGTTATGCTGGTACTCAGGCAGGCCCGATGGAACTGCAAGCGTCTTTATAAGGGAAAGAAGGAGGCAGGAGAATCAGAGTGAGGGAAATAGAGGCAATCAAGGAAGCAGAGGGTCAGAGACAGAGGGATGTAAAGGTGCTGTGCTGCTGACTTCGAAGCTGATGGTAGAGGCCACAAGCCAAGAAATGCAGGTGGCATCTAAAAACCAGAGAAGGCAAGGAAATGGATTCATCTCTAGAGCTTCAAAAGGGAGCATAGCCTACAAACACCCTGATTTCCACCCATGATAAACTTTGGACCTCCAGAACCATAAGATGGTAAATTTGTCTTCTTTAAGCCACTGTCTGTGGTAACTTGTTACAACATTAATAGGAGGCTAATACCGTTTCCACCATTTAAAAGCAGAAGTTAAAAAAAAAAAACAAAACTTTCAGACCTTTCTCAGAAAATTTTTTAAAAATCTGCACACAGACAGCCTACTCACCAGGGGAAAATTGGCATAGTAGCCTCTGCCTCTGTCCGAAGGCGACTGGGGTCTGCAGTCCTGCCTCACTCCTACTTTCACTGTGTTCTTAAATGCTGAGGGTGAGGAGCCAGCTACCGATTACTATGGTCTTGGCAGTGTGATTCATGGCTGCCCGCTCTGCTCAGTACTCTGTCATTGCAGGTGGTCACACCATTCTTCCTCTACCCTTTTATTGACTTGAACAGTAGCCTAAATGGGCAGTCATTTGAAGTTTAAAAACCTGCCAGTGGAAGGCTTCTGCTTTTATCTTTGCCTCTGAAAGCATGAACCAGGGATGAGAGGGAAGTGTCCACGGGCAATCTAGAAGGAGGGACAGAATCACCCAGGTAAGCATCACCAATGCAGCTCCATATGATCTCGCGTTCAGACAATTTACTTTGACAGTGTTATTTCATAGGTCATTTGTAGTAATCACCTACACAAATAAGGGTTCTGTGGATTATGATCATTTGAAGTCTTGGCTTTTTATTTTTTTCAATTTGAGGGAAGAAAGATCCTAAATTGGATTTTAGCAAGATCTGGTCAGTGATTAATGCATACAATCTTTTATAAAATTATGTTTTAAATTCAGTGAATGTTAGCCAGATTCTGCATTGTTTTGTCTGAAAAGAAAAGCTTTGGCCACAAAACAATTTACTAACAGTCTTGAAAATAGAAATGCGTAACGCTGAATGTACTTAAAGCGTGCCCAAAGTAAAGTATTTCTGCCATGGAAACCACCTGCTCAACAACTTGACCACTAAATAAATGTTTCCACTGTCCAGAGAGAATCTTTGGCCAAGCCAGGAACACCAGTGCTGAGCTGTAAATGCCTGCAGTTATACAAAAGGCCACTTTATAAAATGGTGGTTGGTATTTTTCTTTTCCAGTAACACTGAATATCAAAAGGCAGCACCGACAGTACGCTTCTGGAAATCATCATAATTTCCTCAGTTAAAAACACCTATTCAGAGCCTTCACTTGTTAACAGGCAACTTCACCTGGCTTTATTTTCATAACATCTCTGATGGCTCAACTCTGCAACTGGCCAATCACTGTGGACAGGCCAGTTCTATTATTAGATTGGTTTTGAAGAGTAAGCAGTCCAGAATAGTGGCAGAGATTTATTCTCCAAAATTGGCTGTACCCTGTCATTGTAAACTCTAGTCAAAGAACTAATCTCTCTGGGACATGGATTTGGAAAATGAGGTAGTTTTAAACTGCTTATGTGAATCCATTTTTTCAAAGAGTGAACTAAATCACACTGTTCTCTGTGGTACATGAGATGTCAATGTGCACCACATGGGGAAACAATTGTTAACCTGTCTGTTTGAGACCTGTAGTAGTGTGCTAGGGCTGTCTTAACAGTCTCACAAACTGGGTGGCTTACAAATAAATTTACTGACTTCTCAGTTCTAGAGGCTAGAAATCCAAGATCAAGATGTTGGCAGGGTTGCTCCCTTCTGAGGGCTCTGAAAGACAATCTGGTCTGTACCTCTCTCCCGACTTCTAGTGGTTTGCTGGCAACCATGGGAATACATTGGTTGCATCGCCCTGGTCTCTTTCTAGCCTCTATAAGTCAATTTTCCTCCATATTACACTCTGATCCTGTCCTCTTTCCCTGCTCTGTCTCTTGTAACTACATTTATTCCTTGGCTCCAAGATCACCTTTAGGCAGCTGATTCTGTATAAGTTGCTATTTCTAGCCTTGACCTCTCTACCTAGCTACAAACTCATGTGTCCAGTTGTTTGTATCTAAATAACAGTAAAACTAAAACTGAAAATATCATCTCATTCTCCTTGTGCCCTCTTCTCCTATTACATTATTGCTGTTAATTTATTATTCTTGCATTCAGCCAGGCATTGTACCTTGTGGTCATCACACATTTTCTTTTCTCTTGTTCTCTCATATCCCATTTTTTTCTAGAAATCCAGTTGCCTCTGTTTCTGATGTGTAAACTGTCTGCCTCTGACTTGTCCTAGTCCAAATCCTCATTACTTTTCACCCGGATGGCTTAAATTGCTCCCTGTTATCTCAGCTTCTCTTTGCTGCATTCTAAACTATTCCCTGTTCATCCACTTTAACCCTCCAAAGGTTCAGCTGAAAAACATAATGGGTTCCCCCATTCTCTATAAATTTTAAACTTATGAGACCTAAGTTTGAAACTGGCATTTGTAACTGCTGTACTTTGGATATACAGTTTCTTCTGGGTTTCCTCTTCACCTGCCAGTGCTGCACAGGTAACCACTTTGTATTATATCACACTGCTAACAAAGACATACCCAAGACTGGATAATTTATAGAAGAAAGAGAGTTAATTGACTCACAGTTCAGCATGGCTGGAGAGACCTCAGGACACTTACAATCATGGCAGAAGGGGAAGCAAACACATCCTTCTTCACATGGCGGCAGCAAGAAGAGCAGAGCAAAGCAGGGGGAAAGCCCCTTATAAAACCATCAGATCTCGTGGGAATTCACTATCATGAGGACAGCATGGTGGTAACTGCCCCCACGTTAAAATTACCTCCTACTGGGTCCCACCCATGACATGTGGGGTTTAAGGGAAATATAGTTCAAGATGAGATTTGAGTCGGGATACAGCCAAACCATATCACTCTTCTTTGGCCAAACTAGACTACTTTCTTTACTTTTCTTTTTTTAAATTGAAAGATTGGATAGAAATGGATTATTCCAAACTATGCATCCTTTAAGGCCAAAGACCTATTACTCCATATTATATACAAAGTCATTTTCTGACAGCCTAACAGGATCTGTGATGACTAGCATTTTATTTGATCCTCTTTTATTTTACTTGACACAAGCCCTAATAAAGGGATGGGCTCATATACTCAACAAATGCAGTAGCTGACAGCCTTTCCCAATAGGTCTTGCTTTAGAGTTATTAGCATAATTGTCTTATTGTCTGCTAGATTGTAAGGCCCTAGAAAGTGAGGATTCTATTTTATTCATCTCTATAAGCCCTGACAAGTGTTTGTTCTGGGCCTCGAATAGACAACTAAGCAAAGACTATTAATTTAAACTAAAAACTATATTGACACACACCAAGAAATTGCGTTCCCAGTCAATAGATGAGCAGACGGTTGAAATTATTATTTGATCTTAAATATCTTGTTAAATTTGCATTAACCATTAGGTTATGTAACTTTATCTTTGAAACATCCTAATACCTCTCTTACAAATGTTCCATGGACTGCTTGCTAATGGCTGGGGACTTGGAAAAGAGGTGTGGAAAACAGAAGAAGGAATCTTCACATGCACTCTCAAGAATGTCGCCCTAGACAAAATTTGCAAACATAGTTATTTCTGTTGCTCTTTAATAGATTTCTTGCAAGAGACAAGGCTTAGATTTGCCTTTTAATTATTTAAGTTGAACAGTCAGTAATAAACGTTGGTCCTCCTGGGCTTCCTTACAAGCTGACAGTGAATCATCCTAGTCTATTTTTCTAATTTATCTTGGAGTCTGAACTCACCGACAGAGGGATGGCAGACTGCTTTCCCCAACATGACATCCTTGGTTTCCCCTCAGCTGGTGGGATACATATTCAATTATAATGATGCTGGGATTTCTAAAAACGTAGAAGAACTTGACACTGTAACAGTTGTCTGAGTACCCTGCTTGGAACAATGAAATCTTAAAATGTGGGTAAATGAGTATGAAAAAATATTCACCATTTGTGTCTATGTAGGAGGTATAGGGATTCCTTCCCACAGCAAGTTGCTCTAGCCTAGGATACTTTAAAATGTAATTGGAAGGGCTGGGCGCGGTGGCTCAAGCCTGTAATCCCAGCACTTTGGGAGGCTGAGGCGGGTGGATCATGAGGTCGAGAGATCGAGACCATCCTGGTCAACATGGTGAAACCCCGTCTCTACTAAAAATACAAAAAACTAGCTGGGCGTGGTGGCGCGTGCCTGTAATCCCAGCTACTTAGGAGGCTGAGGCAGGAGAATGGCCTGAGCCCAGGAGGCGGAGGTTGTGGTGAGCCGAGATCGCGCTATTGCACTCCAGCCTGGGTAACAAGAGCGAAACTCTGTCTCAAAAAAAAAAAAAAAAAAAAATGTAATTGGAGTTGTAAAATGTGATAGACATTATTTCCAGAAAATGTCTACTAAATTGTAAAATTTATTCCATGTAAGTCACTGTTTTGTATATCCTGTTTCATAAAATGAAGTCACACTACATGAAAAAACTTGTCTGGGTCTTCAGAAATGACCCAATATTCAGGATAATTGCTGTTTACCATGAAGGGCAGTCAAAAACCAAACCAGTTCTAAGTATTCAGACTAGCTCAGTGTTTCAGAGGTTAAGCACTGGAGGCAGGGTCTAGGCTTAAATCCCAACTATATCCCCTACTAACTGCATTAGCTTGGACAAAGGTATCTAACCTCATTCAGCATCAAGTCCTCATCTATGAAATAAGTATAAGCATTGTCTTCCTCATAAGCTTACTATGAACATTTAAAAAGACCATACTAAATGGCCTACTCCAAAGCAACCACTCAAGCTACTTTAGCTATTTTTATTCATAGCAGTCACTCTAAGTTAAGCTAATAATTGTATTTCTTATTTTATTTTGGCACTGAGATATTTGGATTTCTATGGCTTTTCAAAAACAACTTTATTGAGATATAATTTACATATCATACAGTTCACCCATTTAAAGTATACAACGTAAAAGACTTTGAGCATGTTCAGAGTTGTGCAGCCATCATCGCAATCTAATTTTAGAACATTTAAAATTTGTTTTTGCTTGATAAATTAATGAATTTTTTAAATTGTCACATTATTCCTGCCTCTTAAAATTATTGCTAGGTTCTCTATAAAGATATGTTGAATGAAAGAATAAACCACTTTATTACCGGAACTGGCAGTATTTTTGAAGTTGGAGAAATGAAAAAAGTGTGATTAGCATGAGGACAATTCTGGATGAGTTCTGTCTTCCTGGCTGTCTCACAGGAAGTCTAAGACCAATCCAGCTAGTAGAGCAGAGGAAAAGCCACAAAATCATTATTTTTCAATAGCTGGCTTGTAGTTGGATAGTCTGCCCTGAGAGTAGAATAAGTCTCCTGACCCAAATATATATAATATTTTTTAAAAGCTTGGGGGAGTAGAAAGGGCAACTCTATACTCCTAGGTGGTATAAATAGTAGTAATAAAAAGTCACAGTGTGGGAGATCACGAATCTCTAAAATTCTGAGGTCTGGAAAAGAACTCTGGATAAAACGTACTTTAAGGTACCTTACTTCACTTTAAGGAGACGGGAGTTTATGGATGTTTATTTCATCCCTAGCTACGTACAGATTGACTAAGATCGGCTATTCATGACTCAGCATTTGAGGGAGAGGGCTCTTTTGAGCGTTAGCTTGAAGAGGACACAGAAAGTTAGTACCTGGGCAGGAAATTGAAACCCCAGCAGTGGTATTCCAAGACCATGGTTCTGAAGTTGTGAGATGGGCTAAAAATGAGATCAAATGGCAAATGAAGAAAAACTGGAACTACTTCACAAACTTTCCTGGGTTCAGCTGAGTTCAAAACACCCTCAAACACATATTCATCCATAGATGTATTCTTTGGTTCAAACACACTGATTGAAAACGTATTAGATTTTGGAATTTTCTTAAATAAATCAATAGGGTCTTAGCAAGCTAAACATGTACTATTAACAGTCACCAGAAGTTTCTTTGGGCTAGTTCAGGCAACAGCTGCATAAATATTTCTCACGTTGGCTGCCTGCCCCACTCTACTTCTTTGCAGGAAAGACCACATTTTTTCCCCCAGTTTAGTTCACTGGTTGTTTCTCATGTGGACTGACTAAAGAATGTTATTTTTAAAACTAGGAGGGTTCCAAGTATAACTATGACTTCTGGCAACTAAAGGGAGACCACTAAATGATTTGTTCCCTCTGTTTTGCTGATTCCTCTTCATCCTTCAAGACTTAGCTCAAAATATTCAGTATCAAGAAATGAGGACCTATATGAATAAAACCATAAAGTAACACAAAGATTTGAATAAATAGAAGATATGCTATTTAATGGAAAGAAAAATTTTAAAGTTTGAAGTCAACTTTTCCAAATAACATTCTCTGTATTGCCAGTCAAAATCTCAATGAGCTCATTAGGAACAGACAACACAAATTCTAATGCTCATATAGAAAAATAAAAATGCTGGTTGGGCGTAGTGGCTCACCCCTGTAATCCCAGCACTTTGGGAGGCTGAGGCTGGTGGATTACCTGAGGTCAGGAGTTCAAGACCAGCCTAGCCAACATGGCGAAACTACATCTCTACTAAAATATAAAAATTAGCTGGGCATTGCGGTGGGCGCCTGTAATCCCAGCTTCTCAGGAGGCTGAGACAGGAGAACCACATGAACCTGGGAGGCAGAGGTTGCCATGAGCCGAGATTGCACCACTGCACTTCAGCCTGGGCTACAGAGCAGAACTCCACTTTAAAATTAATTAATTAATTAAAAATAAATAAAAATGCTAAAAGAATGAGGAAAATCCTGAAAAAAAAAATAAGAACTTATCCATGCATGTTATAAAGTTGGAATTAGTATTGACCCATGAATTTTTAGACTCCAGTGAGTGCAATAATAAAGTCTAGAAATAGTACCACATATACATGTGAATTTGGTATACAATAATAGCTGCTATTTACTCTTATTATGTGTCATAAATTATTCTAAGCCCTTTGCTACACTTATGTATGAATCCCGGAAACAATCCAAGAGATACATAGTATTTTTATCCCTGTTTTACAAATGAGAAAACAGATTCATCCAGTTAGTAAGCATTGGAACCAGAATTTGATACAGGCAGCCTAACTCCAACACCTATTAATTACTATACTGCATTTTATACCAGCAAGGGAAAAGATTATTCAATATAGGTAACTAGTATAAAACCTACCTTTTTAAAATATCACAGCTAATTCTAGATGGCTTGAATAATTCGATTTAAATAAAACGGCAAAAGTATGAGGAAAAACTATGAGTTCTTTAAAAAAACTCTATGTGGAAAGGCCTTTTTACAGCTCACCCAAAACTCAAAATCAAAATCAAGAAGACTGATAGACCCAATTCATTAATATTTTAAAATCAAATGAAAGTGAAATAAGCAAAGAGGTGAAACAGCCATAGTGCATATGACAGACCCAAACTAACAACCCCAGCATACAAAGATTTTTTTTTTTTTTTCAATAGAGGTGGGGTTTCTCGATGTTGATCAGGCTTATCCCGAACTCCCGACCTCAGGTGATCCGCCCACCTCAGCCTCTCAAAATGCTGGGATTATAGGCATGAGCCACCACTCCTGGCCACAAACATATTTTATAAATCAGATGATGATAAACATGCCTATGAAAAACATGTATAATTCACAAAAATCAGAAAACTAGGCAAGAAGTATGAAAAGTCTAATCTTACTGTTCATTAAAGAAGTACACATTCAAATAAAAGTTTTCATCAGATTGACAAAAGCATATAACAGATTGACAAAATCTGATGTTTACAAAGGCATAGGAAAATGGTGATTTGAATTGGTACGACTTTTCTGGAGAGAATTTTGGCATTTATGAATCAAAATTTCAAATGTGTGTAACTTATGATCTAGCAATTTTTCCAGAGAACTATCTGTGGAAATTATTGCTCAAGTACCAAAGCTGTATACACAATGATGTTAATTACAGCATTACCTAAAACGGCAGAAAAAAAAACAGGAAAAAACCTACTTGTCCTCTGCCTAAATAAAGGCATAAAGTATGATAAAATACTACATGGCCATGAAAAATTGTAACATCATTTTAAATTTATTGATCTGCAATGATGTCCAGGTTATATTGTTGAATGAAAAATTATTGAGCTACTGAATAGCATGTGAAGTACGGCTACATTTTTATAAAATTATGGGTATGCAAACACATATACATGCATGCCTGGAAAGTTATTCACTAAAATGTCAACGGCAATGATCTCCGTGAAGAGATTTTGGGTGAGTTTTACTCTCTTGTTTATATTTTCATGTACTATTTGGAATTCTGGCTTTTTTGAGATGGAGTCTTACTCTACCACCTGGGCTGGAGTGCAGTGGTGCAATCTTGGCTCACTGCAACCTCCGCCTCCTGGGTTCAAGTGATTCTCCTGCCTCAGCTTCCCGAGTAGCTGGGATCACAGGTGCCCGCCACTACGTCCAGCTAATTTTTTGTATTTTTAGTAGAGATGGGGTTTCTCCATGTTGGCCAGGCTGGTCTCGAATTCTTGACCTTGTGATACGCCTGCCTCGGACTTCCAAAGTGCTGGGATTACAGGTGTGAGCCACTGTGCTTGGCCTGGAATTCTTTTTTTTTTTTTTTTTTTTGAGACGGAGTTTCGCTCTTGTTGCCCAGGCTGGAGTGCCATGGCGCGATCTCGGCTCACCGCAACCTCCGCCTCCTGGGTTCAGGCAATTCTCCTGCCTCAGCTTCCTGAGTAGCTGGGATTACAGGCACTCGCCACCATGCCCAGCTAATTTTTTGTATTTTTAGTAGAGACGGGGTTTCACCATGTTGACCAGGATGGTCTCGATCTCTCGACCTCGTGATCCACCCGCCTCGGCCTCCCAAAGTGCTGGGATTACAGGCTTGAGCCACGGTGCCCGGCCCTGGAATTCTTTAATGAGCAAATAAACACCACTAAACAAACAGAGCAGACACAACTGAAGCGCATCTTCTCCAGGAAGCCTTCTCTAACTCCAGCTTGGTCTGGATATTGTCCTCCAACCTCCCGTAGCACCCTATACACATCACCACAGCACTTCCACATCACAATAGAAAGATATTTATTTGTACGCTTTGCCCTTTCTTACAAAACATCCGTAAATACCTCTGATATCCTATTATTTTGTTTTTCCTGTGCTGAGCTCAGTGACTGACACATAGCAGGCACCAATGACTCAACCTATTTGGGAATTCAAACTAGCCTCCTCTAAAATGATATATTGTAGAAGGAAGTAGGTGTGAGTTTTGTGAGATTAAGGTGGTTTTTTTCACCCGTAGTTTTTGTAAGCTAGATAAATTGTGGAGAAATACAAAGTAATGACCATTTATATGGCTCCATCTACCTTTAACAAGATTCAAGATCTCACTAAATTAACGTCCTTCAGAATTCTTATTGGGAGTCCTGCTGTTTAAGTCTTGCTCGTTACTGACACTAACTTGATACTGGGAGTATGTCTACTTTTCTGAAACTCTCACTTCCTGTATCTGCAAATTAGAAATGAGAATAATTCACTCCGCAATAGGAATCTACCTCCAATGACTGGTGATAAGGAATAGCTAAGAGAGTGTTCACCTGAGGGCTCTATTTTAGGTATGCTTCAATTCAGCTCCAAATTTTCCAGTGAACTCTGTATTTTGACATTGAAAAACAATGTTTTGGTACTACACTATACTTAGAGACTTTCACAATAAGCTTCTCTTATCAGTTCATCATGTGATGTTTTCCTTTAACCAGATCACACATTTTATCCTGGGGTTAGCACTTTTGGACTATAGTAACAGATATGAACTGTTGGTAGAAATGGTTGCTAACTAGTAATCATTGTTAGATTTTAACATAAAATATAAAATACATGGAAGAGGGGAGTAGGTAACATTTTGGGGTACCCAGTATGTAACCTACCCAAAGGGTTAAAAGGAACCCCCTAACTGAAATTATTTAAAAGCTGAAAGACCTAAACTCCATATCCAAACTGGTAATATATTCACAACCATACTTTAAGGGATGGTGTTGGTTTTGTGGTATTGATAGTTTTATTACTGCTTTTAAAAATTCAAAGACATAGCCGGGCACGGTGGCTCAAGCCTGTAATCCGAGCACTTTGGGAGGCCGAGGCGGGTGGATCACGAGGTCAACAGATCGAGACCATCCTGGTCAACATGGTGAAACCCCGTCTCTACTAAAAATACAAAAAATTAGCCAGGCATGGTGGCGCGTGCCTGTAATCCCAGCTACTCAGGACGCTGAGGCAGGAGAATTGCCTGAACCCAGGAGGCGGAGGTTGCAGTGAGCCAAGATCGCGTCATGGCACTCCAGCCTGGGTAACAAGAGCAAAACTCCGTCTCAAAAAAAAAAAAAAAAAAAAAAAAAATTCAAAGACATAATGGTATTAAATGAAAAGTTATAGCTTTATCTCTTGCTAGGCTAACTAGAGATAATCACTTGGCATTATTGCCATTCTCAGGTCTTCAGGTAGTTATTTCATCATTAGTTTATTTCTCTGTGTTTAGAAGGGTGTGATTTTCACACACTTCTTCAGCCAATTGAAACACCAGTTTTTAATAAGCACATGAAAACTGACTCTTATAAACGTTGACACTTATGGGTCAATTCATGTCTGAGTATTTGTTTAATCTTTGGAAATTAAATTTGGAATTTCTACAACATGTTATGTTAAACACGTCACCATTTTGAACATAACATATTGCATAAAACTGTTTATAAGACCTGTATGCACTGCTAAGCATTTATTTGCTTAAAATCAAAGACCTAAGAGTTTTAAAAACTACAAAACATCTGAGAATATGAATGAAATGCTGCTAGGAAAGAGAGAAAAATAAAGGATGATTAGAACTGAGAAGAATGAAAAAAGAAATATCAGATGCAAATAACCTACAAGCCATAGTCAACACATTTGCACATGATGAAAACAGTATAACATAATTTACAACACAGTATGACATATATTTATATAAGATGTCAATTAACTTAGTTCTAAGACCATACAGTCTTTTTCTTCCTCTTTACTCAGATTCACTTTTCACTTGTAAAAGAAGGCAATCTTGTAGTCAATTTGATGACCATCAACACATCACAATAATAGACTTTTTTAAAAGTCTGCTTATATCTTCCTAAACTTATATTTCCAAATGAATGGCATAAGTTATTCTCCCAATAAGTCAATCATTGGGCTCATGAAGATTTGTATTTGAGAAGAATAAGCCTGTTAATAAATGTATAGATAAAAGATTTAGATAGGGATTAGGATCTGCTAAAGTGGCTGATGTTAAGCCAGCTACATCTAATTCTCAATACTACTAATATAGCTCTATTTCTTGATTTAGCAACCTAAAACAATGACCCACTGTGAAAGATAAGTGATTCATCTCACTTCCTGCTTTCTCCCTAACCATTCTCTCAGGTTTTATTGGTTATTGTATACTTTTTATTAATTACTTTTCATGAGTTCAAATAATAAGCTTAAATTCTTTTTATTTTTTTCATTAACTTGACAAAGTATCTCAACTTCCACTCTATAAAGTAAATGCTATACTCGCCTTCACTTCTTCTCACCTGTAACGCTCAGGTTTTGTTAACTATACCATGACTTTTAAATTACCAGTATTGATAACATTTACAGTATACCCTATCTTTGTTTTATGAAGTCTTGGGTGTTTTTTAAATATGTATAAAATCTTGTGGGTGTTTTGTTTGTGTATTTCAGAGACAATATCTCTCACTGTTGCCTAGGATAGGGTGCAATTATAGCTCACTATAGCCTCAAATTCCTGGGCTCAAGTGATCTTTCTGAGTAGTTGGGACTACAGGTGCATGTCACCATGCACAGCATATTCTTTTTTTTTTTTTTTTTTTTTTTTAACATTTTTTAGAGATGGAGTCTACTATGTTTCCCAGACTGGTCATGAACTCCTGGACTCAAGCAATCCTCCCATCTCAGCCTTCCATGTAGTTGGGACTACAGTAGGCATGATCCACCATACCTGGCAAAGTTTTGTTTTTATAAAGGCTTTTAAAATAAGCCTTGTTTTTTTGTTGTTGTTGTTGTTTTGTTTTGTTTTTTTTGAGACAGAGTTTTGCTCTTGTTACCCAGGCTGGAGTGCAATGGCACGATCTTGGCTCACCGCAACCTCCGTCTCCTGGGTTCAGGCAATTCTCCTGCCTCAGCCTCCCGAGTAGCTGGGACTACAGGTGTGCGCCACCATGCCCAGCTAACTTTTTTTGTATTTTTAGTAGAGACGGGGTTTCACCATGTTGACCAGGATGGTCTCGATCTGTTGACCTCGTAATCCACCCGCCTCGGCCTCCCAAAGTGCTGGGATTACAGGCGTGAGCCACCGCGCCCAGCCAATAAGCCTTGTTTTAAAATAAAATCTTGTTTTTTTATAATGAAGTTTTGTTTTAAAAGTCTTTTCCTTATTAAATCTTCTAAGCTTTGTTTACTGGTTGATTCTAAAAATTGGAAATGAACAGCATACAGAACATTATTATTATGTTGATATTATTCATTGCAAAATTAGGTATTATGATTAAACCTCAGGAGAAAGAAATGTAAGGAAAACTTTGCCACTCAAAGGAAATGATTAAAGAATCAGAGTATCCATTCCCCTCCTACATGGTGGGAGCCCCCTCCGGGATTTCCCCTCTGGAATTCCCTTCCACATTCTTCGTGGAAGCCTTTCTCTTCTCCTTTCCTTCTCTTTCTCTATCTAAATAAAATTACCTTTCTGCAACAACAACAACAAAAAACAACAACAACAACAAAAAGAATCAGAGTATCCAGGCACAGTGGCTCACACCTACACTTTGCGAGGCTGAGGTGGATAGATCACTTGAGGCCAGGAGTTTGAGATGAGCCCGGCCAACATGGTGAAACCCCATCTCTACTAAAAATACAAAAAATTAGCCAGCCGAGTGGTACATACCTGTAATCCCAGCTACTTGGGAGACTGAGAGAGGAGAATCTCTGGAACTGAGAATGTGGAGGCTGCAGTGAGCCGAGATCATGCCTCCAGCCTACGCCAGAGTGAGACCCTGTCTCAAAAAAAAAAATAAAAAAATAAAAATAAATAAAAAAAAATAAGAAAAAATCAAAGTAAACCTAATTATCTTTTCTTTTACTCCAATAACTCCTCAGCATCATGCAATATAAAACAGTTTACTCTGTTTCATATATGGAAACTGACTTTCTTGTACAAGTTTTTGTGTTCTTCCTGAAGTTTCTTGTTGCCTTTTTTCCACATTACACAAGAAACATAGAAACCTTCATTTCATTAAGGTAGTCCAGCTTCTCCTCTTATGTCCCCCACCCCCAGTTCAGCTCCTGTTTATCTGCTCTTACTTGATTTCTCAATAGAAAGGTATTTGACATCCTAGATCAGGTGTCCCCAAACTACTGCCCAGCCCGCGGGCCACATGCGGCCCCCTGAGGCCATTTATCCGGCCCCCCACCGCACTTCAGGAAGGGACACCTCTTTCATTGGTGGTCAGTGAGAGGAGCACAGTATGTGGTGGCTCTCCAACGGTCTGAGGGACAGTGAACTGGCCCCCTGTGTAAAAAGTTTGGGGGACGCCTGCCCTAGATTAATCTTTGTGATCTCTTACTTTTATTTTCTCATACTTCATTTGCTCTACTTTTAAGTCTAGGCTTTAATTGAATGGAGGGAAGGAGAGGCAATCATATTTTTAATTTCCTCTTGTTCTCTTTTTGCAGAAAGCCGTGTACTTGCTTTATAGATACCATTCCTTCATCAATCTCTGAAGACTTGAACTAGAATTTTTAAAAAATTTTCTAAATTACCTGTTTTTATTGGTCCATCACTTTGTTTTTTCATCTTAATCCTATCTGATGCTGTTGATTTTCCCCAGATATCTGGCCATCACTGGTTATCTACACATACTCATGAGAGAAGGACTAGGCTGATGAATCCAAGTAGCTCCGGTGGATTTCCTCTGTTGTTAAGTGGGGTTTTTCTTGAAAGATACCACACTGACTGGAAGGATTTCTGTGTTAGTGGGTAAGTCATGTCATTGGGTAGGCTTCTTTAAGGGCAGAGAGCACAAAGGTAAATCAGGATTTCACTCCCATTATCAGAACAGGAAGACATGTTCTGGGAGTGAGGGGGGGGTTACCTGGGGGGACATACCTTCACTAAGAGCATTATCTCCATCCTAATTGTTAACTTTCTTTAGCCATTCACTTGCAACTGTCACCATGTCAAATGCAAATGTGCTCTGCATTGGGGAGCAGCTGTTTTGTATAGATCCTTCTGCCCACTTCCCTCACTGGTTTTCCATATCTGTCAATCTAAGCTACTCCGGAAATGACGGTGTATACCTGTGCTACAGCCCTTCGTACTGGGGCTTATGTATCAGTACTCACTCATTTGTTCATACTTTTTTATGCCAGAAATTTGTTTTTGATCTGGTGATGATTCCACCCGAGGAATCCTCATTTGCCACAAACAAATAGGCCCCTTAGCCTATTTAGGATTTTCTGGCACTTCTCATTAGAAAATGCTCATGCAAGTGTTGTGGGGTATGGAGGAGAGAAAGCCTTTGGACACAGACAGAAATCATTTTAGATTCTGTTCTGCTACTTACTGGCTGTGCTAGAACATGACATTTATTCTAAGACTGTTTCCTCATCTCTAAAGCACAGATAATATCTTTTTTACTGAGTTATGGTGACGATTAAATGAATAAAGTGTTGACAAATGATAGATGTTTAAATGTTAATTCCTTTCCACTGGAGTGTCTTTACTTAAATACCTTGGATTTAATAGGTAAGAATATGTATATATATTTGGTTAATATATAGTAATAAAATATATGTATCTATTTGGTTAATACATAGTACTAAATAAAACCTATCATTGGACATTCTTTTAATTATCTTCACATTAAGCTCAAATATTAGTTTAGATATGACTTAATATGTGACCATGTCCTGCTTATCTGAGATCATTTATTTTAAGGTCTTCAAAACATAGTTCTTCAAAACACGGATTTCTTTTAAAGTGTCTTAGTTACCATAAAATATATCTATTCTCTTACACCTTTATATTTAACTAGATTAACTTTTGTATTATCATTATTACAATTGTATACATTAGTTTAGAACAACCACCAAGCTGATTTTGAACATACTTCAGAAACTTTGCAGTGCACTTTTCTCCCAGTAAAATGCAATAAGGAAAATGTTCAAATAGAAAAATATATACTCACCTCCATAGAGGCCAGGGTAAAGAGCACAAAAAAAAATGCACTTACTTGTATTGTACTTTGATCTCCCATTTGTCTGTTCTTTAGATAAAATACTTGCTCCTTTTGGACTTGAAAACAAGTCTCCTTATAAGGAAAAAAAGTCATGTGTAGCCAGTTCAGATTTGTGCTAATTGTGTATGTGTTGTAACAAGGTTCTTCTAACTTTTCTATTCTTGAATTGCTGTCTTATAAAACAAAAATTTTCTGGTAGTAAAGATTTTTCTGGAAGGTGGAGCAAGAGGAAGACGACATTATGAAAAGAAGGAGCAATGCTTGATGGAAATACAGAGTTTGAAGTATCATTTGAGGGAGAAAAGTAAAACTCAGTGGTCTTTTGTCTCGGTTGAAAGGAATGGTGGACTGAGTTTATTTTTAATCACAATAAATATTAATATTAGACAAGTTGTATACCTATTTTCCTCTGTTCTATTAAAGTTGTAAATTTCTATATCAACAGTCTTAGTGCAAACATGACTTCTATTTTAACCATCCTTAGAATGTGGGGGAAAAATACATAATAGTCAGCAGACAGATATAATCTTGTTGAGGAAACCAAATGATGATATAAAAAGATTTGTTTTTAAAACTTCATTAAAAACAAATTATAAGAACAAACTCTAAACTGTTCACAGTGGTGGGTACTTCTGAGGATTCAGGAAGTGGGATGGGAGAAGTGAACTTTCATTCTTTAAAATTTGGTGCTTTTGTATTTTTCAAAACAGGAGTGCACCATCTTTATCATTCTGGCAACTTGAAAAGCTTTTCTTAAACGTCATTATCCTATAGCCCAATAGTGCAAACACATGGAATAAAGGAACTATGTGGTAGAATTCACACATCAGTACGGCAAATAATAAATACACAGATTATTTGACCTAAAGGAATCTCCAATAAAGGATTCCTGATAGCTTAATATTCTTTTTTTTTTTTTTTTTTTTGAGGTGGAGTTTTGCTCTTGTTACCCAGGCTGGAGTGCCATGGCGCGATCTCGGCTCACCGCAACCTCTGCCTCCTGGGTTCGGGCAATTCTCCTGCCTCAGCCTCCTGAGTAGCTGGGATTACAGGCATGCGCCACCATGCCCAGCTAATTTTTTGTATTTTCAGTAGAGACAGGGTTTCACCTTGTTGACCGGGATGGTCTCGATCTCTTGACCACGTGATCCACCCACCTCGGCCTCCCAAAGTGCTGGGATTACAGGCGTGAGCTACCGCGCCTGGCCAGCTTAATATTCTTTACCACAAATGTCTGCCCAGTTCTTTCTTATTCTCCTGCTTGGCAATCCTTATACATGTATTCTGCTCTTTTCCTACACTTAGTAGCTTTAATTAAATTCTATTTCCTTGCTCACAATCTCCTGAGAGAAAATCTTTTAAAATGGCATGTACTTTGTCTGGCTAGCAAAGTGCTTTTAGCACTTTCAAATTAGTTTTCAGTATTTAAGAATTTGAAGATTCCAGGCCGGGGGCAGTAGCTCACACCAGTAAATCCTAGCACTTGGGGAAGTCAAGGCAGTCAGATCACCTGCTATCAAGAGTTCGAGACCAACCAGGCCAACATGGTGAAACCCCATCTCTACTAAAAATACAAAAATTAGCTTCCAGCTACTCAGGAGGCTGAGGCACAAGAATTTCTTGAACCCAGGAGGCAGAGTTTGCAGTGAGCCCAGATGGTGCCACTGAACTCCATCCTGGGTGACAGAGTGAGACTCCATCTCAAAAAAACAAACAAACAAAAAAAAACAAAAAAATTGGAGATTCCAGAATCCCCAGCTCCTCTTTGAAGATCAAAAGATCTGACAATGCAGGACCCACATGCACCCTATTACCACCCCAATAGGACTGCCAGGGCCATGTGCCATTTAACATGGCTCTTGCACTGTCTTTTGTCTTAAAGGAAAGTAACTTCTTATTTACACTCTTATTTTCTTAAAGAGTAGGGAAAAATGAAAAAAAAAAATCAAGCAGGCAAGATGTTTCCAAAAAAGGGGAATATTTCTTTGTAGAAATGAAGATGATTTACCTGTGTTTACTATGCAAACAAAGGGTATCTATGCTGAAAGACTCAACTTAACAGTAAGAAGGCATGCAACAGAGAAAAGCAGGAAAATAATGTAATGAATTTGTTTTTAAGTGAGAACAAAATTAAATAATATTGTAAAATTTAATTACATGTAAAATAAATATTTTCCAATTTCTAAATCTACTTCATTCATTTTTGTGACCTAATTGGCTCTGCAGTTATTTGAGTTTGACCCCATATTTAGAAGTACCCCCATGACACAGCCACACAGCACCTACCCCCGCCCTGCTTCCATGGTCTAAGGAAGTAAACAACAAAGTCTGTCCAGACCAGCAGTGTTTCTTTTCCACTTCCTTCCTCTTCCTGCTCTGAGCCGCAGTCTACAAAGGTAAGGGCAGCAGCTGTAAAAATTCCTGTTAACACTTCAGCTCCCTGCTCCTTCTTCCTGCACAGGGCCTCTCTCTCTAGGTGCACAGACTGACAAAATGCCCATATTAGGAGCTGAAGCCTCCCCTTGCTAATGTGGTTCTATTCATTTTTCAAGGTCATAGGCCTTCAGTTACAGCTGCAAACACTCAGGACAGATCTCTAACCCCGGCCTTGACCCCTGTGGGAGGGAGCAGACAGCTAGTTCAAGACAGCAGCCAAAGCTAACAGGCATCTAGTTTGCACGGACATCATGAGCAGATCAGTAGCTGCAGGGTGATGCCAAATACTCTCAAGGTCCCAATTTTAGGAGAAAGGAAAGGAGACTCTGATCAACTATGTCTGAGTCCAACCTGCATCCCTAGGACTGATCACAGTTTAGATCAAGTCCCCAGTAAAAGTTTCCTTTATGTAGAATGTAGTTCTATTTTCTCTAGAGCCAGCAGGCATCTATCCTCAGCTCCCCCTCATTACTAAGGTCAACCTCTTGTAAAAAGGCTACCTTGTCTTGTAGGTCACAAAATGATTCCACATGGCTTCGCTTATTTGATTCAATCAGGTAACTTGAAAGGTAGGTAGGGTTGGTTTATACCATCATCTCCAAGGAACAGAAGGCAACACAGAAGTGAGAACTTAAAAGAACTTAGTGTAGCATATTCAAGGTCAAAGAAAGAGTGCTGGGCCTCATGTTTGCTACAGTTTTATCCAGGCCACCATAAACCAGAAATGTGAACAGGGAGATAAGACTAAAAACCGTGACACTGTAGCCCTTTACAGAGAAAAACATGTTATCCAAAACAGATGTTCTGTAACAAAAACCTTGTTAAATAATTGGGGAACAGAATTCAGGAAAAAGAAATCAAGATTTTAAAAATATTTTTATATAGAAATTTTTTTACAAAGATTTTACAACATAGCAAATCATTATGTCATACTGTAGAAAGATGAAGCAAAGGATTAAACTCAAAGGATAAAGAAAGTGCTCATAGCAACGTATTGCAGTCTCCATGAAAGTGCATATAAACGGTTAAGGCAAAGTACCATCTTGGTACAGATATGTTGCAAAATGACGTTTAAAACAATTTTTAAAAATATATACAAACTTTCTTTTCTTCTATTCTTCTCAAAGACATTTGAAAGGGATACTTTTATGAATATTCTTGCTGTAGAACAATGTAGAAATAACTTCTGGGTATAAAACAGTAAAAATAAAAATATTCTACCTGAGTGTGTTAAAAGTAAATCAAATGATTTGTAAAACAAAACCTTTACAAGTGTGGGCTTTCTACATGTAACTTGCCAGACTGAAGGCTTACACCCCCACGTTCTAGACAGAGAGATCACTAATGATGGTAACATGAGTTAAAGTAGGATTCTTGCCCTTCTGTGTAGCTTCTGGCTTCTAAGTTCTATGACCAAACTATTGACATATTTGAAGTCCGTATGCAGTTATCATGTGATAAATCTACCTTACAGCTTTGCTTCTACCTGCAGCTTACATGATAACCATGCTCTGAAGTGCTACATGTGCTTAATACAATATGTTGCCCCATCCAATAATAAAAATACAAAGGTGCTCTTTAAGTTAAACCATAAACCTTATTAGAGAATTCTAGTTAAGTATTTTCTTTTTCCACATACATGTAAATACCTTAAGATCAATAGGATCAATAGGATAACACTGGTTATCAAAATTTAGTCTTCATACTTAAAGAATTTGTTTTTAAAATATAACTAAGATGCAAAAAAATAAATTGGCCAGTCTTGAACAAGAGTGAGTTTTGCAGAAAACTGACATATCTGAATTCTGTTACAGATAAGAATCTGCCAGAGAATAACTGAACTCACATGACTAACCACTCTTTTACGTAGGATTGCATCTACTTATGAGAAATAGGGGAATTCAGTGTTATCATTATAGGCTCCGTATTTCAACTGAGTTTTTCTTTTCCAATTTTTTTTTCCATGCCTAAACATAGGGAAATTAACCAGCTCATTTCTGCTGACTTAGGTTTCCTAAATAGCTTTTAGTTCTCAAGGCACAGCTGTGATAAAAAGAGAGCAATACCCAGTCATTTATTGGAATTCTGCAGTACAAAATAAGCACATGTGCTCTGTACAATTTAGTAACAGGATAGCAACAGTTAACTGTCTCAAACAACAGATGTATTTGCTTGGTTTTCTTTCCTAACTTCTTTTGCATCAGGACCGCAAGCAAAGAGCTTGTTTCCCAGAGTATTTTGGGCAAATCGGAAATACATAATGTGGCCCATTGCCACAAAGGAGACCGAAATCAATACGAGCAAGCCAAAAGCTTCAGGATTTGGAGCCAGGATGACCATGATGAAATGCAAAAGATCAAGAAGATAGTTCATGGAGTTCTGTACACCATTTATAATGCCTCTTTCAGATTCAATTACATTTTCTTGCAGCAACTGTGTCACAGTTAAATCAAAGGACCAAAGACCTATAATAAAATATTTTTTAAAAGATTAGATTTTAGTTTACAGGCTTACATTTCAAATTACAGATAAAAATCTGTTGACATATGCAAAATATACATTTTAGCCCAACTGCCTTTAAGTCACCTTATATATATCATAGCCTTGCCTTAGAGAATTATTTTTCATAAAAAAAATTTGGTTATTAATGCCTCAATAAATGATTTTTACAGTCATCAGAGAAAAAGAAGTTGAGTCTATGAACTTCTTAGTTCTGTTTTTCTGTAATTATTTATACTACACAAACAAAACTTTGCAATCAGAGACATAATGAATCCTATTACAGTATAAGTACCATTATTTTTAAAGTTTCAAATGACCTAATATATAGTTATGGTTGAAGTACAAGGAAACTCAATTTATTTATTTATTTATTTATTTTTGAGATGGGGTCTTGCTGTGTCTCCCAGGCTGAAGTGCCGTAGTGTGATCTCGGCTCACTGCAACCCCTGCCTCCCGGGTTCAAGTGATTCTCCTGTTTTACCTTCCCGAGTAGCTGGGCTTACAGCCACCCCCCATCATGCCCAGCTAATTTTTGTATTTTTGTAGAGATGGGGTTTCACCATGTTGACCAGGCTGGTCTTGAACTCCTGACCTCAGGTCCACCCACCTTAGCTTCCCAAGGGATTACGGGCATCAGCCACCACACCCAGTCAAGTGTAAGGAAACTTTAAACCATTGTTACATTACTGCTAGAGTTCTAAAGCCCATACAATAAAGCTGTCTTGCTTGGAAATTAATATCCTCAATAAATTAATGAACTGCTTTGTATCACAAGATAAATACAATTTCATTTCAAGAGTGAATTCAGTCAGAGATAACTCATCAGTACTCTATTAATGATTACTTAAATTTTGCTTTGCAAGAAGTCTTTACATTATGTTTCCTTCCAGGGCTGTAAAACCCATTTGTGTGGCAAACTGTGTAAGTACATATCAGCTAGAGAAAACCTTTGAAGGATTTTTTTTCTTACTTTCACATCTTCTTTTAAAGCCAGAAACATTACTTTTTAGTGTTGTCCCATGGGAATAGTCACTAAACTACCGTTTCTTTGTTAGGGTTGTTGCAATATCAAGATTTTACTAGGTGGCAGTATAATTGATATAGCTAATATCTTTTATAAATTAAATTACATTTAAAAAATAATCGCTCGAGCTCAGGAATTCAAGACCACCTTTGGCAACATGGCAAAACCCCGTCTCTACAAAAATACAAAAATTAGCAGGTCATGGTGGTGCATGGCTGTAGTTCCAGCTACTTGGGGGACTGAAGAAGAAAATTGCTTGAGCCCAGGAGATCAAGGCTGCAATAAGCTGTGATTGTGCCACTGCACTCCAGCCTCAGTAACAAAGCAAGATCCTGTCTCAAAAAAAAAAAAAAGTAACATTTAAGATACTCATTTAGAAAAAATTTTCAAGTCTGAACCATGTTTTAAGTATATGTACATAATAAGGTAACAAATACAGGTTTTCAAACTATAAAATATACAACAAAAAATAAATATAAAGTACAAATACAGAAAATAATTTCACAATTAATAGTGGATTCTGCTTAAATTAATATTTAGAGAACATTTCAGATCATTATTAATGGATTCTCTGAACCCACATTACAGAAAGACATTTTAGTTCATACTTAGCTCATTAAAATACAAAAAGATTTCTTACCGATTCTAGCAGCAATGACGCCTGCAAACAGCAGACTGACGGAGATTATGGGCACAGATTCAGCACTTGTCTCCGGGACAATATTAGCAGAATTAGACCCATTAGACATGTGTACTTCAGTTGTAGTAATGGTTTCAGGTATCTCAGTAGGTGTAATTGACTCTCCTTGAATGAACCTTGATCGGATATCTTCAAAAGGAGAAACGGACAAGTCCAGGGGGCTTCCAGGCATGAACACAGAGATCACACACAAGATCAAACAGGAAAGCTGTGCCAATCCTGAGATCAGTCCTGTCCGAACCAAACCACATTTTCGACGTAGCCAAGTGAAAGCCACAGTTCCCATTATTCCAGTTATAGCTGATGCTCCCATCAAAATACTGAGGATTGAACCACTCAGTCCCTGAGTATAGGCGTACCCTGTGGTGATGCAGTCGAAGCCCAGGACAGTCATATAAAGGAAAGCAAGACCCATGCCAGCCAGAAACACAGGCTGGTTGTAGTAGGAGACCCATCCATCTCGGAAGGTACGAAAGGGCTCAGCCATCTGGGAGGCACAAGTAGGCTCTAGCTCATGTTCAAGCTCATGGATGTTAGAGCCCTTCACATCCATTAGATGAGTTCCCTCCATGGGTTTTGGCTCAGTATCTGTTAATAAAAGGTATTATTATTTTGTTGGGAAGGACATACGGAGATAAAAGCCAATTATTAATAGTACTTTTTCCTTCTCCAATTCCCCTCCCCCAAGGGTACCCTTGGTTATACATTATAAAACGTATTTTCTTTTACTCATAATTTAAGAATTACAGCCAAGGAATAATCATCAAATGCATTTTTGTTAAATAAACAAAATACTATTGATTTATCCCTCTTTTCTCTTCTCTCTCTCTTGCTCTTAGGAATTATATTCGCACCAAAGTAAACGGCAGGAAAACTTACCAGATAACATATAAAAACTGTCTTAGAAAATACAGCATACTGTTTTTTAGGTCCCTGCAGAGCTGGGTAGAAGATTCCATTTACTCAGAAGCCCAATTTCCTCTTCCCTGTGAAGTACCCAGCGTGTGTCCTCACGCTCTTCTACTGTCCTACAAATGACCACCCAACTCCCTCCTCATAGACTTCAAGGGATTCTCCCGATATTTTTTCCCCCACTTTTTTCCCAGTCCTATGACTTAGTTTTGCCCAGCCATCTCTCAACTAATGGAACCGCTATGACTACTGCTCACATCAAGGAAGAGGGCCAGGGGACCCATTCCAACCCCACCATATTCAACCCAGATTTTTCCTCCAGATCCTCAAAAACCTGTTATTGCTTCATCTACCATAGTAATATATTTAACCTCATCCGGCCCTCACTGGTAATAAAACCTGATATGAATTCAAAATAGTTTTGCTCTTCACCAACATTTAAGGTCTGAACATGAGAATAAAAGGAGTAATCACTGTGTTTAGTTTACCTTTGTGTAAATTCAGCTGTTTCAATTCAGTTTCCTCTTCCTTAAGAGCAGCCTTCACAGCTAGAGCAGGGGTTTTCTGGTAAACCTTCCACAGCAGAAAGTACTCCACACACATGGATACCAAGTTCCATCCCGAAATAAAACCACAGCCAATGACTGGGGAGCCAAATGTCATAATCTGGCCAACAGCCATTGGGGCCAAGATGTTGGTTAACTGGTCAATCCTTCGTATTGTGGCATTCATATCTAGGGAGGCAGGTGAAAAAGGCAGGTAAATGTGCAAACCCATCGAAGACAGACTGCCCATTTACACAATACAAAGCTGTAAACCACGAGAATAGATTCCTAAAATGTTATTTTCTAAAAGCACATTTGTAAGAAAACCATTTTGTTAGAAAAGCATTTGTTGTTTGGGTCAAGTCCCACTAAATTTGCCTCAAAAATGACAACTTTCTTGGGATTGCATAAATCAGACTAACAGGTTTTAAAATGAATACAATAGTGACTCTACTTTTTTTTTCAACAAATGTATGTTAAATGCCTATTATAAGCTAGGCATCATTCTCAACAATTCTTAACAGTATAAAGAAAACAACTAATATCCTTCCCTGTCTTCATGGAGTTTACATTCTCACAGGAAAAGAAAGACAATAAATCAACAAGCATGTATGTGTCTGTGTGTGTGTATGTATACACACACACATATGCTTGTATATATATGTGTGTATATGCTTGTATATATATTTATATGTATACACACATATACATACATTGCATATGTCAGATGTTTATTAAATACTATGGTAAAAAGTAATGCAGTAAAAGGGCAGAGAGTGCTCAGGGGAATGTTCTAAATAAGGCAAGGTATGAGAAGGACTCACTGCAAAACAGAGCATCAGAGCAAAGAGAAGCACTGAGAAGAAACACTAGCTTGGTCACGTGAAAGATTCTGGGGACCTCAAAAAAGGAGAACAATATGAGCAATGCCTGAATAAAGCTGATTTAAGAGACCAATGCCAACCCTAGGGGACACCGTTTGTATTTTCAGTGAGTCTTATTCTGGAGCACAATGTGAATGCTTCCCATGGCCTTATGGAAAGCCAAGTACTGCCCAAAAAACAGAACTGGAAATAGACAAGTCCTTTGTTTATGTTTTGCCAAAAAGAAGAACAAAGAAATAGAGTAGCAGAGAAGGAAGTGTGGTAAAGATAGGGATTTTGAAGAGGAACAAAATTGGAGCATGATTAAGTGCTGCCTGAAATGATACAGTAGATAAGGGATGTAATCTGAATCTACTGCATAAATGGATGAGTTGTTCTTAGACAGGAACACAATTCATTAATAGTAACAAGAGTAGAGGCCAGGTACAGGTAGGAAAAGAGATGTGATGGTAGGATCACATGGAAGCACTCTTCTCATTTCCTCCATTTTCGCAGCAAAATACCAAGCCAGCTCCCACTGATGAAAATAAGGATAGGGGAGGAGGACCTGAACATGTGATGAGAGAGCAGAAACAACTGTGAAATGGTCCTCTAGGAAAGTGCAGAAGAAGAGAACCAGAGAAAAAAGTGTGATTATCTGGAAGCATGAAAGGACCAACTCTGTGGCCGTGAACCTCAAGTGAGAATACTAAGCAAGGTCCTGTGTTTTTTTTCTGGCCATACTCTACTGTGGAGAGTTGGATTTAACCATAGTCTTACCAGACAAAAGTGACAAAAGTAGAGAGGCCAACTGAGCTGAGGGTATATACCAGAAGATGATCATACAATCATGACTGGCCTTGAAATTTAAGCTGGATAAGAAAGAGATGAGAGAGAGGTCATGGACAGTGAAAAGGCAGTGGAAAGAATGGTTTGTAGGTGCCAACCACATTGATGGATTGTTGAGGCTTTGGTAGTGAAGAAGTTGCTGGAAAGACAGAAGGTGGTTTTTCAAGATATGGATGCCTAAGACTGAGATATGGGAGGAGAGAATTTAGTGGTGATAACAAGGTCTAGAGTTTGACTATGGGAATGTATACCTGAGTCAGGGTAGAGAACAAAATAAAAAGGAAGTTAAAAAATGTCCAACACAAGGCCGGGTGCGGTGGCTCAAGCCTGTAATCCCAGCACTTTGGGAGGCCGAGGAGGGTGGATCACGAGGTCAAGAGATCGAGACCATCCTGGTCAACATGGTGAAACCCCGTCTCTACTAAAGGTGCAAAAAATTAGCTGGGCATGGTGGCGCGTGCCTGTAATCCCAGCTACTCTGGAGGCTGAGGCAGGAGAATTGCCTGAACCCAGGAGGCAGAGGTTGTGGTGAGCCGAGATCGCACCATTGCACTCCAGCCTGGGTAACAAGAGCGAAACTCTGTCTCAAAAAAAAAAAAAACAAATGTCTAACACAAAGAAATGATAAATGTTTGAGATGATGAAGATGTATCTCCATCTCATCTGATCACTACACACTATAAGTATCATGACATCACTGTGTACCCCATAATAAGTACAATTATGTGTCAGTAAAAAAAAATAATAAAAATAACTAAAACCAAAAGTTTTAGAACAAAAAGCAAGTGATCTACTTTCTCATTCGCTGTCACAGAACAGAGTGAAATTCGTGAGACAAGTCTTAAACAATCATTTGGGTTAGTTACCTTAAGGGAAAAGCAATACATGACAAAGGTGTACATTAACAGAAAACTGCCTTTATTCCTTTGTAATTCTTCCTGGTTCTCAATTGCTTTCCAATTAGTCCTATGAGTATATAACACATATATGATAACAGGAGAACTTTGACATATTTCACCTTTCACTTGAGAGGCAAAGGCAGCCTTCATTGATCTTACACTTGACCGCCTCTGCAGAGGCTTCATTACCGTCTGCCTCCCACTAACTACATATAAGTTTCCAACTCATATGCCAACAGAGAAGTGTGGAATTCATCCAAATAACTTGATAATTGGAATCCAAAGAGCAAGTAACTAAAGAAAATTTATACTTGAATCTTAAAGTCTCAGAACCGCAACGACAACAAATCGTTTTACTTAAAATTATTTCTTACTCTTTCCCTATTTCAGTTTTCAAGAGCTCATAGAGCTTCCCCATGTCACCAATTTCCATCTTTTACATTGTACTTAGGAAGTTAATGATATGTAGGTGTCATTAGAAATGTTATATTAGAAAACAGTTTTTATTTTTCTGATGCAGAATGGATTTAAAACAAAAGACAATCATTTTACTGGTAGCAGGCTAGAAAAAAAATCAGTCTTATGAATATGCAAATATATCTTCTTTACCAATTTATAGTTAGTCTTACAGAAGCACACAAATATGTGTTCATTTGATTCCAATTTAACTGTTCTCAGATACAGCTGTGGCACAGAACATAACATTAAATAACTACTTCTATTACAAAAGGTGTATTACATTTCATAGAAAAAAATTTTAATTTGCTAGCAGGTTTGTCTACTTCATATATGAAATCAATTTTTAATCAATACTGCAAAAACACAGTATTTATCTGCCGTACTTGATCAAGCTAACTGGCCAACTATTTTTTAGAATGATGGGCAAGAAAAATTTCAGAAGATACTAATAAAGAGTGATCCTCAAAAGAAACTTCAAAAATCAGCCTGCATAAACACAAATCATTCCCGGCTGGAGTAGGTAGGTCTATGTACAGAGACACAACCTCACAGGAACCCAGGGCAGTAGCTGGAGTCCCTTCTAGATGTACTTTCCCCCTTCTTTCTCCCATTTTTTCTTTATCCTCCTCCTTTCTCTCTGTTCTCCTTTAACTCTCCAATAGCAGAAATGGCAGAAAAAATCCATTATTAGACACTTTCTGACCTTCAGAACTAAAGAAGTTTCTGTTTCTTGTTTTGAAACATGCAGAAAGTTTTCCTTCACTTAATCCACCAGCCCACACTGCTGGCTGGCTTTGAAAGAGCACCACTTAATAAAAGTTAACGTAGAGTGGACAAGAGTTCAACAAACATCTCACTTCCTTTCCTACACTTGAAAAACTTCAGAAAGTTAGAAAAAGACTGGCTAGATTCTTCTACTCTGCAGTAATTCATAATATAAAGAGAGACAGCTGAAAAATGACCAGTCATATTTTTGTTGTTCTTGGACGTCACGTCATAGAAAAATCTCACAGAGTTATGTGGGGAGTTTGTGTGTGTGTGTATATATAGATAGATAGATAGATAAGTTAAAGATTCTGGTTAACTTTCTTTTTCATATTTCAGACTTTACAGAGTCAAGTTAGTTAAGATCAGTTAAGTGAAATAAAATCATTTTATTTTATTTTCATTTTATCTATAGCTGCTGCACAAATTAAAGAAAAATCATTGTAAAAGCCAACATTCTCCTCTAAATATATTCCAACAAATACATATGTGATCTATTGTCAAAATATATCCTTTTGTATGCTTTGAATTTTAAAACATGGATATATTTTATATGCTTTAAATAGTGTGTTAAAAAGAGAAAGTAAGCAAAGAAGGACAAAGTCTTATCTAGTTCAATGTGACAAAAAAGACATGACATTATTCCTCATTATAAATGATCACAGGGAGAACAGTCAATGAGAATCATGATTTTTAGCACGAGAGAATTTCCTATGATACAGATTCACACATGCTAAACTCATCTTACACACACACCATCTTTTAAATCAATCACTGTGGAATTTCTATCTCAATGATAATACTGCTACCACAAAGTGATGATTCAGGCAAATTCTTCTTCTGGACCTTCCACAGACTTTGTTCTCCTTCACTCACCCCTCCTTTCTTCTTTTTAAACCAAATAGTCCAAACAAAGCTGCCTGCTAACCCCAGCACATACTCTTTCCTTCTGTATCCTGGGATAAGCCATTTAAGTAATCAAGAATGGTTTACTTGTCTGTCAGGATAGTTAGGCAATGCACCCACTATCTCAGTAATCAGCAGAGATGAATCAGCTGATCTGACGGGTAGGCAGGTGTACCCTTCCTTCTTTACCCTGTGTAATTATCAGTCCAAATTGTATCTGTGTGTCTTATGAGGGGAAGGCAGGGAATAATGAATGGGGGAGGTTATTCTGAGTCTAAGTAATATTGATGGAATAGGACACGTTGCTTTGTAAGCATTCTTCAGATTTTCTTTGACCACTTGTTTGTATTTCCAATGAGTAACTAAGATGGTAAGCTTCTTAAAAACTGCATTCTATCTTCTGTTTATTTGGTATTTGTAACAGCAATTATATTACATTGTACATAATGTAATAGAAGTTATATATTATAACTTTAAGTTAGAAGAAATTAACTTCTAGAGTCTCTTCTACAATTAACTTCTTTCCATTTAGTTTAGAGAAAAATAATATCTGTATGACTGATAAACACCAGTAATAATATTCATAGGTATGACCAGTGAAATTTCATGTCAGATTTTCACTGTTCTAAGTATTAACATTTAGAAAGCTGATTGAATTTTCTTTTTTTTTGAAAAAGGAAATAAAAAGTTATTCCATTTGCCAAGTTTGGGTAGGATAAAAGAGAAGACAACTATCCTATAAGTTAACTTCATAACAGGGATAAATCTTAGCACTAAAACTGACAGTAAGGTAAGAAAGCATGCTTTCAATTTATGGTTCCTTAAAAAATACCCAGAACAAAAATAAAAGGCTTACAGCCTCATTTATCACCACTGATTTAAAGTGAATCCTAACGTGCCCATTTAATTGAAAGAGAAAACCAAATTACTTGCTAGTTTGCTTCTGTCTTCTCCTGCAACAACAACAATCCAATCCCTTTGGATTGTGATTGCAGTAGCAGTACTGGCCAAATTTGCAATATTTGCAATAGTGATGATCAGGATATAGCAGGAAGTCTAAAGAATGACAGGAAAAATTGAGTTATAATGTCAATTTACCACACTGTACATATGACATTAAACAATGTAGTTTAAAATGGTCTTTGGTGGAATAATAAAAAAATTATTTTAATTTCATTTATAAGAAATAATTTTACTTTATACATATGAAACAATGAATACCAGCAGTCAAGTTAAGGTGCATAATGTCCTAATCTATATCATCGTTATCATAATACAAAATTTATACATATACATAATATACATAATACAAAAATTATAATAGTCATGTGAATACAGTTACCATAAAATGTTAAGACAGTGGTGGTTTTGATCATTTCTCCCACACATATTGCCTTTGAAAAGAATGTTGAAGGAGAATTGAGAACACCTGTATTTAAGTCAGACTTCTGACACTTTCTAGTTGCATGACAATAAGCAATCAACTAATGTCATTTTGTCTTAATTTTTTCAACAAAATGAAGGGAATAGACTTAAAGATTTCTAAAGTCCTACCCGGCTTTGTGACTCGGTAATATCAATCCAAATATACATAAAAAGATTCAATATGTCACCAAATGCATTGTTTCTACCACACCCCATGGCTCTCCTCTTTTCCATCAAGCTCTTATGAAATCACAACATGAATAGCTATCTAGTTGACATTCCCAAACAGAAGTAACAATTATTATTGGAGGAACACAATCATATGAATAATATTTCTTAAATAGCACAAAGTATAGGTCCCTAAAAAGCTGAAAACAAACAACTGAATTCTATAGTAAACTCTTAGAAATGCCATTAAAAACCAATAGGACAAAATTTAAATTCAAACAATACTTAATAAGTGCCTGTTGTGGGCAAAACAACAACAAAACAAACTATAGGGGATATGACAGTAGACACAGAAATCAATATTAAAAGGTCACATCTATCAAAAGAAAAAAAAAAAGACACTCCCTAGCCTTCAAAGTATTTTCATTTTTTTACTATTACCAGATATTCAATTTTCTGTCATGAAGAATCTCACTGAGAACTTACGAGAACCCATCCATGGTACATGGTAAGAAGCTCGTGTTTATGTAAAAAAACCATCATCAGGATGATTCCACACAGGATGACTGACACATTCTGTACCACCAGCGAGGTCTGGGCCACTGTGCAGAGGATGAGATAAAGTGTTCATTACATCAAAATGTGTCACTGGGACTGTTCTTATCCTCACATCATTGTTCTACTGTATTAATGCACAACATAATAATTACAAGATAAAAGAAAACCTTTCTGAAGTCAATCCTGCCTCAACTACTCCCAATATGACCCAGAGGATCACACCAGACCAGTAAACATGCAAACAAAATGAAGTATAAGTTTTTCTGCTCATTAAAGTCTGTCATAATGACCACATTTTCATTTAGTTTATCTTCTTGAAAGCTGAATATAAACAGAGCTGTAGTATGATATAGATATGATCCATATTTCAGCTCTTTGTTGCTTCAGCTAAAACAGGAACATGTAGGAGGTTAAGGAGGAAGTTATGAAATCCACAACCTCCTATATGGCAGGCTGAATCTGATAATATGGTATAGATAAATAGGAAAGACACACAAAAATTTGCCAAGAATAAAGCAGCAGTGTATTTCTGTTGGCATACTAATGCTATTTGCCATTGCTATGAAATTCTAAGCTACCCCTTCCATCTCAGATGGCAATTCTCTTACTATGAGACACCCATATAGATAAAGCACTGGAGTAAGGACAAATAAAGATATCTGGTAGCCTTTTTTCTGCCACTCAGCAGATAGATGATCTAGGGCAGGATACCTAATGTCTCTTATGCCTGCATCTATAAGGTGAGGATGGTAATACCTGTCTTCCTTACTCTATAGAGTCATAATGATGCTCAAATAAAATACTTATGAAAGCACTTTGGAAAATATAAAGTTCTACATGTAAGGGATAATTACAGCTTTTGTCTTCAAGGATAATATAGTTCATCCTTGCTTGGAAGGTCATATCAAAGACCCAAGACAAAATAAACACTTTCTGAAAGCCCAGTCTGAAATAAAATCCCACCACATAATTCATTAATTCTTTCATCCATTCATTCACTGGATAAGGATTAGATGCAAACTGAATGAGGTTCTGAGCTTTCAGGACCCTACAGAACAGAAAAAGAAAAGATATGTGAACAGATAATTATATCTATGTAAGTGCAACAGCAGAGGTGTTAACAAAGAGCCTCAGGGAAACACAGAAAGAAATGGTAAACTCAGCCTAGCGGTATCAGGAAAATATTTCATAAAGAGTAATATATGAGGCAATTATATAGGATAAGTGGGAAATTGTTATCCTACCCCACTTTTCTTCATCCAGTTCAATATTCTTTCCTAATCTAGGATTGCAGTGCTCAAAAATTATTAAAGGTTTCTGTGTATAATATTCCTGTGTTTCTACGTATAATGATGCAAATAAGTAAATTTTTTTCTAGGTTACAGAACTTTTTTCTATATGTGTTCTGGTCTATTCTAAAAGCAGAAATATGTTTATCTTGACTATTGTCCTAGTAGCATCAGGTCCTGGAATTTGATAATCCTGTTGCTCTGTGTCCAGAAGCCGTCATCCTGCACTGAAAGAATGACACCTCAGTTTTATGCCAACAGCTAAGTCAGATATGGTAAGGTCTTGGCATTGAGCAATTCAAGAAAATTTACCCAGAATGATTATCCATATTTCCCTTATATTCTAGATAATTTAGTTGCTCAATTACTTTATCTCCCGTACAAAATGACACAATTTCAGTACTAATGCTTAGAATAAATATCAGTATATTATTATTTCTTCTTTTTCTCTACAAAATTTATAATTCAGCTCTTTGTGATCCACGCTCAACTGTTCTCCCTTGAATCTATAGTTTTCAATTTCCTTACGTACACTCTTGCATGAAGCATAGTAACCAAAGAACAGATGTTACAGCTGTCTCTGGAACATCACACTAAAGGGACTCCAGTGCAAGTCATAGAAAGGAAGCCCAAGTTAAGCAAACTTTTAATGTTTAACATGGTTCTCAGAAAAGTGCTACAAGGTTAATCATTAACATATAAAATGCATGAATAGCCAAAGAATAAAAAAAAAAATCTATTAGGTCAATGTCCAGGCATCCCAACTTTGTGTGGGAGCCATGGGACCCTCCATCTAGAGGTGGTGCCATCTAAGGCCTCCTCCCTCAGGTGTGGTGTGTAGACATTCACTGGGTTGGTCACGGTTGTTGCTCTCTTAGTTTGTTGTTTCCTTTGTTATGGAGGTAGTTCAGGCATTGGTCCCATGGATACAAGGGCTTAATTATATAACAACACTCACCTTTAAGTCTAGCATTCTTATCCACCCAGTCACCAATGATGGCTCCCAGGACCAGAACAGACCCTGCCACCACCAGCCCGTAGACTGCTGTCAAAAGGAGGCTGTTTCCATAGAGCTCTACCAGAAACACAGATACAGCAAAGTGCCACATCCGATCTCCCTTAAATAAGAAGAGAAAATGTTTTGATGGAATATTGTTTGTTTCTAGTCTATTGTACTCAGGAAGTTTGCTTCCTTATCAAAGGGGCACTTCCTGGCTACATTATGAGACTTTCAAAGTCAATAATTACTCCTAGATTGAATAATGATCAGATGTTAAAACTGTTCATCCCAGCACAATAGAAAACATTCTTGCCCAAATATTAAGTAAACTTGAAAAGGCATAATATTAATGAACCGTACATTCTCTTTGTCATTCTAGAAAACAAAATGCAGTTTCCAGACCCAAGATGGCTTTTTGAGATAAAACTTGTTCTCCTGTGTGCCGGGTTTCTCCTGGGGCCTGGAATTTGCCTACCTTGATTGCAGAGGCATAAAGTCATTTGCTTTTGACCAGAAATGAATTACAGTATAATTCACAAATTATACCTTGAACATCAAGAAAAAGCCAGTTTCCCAATTTGTAAAATGATAGGAAAGGACCATATGATCTCTAAGTTTCCTCTACACCTAATATCCTAAAACCTGTGAGATTTCATAAAGTCATAATTTGAAAGTCGTAAAACAGCAGAGTGATCAGAAAGAGGAGAGCAATAAGGGCAAATTCTGGCACCACATAAACAGTGATGTCAGAAATAAATGCATAAGTAAGTAGTTACATTAACATTTTAATACAGATGAGTTTTGAAAAGGGAAAAAAAGTACTTATTTCTTTGCATAAACTCCAGAGAATACAGGGAATTTTGGAGTTCATTACATGAAATGTGATTTAACAGAAACTTTTAAGTAAATTAGGCAAATTAATGTCATCAAAAATCTATAATGGACCTTATTATGAGATTTTAGGCTCCATCCCTGACTTCTGAAATTAACATTAAGGAGGACAACCATATTCTATCATAACTTATCTCTGGGAATCACTATAGGAAACCAAATTCCAGGCCTCATAGATTTACACTATGGAAATACTTATACTCCTAGTTCTTCCCAAAGTCTGTTAACATCTTCATGAAATATCCATGTATTAGAAGCAAGTACTATCCTGGCATGTCAAATGATTTTAAAAACTTAATGAGGCCAAGATAACAATTTTACACATTCGAAAATTGATGTGTGTTAGCAATCATTTATAAGAAACTTAGTATAGACCAGTAGTTCTCAACCAGAGATGACTTTGTTCTTCCTACCCTCACCCCACCTCCCCGGGGATCATTTGGCAATGTCCGGAGTAATTTTGAATTGTCACAATGGCAGTGGGGGTGGAACTGTTACTTAATCTTTAACCTGAAAAGCAAATTTAGATTTGATTAGAATAAAATGGGGTGGGGAGTCAGGAGGTACTTTATTCTACTCTCCAATCCTCTGAATAGCTCTCAAGGAAAAGACAAAAACACATAAATGTCCCAAATGATAGGTTGCTTCTGTGAGTGAATTTTCTTTCTTTACATACATGTTAAGAAACACTTTTCTAATACTGTTGCTTCTTTCTTTTTTTCTTCCTCTTGTTTTTTAAATTGTGAGTCCTTTAAAGCAGGCCATCAAAAGAAATGCTATTAAAGTTTTGTCTCTTGCTTATTTTTGTATGTCATACCACCTCTTTGATGGACAGATTTGCTGCCATTACCCCAATTTCCAACAGGTTTAGACTTTAAGAAGCAAGAGATTCTAAGCTCACAAAAAGCCCAAGAATTGGGTAAAGTCTATGTAAATCTTGGCCAAGTACCATCCTTCTTTATTTCCATTTCTTGCCTTCCCACCCATTCTTACCAAATTTGGATGACCTGTTATGTGTCCATGTACCCCCACTGGCCTGAGAGCTGAAGGCAAACCTAGTAACTGTCAATGAATGATCATGGTCCTTAATCCACTTAATAAATACTTACTGAGTGGCTACTATGTACTTAATACTTGCAGGCACTGGAGCTTCAGCAGCCCACAAAAATCACAGTCCATGTTTTTATGAAGCTCACATTCCGGTGAGCAGAGACCAAAAGCAAATCTAGCACAGGGCATGTGCTGCTATGAGGAATATAAAGTAGGATGGAGCTGGTGGCGACAAAGGCCTCCATGGGCAAAGAAGTGAGGCCTGTTGGAAGCGAGGGCACAAGAAAGGCAGATATACTGGGGTTTAAGTGGAGAGTCTATAAGATAATGATATAAGATATAAGCAACTGGCCCATCCTTTTAAAGCCCATACTAAATTGTATTATAAGCTCCTTGACAATAGTATCCACTTTTTTTTGTTTGCTTGTTTTTTGAGACAGCATTTTGCTCTGTTGCCCAGGCTGGAGTGTAGTGGTGTGATCACAGCTTACTGCAGCTTCAAACTCCTGGGTTCAAGCAATTCTTCCACCTCAGCCTCCGAGCAGCTGGGACTATAGGTGTACCTCATGACACCTGGCTAATTTTAAAATTTTTCGCAGAGACAGAGCCTCCCTATGTTGCCCAGGCTGGTCTCAGACTCCTGGGCTCAGCAACACTCCTGCCTCAGCCTTCCAAAGTGCTGGGATTATAAGCATGAGCCACTGCACCTAGTCAGGATCCACTTCTTAGACTACCTTGTATTTTGATAGTACAGAGAAAAACGTATTGATCCATTGGCAGATAAAAATGAAGTCAGAAATAAAAGGCATTCAACCTCACACAAAACTAACCTGAGGAACCCTAAACTCCAATGCCCCTAAGTTCACTGTATAGGAAATCATGATGTGGCAGGGTGGACAGGGAAATGCATATGTGCACACACACACTACAGAAACATAAATCTTTTGTTGTAATAAAATCAGGCAGACTGCCACATAAGAGACAAAACACAAAAGGTATAATTACCTAGTGTTAGAGACATTCCTCTTTTGCACTCCTTTGCAGTAGAAAGGAGTAAAAATCCACTAAACCTTATATGGTTGTAGTTGCTGCTGTTTCTTTACTTTCTCATGAGAATTTCCTTTGCTTGACTGACTGTAAAGTTGGGATAAGCATCTGTCACCTTTCTTGTGAGACTTTTAATTAACATGACAAAATATCCTCCCAGAACAACCAGGCGTCACTTGTTTTCTGGCAAATCTGACCTCCTAACCCATTAACCAAAGGTCACATAAACCATAATCAGTATTTGGAAGTGAGGCATCTTCTTCCTCTAAGAGCAAGGCCACACCACAGGCTGAGAATTTCAGATACTATTTCCATCACCTGTTTTTAATACTTAATATTTATTGAATTAAACTGGAGGAACAAACTATTGCTCTAGATTTATTAAGGGTTGTTTCACTAGGTTTCTACTTAGCATCATCAGCTGTGGAATTAAAACAAACTCACACCAATTCCACTTTGTTTACATCTATTTGCAGTCATCTCTGCGTAAGCCGCTGGTAAGATAGGAGCTTGCATTTCTAAAATGTCATCTATAAACTGCTATTTCCTAGAGAGCCAATAATGTAGCTTAACAATTTCTCAAAGGCATTGGCTATAGATTTCCTCTTACAGTGGTTTCCATCCATGTCTTAAGGATGATCCAATAGAAGTTTCCAATGTAAAAGGAAAATAACATTAAAAAAAATTTACTCTGAAAATTTTATCTATTTAGTTCTTTTTAAACATATATGAGGCATGAACAGAATACGGCCAGTTTTATTGCTTTTAAATAATAAGAATAATTGTTTAATGTTAAAGATTCTATTCATTATTAAACATACATCTAGCATCATTCTAGGTTATTCTTTTTGGGGGAGAATTTAAGAGCCCAGACCTACAGAAACACTAGGTCTCTCCCAACACTACCTAGAAAGGCAGAGGAAAAACTGTGAATCCATTACTGATATTCACTGGATGATAATTTTTAAGATAGCCTTGGATGCCCCAAACATTATCTAACTGTAGATAACGTTTTCAAAGACCAGAATTTTTTGTCACTCAGATATTTGTTCTGGGGAGTCATTTATGTTTCAATTAATCTTAGAATGCTATTATTGGCCTAAGTCAGTCACTCTACCTATTGTATTCTCATGGTGCTACATGATTTTAAAATGTGAAGAGAAGGTATGTGACACATCCATCCATTTTATGTAGCAGATACGTCTATTTACTAAGGCTACTAATGCAACATACAATTTAAAAACAAAGGAAATATTCCTTTCTTTGTTAATCTTGTCTGGATAGTTGTCTATATAAACTACGATGATCTGATAATTTAGTTGCATTAACTAACACTCATGGGGAAATAATAGTGTAAATAATGTTTTCATTAAAGCATGTGTACTTGGATGATTTATTTCTTTAACTGCTTGGCAAAACTGGTAGTTGGCTTAATACAAATGGCTGGAACGAGAGGAAATAAAACATTGCGCAACTGTGTTGTAAGAATGCGTATTCTCACTTACCCAAGTGGAGAGAGAATGGCCAAGGTAGAGAAGGAATTTTGCAGAGGTCAGATAGTCGGCCAAGGATCCTGAAAAGACACAAGCCGGAGATAAAAAGCGATCCTAGTTACTTAATGAGCTGAGGGCAGAATGCTTACCCCTTTGATCTTATTAGAACATGATTATTAAAAGCTACATTGCGGGACACACCACGTACGTTTCATCAAGTTACCTATGAACCGAGGTATTTCATTCACTTAATACCATTCACTTAAATTCAACATGACCTAGTCCATAACTGCCCAACTTCACATTTCACATACAGTGAAGAAACTCTTGTTTCAACATTTTTTTTTTTTTTACACAAGGCAATCCAGACCGCTCAGTCTACTCCAACAGTGCCTATGTGCAAGCCCCTTTTCCCACATCCTGAATTTCCTTTCTTCCTTAACGTCCACAAATATGAATCAAAGGATCTTTTACAAAGCTATGGTTAACAGCAGAGCCATATGCCTGCAGAACCTGTGTGGAGCTGCTTGTCTCCAAAGCCCAGCCTGGGTTTCTACCACCCGCATTCGGTCCATGCCACTCACCACAGCATCCTCTCTGGCGGTTGTGTTCTCCTGCCCTGGTCATGACACTGGGCGACCCCGCTGGCTCTTCGGCGGCTGCTCTCGCTGCTGCTGCTGCTCTCGCTGAGGTGCTTGTTAACAGGAGTGCAAGGAGCTGGAGATAACACCTCTAAAAACACAACAGACTTGGGCAAAAAGACGACAACGACTTTGGCAAAAGAAAAGGGGCCCGGGGGTTTTCCTTTTTCCTTCTTTCCAAACTTAGCTAACACTGTAGCTGAAGTTGGAAAGGCAAAGCCTTATGGAAGCGGGTTGGGAGGCTCAGCAGGCCGTCCGAGCCGAGCGGACGCCCCAGCCAGCTCTCGCCGCCGCCGCCGCCGCCGCGGGGGGCCGGGCCCAGCTCTTATACCGCGGCGGGGGCGGAGCTCCCTGCGGCCGCCGACAGGGGCCGCCCCGTCCCCTTCGGAGCCGCCCGGGCGTCCCCGCGGCGCGAGGCGGGCTCCCGTCAACCCTGCGCACCGGGCCGTCTCCACGCCTTTCCCGGGAGGAGTCGCCCGCCTGGGGCGCAAGTGTCCAGCCGGCCGCAGACACCCTGCGCGGGCTGCGGGGACCTTCGCCTCGACCCGTTCCACTCTCCGCGTTTTCCCTCCCTCCGGGGGCCGGCGGTGGGGCTGTGACGGAGAGGACGGCGCGTGCAGCCGGCGGGGCGCTGTCGGGAGGTTCTGCGCGAAACCAGGCGGCAGGTGCTGGAAGAAAGCGCTGCGCACCGGCTGCCTGGCGGTTCAGGGGAAGGGAGGCCGCCGGACGGTCGTAGTGCCAAGCTCCAGTACGAGCTCGGAGGGTGGGGATTCCTTTTTTAATGAAAATAATTTTTTAATATAGGTATCTAAATAAATATAATTCATGCCACAGAGGCCGCTTTCCCGGCCTTCCCATTCCGGCCCGCCTGCGGCAGAGAATGTCTTTCCTTCCCCGGACTGCATAGCAGCGCTTCCCTCAAAGAACCAGAATCAAAGGGCAGGAAGGGAGCGCAAAGATCAGAGTCCAGCCTTCTTCAGAGGAGCAGACGGAGGCTTGCAAGAGTGAAGTCCCGCAGCGAGTTACAGACCTACCCCTGTCCCCAAACCGGGTCCTCCAGATCCGTCCTGGAGACACAAGGAGGACGCTGCAGCCCTAACAAGCCCTTCACCATCATTCCCTCTCCTTCTGTACCCTCTCACCCCGCCCCCACGCGCGCGTCCCTTCCCACCTAACTCCAAATGCCCCAGTGGTAGGCTTACCAGGAATACCGGTTATCCCAGTTGTGTCTCTGGATCTGTCCCTGTCCAGATAAAGCCATTCGGTGGCCTCCTGCAGGGAGAGGTGAATGACTCTAAAGAACACCAGACTCTAGCCTTGGTTGACTTCGTTTCTCTCCTGCTGTGCGAAACCCCTGGCGCATACTAGCCCCTTTGGCCCGCCGGTTACCTTATCCTTCTCAATCTCACCAAAATCGCGGGAGTGGATCCTACATATTGAACCTCCAACCTCCACACCTTGAGCTCAGGGCACATTGACACCCAGCAGTGAAGGGAGCCACGCATATGTGACCTCTATCTGCACTCTCAATCAGGAGCCCCAAAGGTCTACGGGTGGGTGCAGCTGGATGCCGTCGGGATGTGGTCTGGAGGGTAGAGATAGGGGCTTTACAGTTTAACTACCGCCTTTAACTACCTTTTTTTTTTTTTTTTTTTTTTTTTTTTTCCTTTTCAAGCCCTCTTTTTGCCTTTCTTTCACAGGATATTCAAGTTCTTTCTCCCAATTTAGAGAGGTTTTGGTTTGCTGATGCTGGAGCATACGGTCATTTATCCATGCATCCTTGAGAATAAGCCAAAGTATACTCAGATGAGTGAACTAAAGTGAAGGAGTGAACTGGTAAATAAACTCCTTACTTTATGTGGATCCCTTATTAGAGATGAATTTTTATTGATAGGTCCTGAAGCAAGGAACAAAGGATAATGATAGTTTGCACATTTGCCACAGCGTGTCTCAGCAACAAGGACCTCTAAGTGCTTTACATTAATTTTTATATGTTATAAGAAGGTGTGTCATGCTGTCCCCAGCTTCCCGGTGGCTTTTTAAAAGTTCGGTTGGTTAAAAAAAAAAAAATTACTTCTCGTAGACACTGTTTGAGAAGTATTTGTGGAAAGAGAAGCTAAGTCAGTGTATACCTCAAAATGTAATATGGAGTCTCTGTTCTCCGTTGTCACCAAGGAGTCCACAGAATCCAAAACGGAGAGAATGTTATAAAGAACAGATGGGACGCTGCAGTGAAACAAGTAGGAAAGATACTTTGGAAAGAAAACAAGCAAGGTTCATGACATTAAAATCAGTGAATGAACTATGGAAGGGGAATCTTAAATACTAATTAATGAGAATAGTCAAGATATGTCAGTTGGGGCTTATGAAAACGAAAGGAATTGAAAATGAAAATAGAATTAAAATCCTCAAAATATTCAGAAAGTGCAAAATGACAGAAATCTTTTGGCCTTGACATTCTAGATTACAAAGTACCACTTTAATCACAAGACCCCACCAGCTCTTCCTCCTTCTGAAAAACATTTGACCATTTGAAAATTAAGATTTCTTCCAAAAGCCGTATACATGTTTTTGAGAACACAGACTATACAACTTTCCCATCAATGTAATCATAACTAAGAAAGGCATACAAGTTTTAAGTCAGCTTACAAAAAAATAATAGATGCCCTAAAAACCATTTTCCAATAAATTTTCAACATTTTTTTTAACATTTTTTTAAAGTTTGTAACTAGGTTAACCAACTTTTTAAAAATTCTAGCCAGAATAAAATGTATGTGGCTATTTAAAATTCATTAAAAGTGTTTATGGTTGGGAAATAAAAATGGTTTTTATCATTTCGTTTTTATGCTGCCTTTTCACTTACCGGTCAGGCATCCTCAGTTTCCTCTGCCATATCAGATGTGCTCACCAGGACAAAGGCAGAATAAAGAATGGTCACTATTCCACTGCTCTGAAGAAAAAAGTAATAGGGTTATCACCAGCTATTACAGGAAGGGCTTAAATCCAGGATAGTGCTTCTGTTGGATGTGAACGTTTTTATGTTAACTTAGGAGCTATAAAGCCATGTTTCCATTCAAAAATCTTTCTCAGTGTTACACATAATTTTCAAGAACTGATTTATATTTCTATAATCTATGACCGAATGTACTCTTGAGAAGTTTAAGTCTAACATCTGCTTTAAATTACAGTCATCCTATTGAAAGATAAATATCCTCCCATGTCTTCATTTTGTTTGAATATTTTAAATAGATTTGACCTTGAGACGTTTCTTATGAACACTGGCTTTCATTGGTAGTGTGCTCGCTCTCGCTCGCTCTTTCTCTCTCTCTCTTTCTCTTTCTCTCTCTCTCTCTCACACATACACATAGACACACAAATACAAATATACACAGTAATCTAAGGTTTCTAGTTGGAAAAATTAATACAGAATTCAGGAGATTTCAAAAGAAATATACTCTAAGGCAAATCCATAGAGACAGAAAGCACATTGGTTGTTTTCAGAGGCTGGGAGGAGGGAAGAATAGGTAGTGACTGCTTTATGGGTATGGAGTTTCCCTTTGGGGTGATGAAAATGGTCTGAATATAGATAGTGGCAATGGTTTTACCACACTGTGAAATAATAAAAGTGTCTCAAATGGCTCAAATGGTGAATTTTATGTTACATGAATTTTACCTTGATTAAATACAGATTTAATCAATATATATAATTGATATATTTTAATCAATAATTATATATATTGAACACAATGTATTAATATATATTTTAATATAATCAATAATATATTTAATCAATAATTTATATATATTTAATTAAGGTAAATATAGATATATTCTTAACAGAAAAGTTCATTTTTCTATAATGGTATTGATTGGGATAAATGTAGGCCAAACGTGGTCTCAGGAGATCTTAATCAAATAGAAAGAGACTGTGGAAAGAAGAAAAGAGAAATCTTGTCCATTACACTAACTGGAAACTAAAACACGGAACTAAATTAACTGTTTGGTTTTCTTCATGTATAGCCGGAAAATACACATGTTCCACTTAATAAATATTTCCGTCTCTTAACTTTTGCCATGGATTGTTACTTTTGCTGTCTAATCTAACTCTCTCATGTTGCAATGTTAAGTCTGTTCTGTATTCTGTCTGAATTCAATAAAGCACAAGACAAATGCTTGCTATCACCACAGCAGTATCCCCTTCACATTCTCCAGATGTTGCTCAGTAATAGGGCAGCATCCTCAGGTTGTATAAACAGGGATGGATTTCTCAAGTGTTCAGTCATTTTAGCTCGTCTTCTTGATGCTCTTTTCAACTGCAATTTGATTGCAAGCCCCTCACAGAAGAGAGCACAGAACACCTCATGCATCTATACATTCTCATATCCTCAATCTTCCCTTTCAAACACTCTACACTGTTTCTAAGCAGTACCTTGAAGCTGATCCCTACTAAGCTTGCCATACACTTATATTCATGAAGTTTGCAATTTGCACTGCTGTCAAAAAGCTCAGAGTTCCTTAATGTTTCATTTGGGACATAGTTCATATTTCCAGGGCAAGAGTCCCTGCTTCCAGCTCCCTCCCCACCCCAACCTCTTAGTGGTATAATCATTATGTCTGCTCTTCTATTTCTTTTGTTTGTTTTCATTTTTTTTTTTAGTAAATGCTATTTCCATACTGCTGATTTTTGCCTTATCAAGTATCATAAAATGCCCAATTATTACAGCATGTCAATTATGAGTGCAACATAGTAAAAGATAATGACGTCTCACAGTCATAAAATTCCTAGACAATATCCTTAGTCTTGGTTCCTTGAATTTGTGTTCACACAATAGTGTAATAAGGAAAATCCTAGAACTATAAAGACTTTTATCATGTGACCTGGACAAAGCCCTCTTCTCTAACACAATTAGGAAATACTGGCTAGAGTAATTATATCAGCATTCAAGACAAGTTAAAAATACAGTATGAAGGCCCCTCCCAAGGATGTCTGTCAGAAATATTTCATTGCAGTATTATCTTCATTGAGCCACATATATAAAACAATAAACACCATGTATTTGGAGCACTATACAAGTGGAAGGTATGTCACAAGGTGCTTACCAGATATTATCTTATTTTCACAACACCCCTGCAAAATAATACTGATAGTATCCCCATCGTACATATAAGGAACTGAGACTCAGAGAGGGTAAATAACTCACTAGAGGTCACTCAGCTAGAGAGGGGCAGAGCTGGGATTCAAGCCTAGACTTGTCTGTTTGCAAGGCCTTTGTTCTTTTCACTTTGTTAGCCTGTCTCTTGCTTGTCTAATAAGATTGGAACAACACAGGTGATGTCAATAAGCATAAATGTGGCTCTTTTCTCAACACAGGTGATGCCAATAAGCATAAATATTGGCTCCCTTAAAGACAACAGGTACTCAGGTACCAAATAGGTGTTGGAAGTAACCTAGCACTGATGGTGGAGGCTGGCATAAAACCAGGGCGGTAGTGGTGGGAGTACCACTATCCCCTTGGTCATGTGGGAACCACTTAATACCAGGAGCTGTCAGAGAGTCAGTGTGGAGCCTGCTGCCCAAATCAAGGTAATAGTCTAGCCCTGCTTCCAGAGCACTATATGTCTATAAGATGAATACACAACCTATTTAATGTTGCCAAAAGCTCATTTTTATACTTTCAGATATAAAAAGTAAAAATGAAATATTCTGGAAGTTTTCCATGTTTATTTTCAGACTGCTTACTACTGAATTTTGTAATCAGTATTAAAAGATGTGGGAGTTGGGACTTTATAAAAATATTTTGTTATCTCAAAAATGGTCAAAGGGAATTTCTTGGCAATGTAGAGGGAAGTAAGTGATAGAATTTTAAAGGGGACGTGATAAGTACAGATTTTACAATATGAAGGAGGTTATTTTTAAGCGATTTATAAAGCAGCATTAGTTACAGATTTATTATTCAGTACAGAAGATGAGTTTTTCTATGGTATCAGAAGAAATGTATATTTGAGAATAATTTTTTTATATTTAAAAAATGTTCTACCAAGAAGAAGGATATTACAATGGTCTTTTCAGTTTTCAAGTGTTTTCATGTTTTCTCACTTAATCCTCTAGTGATTGTACAAGGTCTTTGATCAAGGACATTGTACATCGCATCAACCCCAAAGGTCCATTGCCTCTATGTGTGTGTGTCTATGGAGGTAGGGAAGGTTTTTAGACAGGGTTTGGTGATTTGGTGTACTATGGGTTTGGGGAAAAAACTGAGTTAAGGAGGACTTAAGGGGCTGAACACAAAAGATCAGGATTTAGAAAAAGAATGGGCAGCATGGTGCATCAGAAACAAGCTTCAGATTATAAGTCAGGAGAAAGAGTTCCATCTTTGCTAATAAGCAGCTTTGTGTCTTTGGGCAACTTATTTGACCTCTGTCTAAGCTCTATTTTCTCATTTGCAAATTAAGGCAATAGTTGGTCTCTGAGATCAGACTCATCAAAATTGTGATTCAATAACAGTATTTATGGTTATTATTTTCCACTTAATGCTTTTCTCTATAATGAGCATGTATTACTTTTATAATGAGCACATATTATATATCCAGAAACAACAAGATTAATTTAAACTCTCTGAGGCTTTAATTCTTCAAACACAAAAAGGCTTTATGCCACCTCAACCTTTGAACAGGGTTAACTGTAAATTTTCTTCAAGAATGCTGATTTAGAAAATGCTAATTAAAGTTTTAAAAATATGAATTACAATAATAGTTTTTAAAGAAATTTCAGTATCTCCCTAATATATATGTAGGTATTATTTTATTTAAGAGGAAAATGGGTGATGATTTTTCTTTCATTTTATAATTTTTATTCAAATAATGTTTACTTTTACATAAAGGTTTATTTTTACTCTTAAAAACAATACAGTGATATTATAGACAATAATGAGCTATTTGCAAATCAATCTGCAATATTTTAAGCTTTCCATAAGTGTCTCAGAATACACAAACACTGAATGAATTCAAGTCATTTCTAAAAATATAACATTTTTCTTTTTCAAATTTTTGATAATAAAGATGAAATAAATTAAGTCTAATTTCTCATATCATATGTTATGTATATGTATATAAAGTTTTTTCAAAGTGAAATATATTACACATTAAGATTCAGCAAACTATTTTTTCCAAAACCAAGATCCCAGTTCTGTAGCTTAAAATGGCTATAAAATTATCATGACAATAACAATTTACAAACCCAGTACAGATTTTTCACCCATTTATATTTATTCTGTTTACCATATTCATAATTCAACTTGAGTCCTATGAGTTTCCATAAAGTCTGGCTTAATGAATTAGTTCCCAGGAAATTGCCTACGGATTAAATTCCCAAACTTAGCATGGTATTCAAGGTTGTTGGCAATCTAGAACTTCCTGACTTCCTACCCTTATCTCTTGTGAAAGTCAGGAGGATCTAGATTGCCAACAATCTTAAATGCCATGCTAAAAGTTGGGAATTTAATCTACAGGCAATTCATGATTTTCTATTCTTGATTTTTGCACTTGATTTCACTGTTATATCTCTGGGATATTTTGAGGTACTCATTAAGGCAACATGATCCTTGCTCATTTTCAGGGTACTTTTTCTGCCTCCTGGATCCAAACAGTCATAACCTGATAATATCACCAAGTAAGGACCTTAGTTTGATAACTGCTTTGGTGCTTCTGCATTTAAATTAATTGCTTTTTGAGTTGTTTAGTCCATCTGTTACCTGAAATGTAGCAATGCAGTTTTGAAGTTTTGTTTCCTGAAGAACATCACATTTATGTATGAAGATTGATTTTCAATATACACCTATAGAGTTGCCAAAAACATACAAAATAGGTTGCTAGAATTGATTGGCAAAAATATCTTTGAGGTTATAAATCCCAAAAATGTGTCCTTGAATGTGTAGGTTTCATTTGATTGTGGAAGCCCACCTGAGGCCAGCTTTAACTTCTTCAAGAATTGCTTTTTAGGCTTACCTGATTCTCCACCAGCTCTGCCTATGAGCTTCCCCTTTTCTGTCCCCACCTTTTTTTTTCTGATGCACAGGCACGGCTCGTTATTATTCTGTGGCAAGATAAGCATGTCATTTCTTGTGGTCATGAGGTATATGTTTTTTTGCATAATCTACTTTGTATTTGCCTCAGCACTAAGATGGATCCAACCTTCGATTAAAAATAATAATGCAATCTTAGGAAATCACGTTAGAAAACATTAATGTTTTGACCAATTTTAAAATGCAAATGAAAAACACCTAGGCTGTAATTTTCAGTTTATGAGGAGGTAGGGTATCATTAAATGAGTTTAGTTTCTTCTTAGTACCAATTACATTAGAGATTGCTAATTTGTTTGTCCTTTTCACGTGCAGTCTACTGCCTTTAAGGTAAATGTGTACTGATGTAGAATGATGATTGCGTTTCAGCCATTCATAAGGTGGACCATCTAAGGTAAAGCTGAACACCAATGGTATAATGGTTAAAGGTTTGTATTTGTGTCACAAAAGTACTTCTGTACTACTTTCTAAAAAACGTCTCACTTCAAAGCAGTTGACCAACTCAAACAAGACTGTAATCCTAGCAAATTAAATGTATTCATCTGCCTATTGTGAGGTGTTAACCAGCTGATGATTGGATATTTAGGAAATAATTTCTCACTAAAGTCTCACAAACTGCATTAAATTGGTATCTACCTTTACTTGATTGTACTATCTGACCCCAGGGAAAATCTGGCACTTTTTCTTCTTTCAAGCTATTCACCATTCTTCCAAGCACAAATGTGTGCTTGGAAGTCTTCTGACTTCTTGTGTTCACATATTTCAGAGGCTTCTAATCTATACCATTTGTCTCAAATTGCTTTGCAAACCATAGCAGTATACAAAATCACCACTGTAAAAATGTCCCAGAAGTGCCCTAACTGTGTCTTTTGGTCAAATTGACTAGCTCTTGCCTTCACATAGAAGCTCAAAATAACTAACACTTCCAGTTCTCTGCCAAACATTGAAACAAAGACAGTTTGACTATACAACTAAACCTAAAAGTTCCACCATAGATATAATCTGATGGTTCAACAGAGTGGGTAAGCATTTCTAAGGTAGCTTACAAAGATTACAGGTCAAAATCTTTCTCTAATAAATTTCTCTATATATGTATGTCCAGGTTAACCCTGAGTGTAAATATTGTTCACTTTGTCCCAATATAACTCTGTCACCCTTTCAAGAGAAAGATTCTACTGGAATCAACTGGTTTTGAAATTAAAAGAGGGAAGAAGAGCCTTCCATTATTTAATCTAGATCTTTTTTGATTGGTGCATAATGAATGTACATGTTTCTGGGCTACGTGTGATACTTTGATACGTGCATACATTGTGTAATGATCAAAATAGGATAATTGGAATATCTATTATCTCAAACATTGATCAATTCTCTGGCTTGGGAAAATTATAAATCTAGCTTTTTTGAAGTATACAATAAATTATAGTCACCCTCCTGTGCTATCAAAACTATAGTCACCCTACCATACTATCAAACATTGTAACTTATTTTTTCTATTAAACTGTATTTTTGTTCCCTTTAACCAACTTCTCTTCATCCCCACTCCCTACTACTTTTCCCAGCCTCTAGTAATCACCATTCTACATATATATATCATATATATGATATATATAACCTCATAGTTGGATTTACTTTATATATGTACACACACACACACACATGCACACACACACACACACATACACACACATTTTCTTATCCATTCATCTGTTGATGTACACTGTGATTCAATTTCTTGGATATTATGAATAGTGCTGCAATAAACATGGACATGAAGATATTGCATTAATGTACTGATTACTTAGCAGTGGGATTGCTGGATCATATGGTGGTTCTAATTTCAGTTTTTTGAAGAACCTCTGTACTGTTTTCCATTACTGTATTAGTCCATTTTCTCACTGCTAGAAAGATATACGTGAGACTGGGTAATTTACGGAGAAAAGGGGTTTACTTGACTCTCATTTCTGCAAGCTGTACAGAAGGCAGGTCTTGAGAGGCCTCAGGAAACTTACAATCATGGTGGAAGGTGAACAGGAAGCAGGCACAATCTTCACATGGCGGAACAGGAGAGAGAGAGCGTGAAGGGGGAAGTACTACACACTTTTAAACAACCAGATCTCATGAGAACTCACTCATTATCACAAGAACAGTAAGGGGAGTCTGCCCCAGTGATTCAAGCAACTTCCATCAGGCCCCTCCAACACTAGAGATAAAATTCCACATGAGATTTGGGTGGAGCACAGAGCCAAACCATATCTATGACTGCACTAATTTACATTCCCACCAACAGTGTATAAGTGTTCCCTTTTCTTCCCTTTTCTCTACATCCTCACCAGAATTTGTTATTTTTTGTCTTTTTGATCAGGAAGATAACCATTCTAATGGAGATGAAATGATATCTCATTGTGGTTTTGATTTGTGTTTCCTTTATGATTAGTAACATTGAGCATTTTTTTCACAGAGTGCCACTTGTGTCTCCTCTTTTGAGAAATGTCTGTTCAGATCATCTGCTCTTTTTTAAATTGGATTTATTTACTTATTTGGTATTGAGCTGTTTTGAGCTCTTTATACATTCTAGTTATTAATCCCCTGTTAGATGGATAGTTTACAGATATTTTGTCGCATCCTTTAAGTTGATTGTTTTCTTTGCTAAGCAGAAGTTCTTTAGCTTGATGTAATCTCATTTGTCTATTTTTGCTTTTATTGCCTGTGATTTTAAGGTCTTAACCCAAAAGTCTTTACTCAGACCAATATCTGAAACATTTCCCCCGTGTTTTCTTTTAGTAGTTTCATAGTTTCAGGTCTTATATTTAAGTATTTAATCCATTTTGATTTGATTTTGTATATGGTAACATATAGGGATCTAGTTACATTTTTCTGCATATGGATAGCTGGCTTTCCCAGAACCATTTATTGAAGAAAACGTTTTTGATCTTGGTAGCTTTGCTCACTGTAGGTGTGTGGATTTGTTTCTGAGGTCTCTATTCTGTTGCATTGGTCCATGTGTCTGTCTATTTTTATGCCAGTACTATGTTTTTTGGGTTACTCTAGATTTTTAATGCATTTTGAAGTCAGGTAGTATGATGGCTCTAGCTTTGTTGTTTATGCTTAGGATTGCTTTGATTTTCTGTAGTCTTGTGTGGTTCCAACTGAATTTTGAGATTGCTTTTTCTAGTTTCGTGAAGAATATCATTGGTATTTTAATAGGCATTGCATTGGATCTGTAGAGCACTTTGGGTAGTATTCCATGAGCATGAGATATTTTTTTCAGTTTGCGTATTTGTCTTTTTCCACTTTTTTCATGAATGTTTTATAGTTTACCTTGTATAGGTCTTCTTTGTCTAAATTTAGTCCTAGGTATTTTATTGTTTTAGTACCTATTGTTAAGTGAGATTGAGTTCTTGATTTCTTTTTCAAATTATTCAGTGTCAACCGGTAGAAATACTACTGATTTTTGAACGTTTATTTTTGTATCCTGCAACTTTACTGAATTCATTTATTGGTTCTAACAGGTTTTTGGTGGAGTCTTTGGGTTTTTCTCAATATGATTACGTTGTCTGCAAGTAGGGATAATTCTTACTTCTTCCTTTGCAATTTGAATAGCCTCTATTTTTTTTCTTTGAACATAAATTTTATCTCCTGGCTCAGCTATTAAGAAATCAGACACTATTTTGTAAACGACTCCCAGAAACAAGACTATAAATGCCAGGAGGAGTTAACCTACGTTCCATTGACCCAAGATTCAGACTCTGACTTTGGGGCAAAAGGGTAATTTGTAAAAGATCATAGTGGTTTGCCCCCTGTCTTTAAGAAAATGGTATGGCATAATAGAGGGATATGCTATTTGACTCTAGACAAACCTGAGTTTAATCAAGACTCTATTATTAATTATGTGATAAGTTTACCTAAGTCTCTGAACCTCAGCTTCCTTTTCTGTAAAATAGAAATAGTAATGCTTCTTTGCATAATGTAGGCTCAAGTGAGATGCCATAAATAGAATGCCTGAGACTTGGTGAGTTCTCAAATGTTAATTTACTCCTCATCAGAACTTAGGGACAGACAACTTAGGAACCTGTTGGAGAGCTATCTTTTCACTGATCTCTATGTTTCCTGAATCTGTGTTTTGCTTTTTGTAATCTGGTTTTCACTTCCTATCTGAAAAAAAAATTCTATTTGTCTACATTCAGCATTTTATTTGCCTTAGAAATTTACTTTTCAAACTTTCAGGAAACAATCCTATTTAGAGTACCTAGAAGTTAAGTTCATGCTTGCTGAATCTCCATTCTTTATAATTTCATTGACTTCAATCATTCCATTTTAGAATCTTCACATTTACTAATTAGGGGTCAGCAATCTTTAAAAACTAAGGACCAATCTTCCTTTTGATTTGTTAATCAGGTGGCTAGTACTGCCTGGCCAAATCTCCTGGCTAATTTCACAAATTGAGGTGGCAAATGCATGTAGACCACCTGCCTTAAAAGCTGAGAGAGAAAGGGAAGAAGGGTTACAAGTTAGCCACAAACTGAATATCTGAGGCCTATTCACTCAGACTGCAGGAGGATGTGTCTATCTTCCTTTGCATTATGTTTCTAGTGCCCAGTATAGTGCCTGACACATAGTTGTTGCTTAAGAAATGTTTGGTGACTAAATGATTGAATGAGCAAATAGACGCCATAGAAAATCAGCCCATGTATGATTATTGATAATATGCTATATGCTACAGATGCCTTGTTATATCATGAATGTTTTCAGTGGCAAGTCACCTAATAGTGGCTTAAACGAATGAGCTTTATTCCCCATCCCCAGTTTGCAAGAAGGCAGTTGTAGATGTGTTGACCCAGTGGCTCTATGATGTCAGGTTTGGAGTCTCTTGGACTTTACAGAGATACAAGATTGTTGTGGGACTTCCGTGCGTCATGTCCTTCTCTAACCATGTTCAAAGACAGAAGTAGCTATGAGTACAGGCAGGGAGCCTCCTTTAGTAGCCCCTACTTTTATCAAAGGAGAAAATATTCCTCAGGAGACCCCCAGGGGATTTTCCCTTCACTTTATTGAACAGAACTAGGTCATGTGCCTGCTCTTAGGACAGAAACTAGGATCACTTTCTTTGAGACTATAGGCTCTTCAAGTAACATCTAATAGAGGTTCTGCTAGCAAGGAGGAATTTGTGGGGATGGCTTCTGGCAACATAACAAGACCCTGTCTCTATAAACAATTTTTATAAATGTACCAGATATGGTGGTACATGCCCGTAGTCCCAGCTACTCAGGAGGTGGAGGCAGGAGGACAGCTTGAGCCCAGGAGGTTGAGGCCGCAGACAGTGGTGATCACTCCACTGCACTCCAACCTGGGTGACAGAGCAAGACCCAGTATGAACCAACCAAACAAACCCAGTATTCTGTTGATATTTCTTGGCTATAACTGGACAAAGCATTGATGCTTTTAGTTATCTATTCCACTGCTAAAGTGGAATGCTGAACTAAAGAAGTGCTGTTTAATTAAAATGCCATGTATAATTCAGGGAAAAAGACCAATAATGCTTTTGAATTTTCATCAGAACCTGTGATTTGGCCAGCATTTTTTGGTATTACTTATTATTGGAATGGCTATTTGCCTTATTAAGAGAATAAAAATTTATTTCAACAAATACAATTAAATTAACATCTGGATTCATTTTGAAAATGTGTTTCTTTTATTATGACCATAAGAATATTAGAATTTGTTTGCCCTACTAATCAGCATCCAAATTAAAGAATCAAGATGTAAAAAATTCAAACAGCTTACCAGTATCATAGTATGATAGAAGCCCTAGATACCTCACCTAGTATCTAGTATCATAAAAGTCCTCAAAATAAGTATAATCCAGTATTTTAAACTTTAATTTAGTTAAACCACTTGTTTGTGAAAACACAAACTTGGTCTCAAGTTACTGTTTTCAGTTTCAGCCAAGTACCAGGTTTTAGAAAATAGTAATTCCTAGGGTAGCTATGAGAGGTTTTACTGCTTTGTGAGATTATCCAAATTGTAATTATTTAAGTGATGGGCATCAAATATCAAAACTGGGCCTGGTGCAGTGGCTCATGTATGTAACCTCAGCATTTTGGGAGGCTAAGGTGGGAGGATCACTTGAGTCCAGGAGTTCAAGACCAACCTGGTTAATACAATGGCACCTCGTCTGCACGAAAAAATAAACAAAATTGGTCAAGTGTGGTGGCATGTGCCTGTAGTCCCAGCTACTCAGGAGGCTGAGGTAGGAGGATTACTTGAGCCCAAGAAATCGAGGATGCAGTGAACTATGATCATGCCACTGCACACCAGCCTGGATGACAGAGCCAGACCCTATCTCAAAAACAAACAAAAACAAATGAAAAACCTAACAACAACAAAACGTAAAAATAGCCTGCATCATATAAGGGGTCTCAAATACAAATTTCTCCAAAAGAAAGCATTTATTTCCAGTAATTTTTGTGTTAGTGTTTAAGATTATAATTTGGATAAAAGAGTTTTTAAAAGATAATTTTCCATTCCCCATCAAACTATGTCTCCAAATGTACCAACATTTATATTCTATTGAAGACAGACATCTATCAAAGTAATTATAGCTATCCAACTAAAACACTCATTTCTCCTTTTTAAATAAAATAAAAGCCAATACATTAAAGTTAGGATTATTTACTTTTAAATGCTATGTGTTGTAATGGACAACCACTAAAAGTATCTTAAGTTACTTACGAGTAGGTCTTTCATATTTTTAAGAGTTTGTGCCAGTTAATGTAACAAGTCATAATCATCAAATAACTTGCTTGACCACTCTAGTAAATATTAAGCATTTATTCACATATGAAAGTGAAGTTTACAGGATGTAAGATTTTCCTGGTAAGATTGGGACACTTCCGCAGAATACAGGATGGGTGTCACCCTTACAGTTTCCTAGTTAGTAGATTATATAAAATCAGAATATTTTCAGTTTTTTTCTCTTTTATTTGTTCTTCATCTTTTTTTTAGAACTTATTTACCACACTACAATTGATTAAGTGTTACATTCTTAGAATCTATGTAAGAGAATATCATTCATAAATCTGTGCTTATGGAATGAAGCTTGTCTCTATCAACTTGTAAACTGAGCATTAGAATCTCTGGCTGGCAGTGGGTTGTTCAATTGGTTAGTAGGTTCATTTGTTTATTTTTGATTGGTGATTTTTTCTTTATATTTTAAAAATTATGTCCGGGTTCAGTGGCTCACGCCTGTAATCCCAGCATTTTGGAAGGCCACGGTGGGCAGATCTCGAAGTCAAGAGATCGAGACCATCCTGGCCAACATGGTGAAACCCTGTCTCTACTAAAAATACAAAAATTAGCTGGGTGTGGTGGTGCACATCTGTAGTCCTAGCAACTCAGAAGGCTGGGACAGGAGAATCACTTGAACCCGGGAGGTGGAGGTTGCAGAGAGCTGAGATCCTGCCACTGCACTCCAGCCTGGTGACAGAGCAAGTCTCTGCCAAAAAAAAAAAAAAAAAAAAAAGATTAAGATACAATCTCCAAGGACAGTTCTCATTGATCATTGAGCATTTAAAAGTGGGATCTGAGGATTCTAAGTCTAATGGTTTGAATTGTGTCTCCCCCCAACTTCATATGCTGAAGTCTTAACCTTCAGTACATCAGAATGTAACCTCATTTGAAATAGGATTAATGCAGATGTAATGAGTCAAGAACAGGCCATATTGGAATACACTGGGCCCCTAATCCAGTGTCACCACTATCTTATAAAAAGGGAAGATTTGGATACAGACACACACACACACACACAGGAAGAATGCCATATTAGGACGAAGGGCAGAGATCTACAAGCCAAGGAACTCCAAAGATTGTCAGCAAATCATCAGAAGCTAGGAGAAAGGCATGGAACAGATTCTTCCTTATATCCATCAAAAGGAGTCAACCCTGTCAACACCTTGATCTTGGACCTCTGGTCTCCAGAACTGGGAGACAATGATTTCTGTGGTTCTAAGCTACCTTGTTTGTAGTATTTGTTATAGCAGCCCTAGAAAACCAATACAGTAATTAATCATAATTAAGCTTCTTGCATCAGACAGAAATAACATTTGACTTCTCCCAAGCATTGTTGTTTTGCCAGCATCAAACACAATCAAAGTAAATGTGATTGTGCTTGCTGAAACAAACTACTCATCTCATTTTTACCACTCTCCCTACCCCATCAATACATTATGATTCTTTAGAAATTAGTTAATTTTGGTTATCATTATGTATGCTTAATATTGTTTTCTATTGCAGAAAGAGCATAATGTGACACTGATATTAAGTATATATAAGTAATTAAGGAAAAAATAGCATTCTATAATTAAAAGAAATTCTAGCATTACAACTACAGTGCTAAATTTTTTACATAAAAAAACATGAAGGGCCTGTATTCAAGGAGGCTATTTCAATAATAAGAAAAATAAGAGCAGTTGAAGACTAATGATTTCTTAAAATTTCTTTCCTTCTTCATAAAGTCAATAAGGGCAAAATTCACAATGTTTTCTTTCTGTTCTATGGGTTAAACATTTAGATATAATGTAAAACAATGTGTGGTCATTTGTCAGATAACTAGAGGCCCCACTTCAATATTTTAAAATCTAAGGCCAAAGCCAAGAAATAAACAAGACTCTCTTAGGGCATGGTGAGATTACTGAGGGAGGTTAAACTCTCCTTCAAAAAGGGGTGGTCCCCACTGAGGAGGGAGGGGTAAAGGAAAGTTGCGGGGGGAAAGAGAGATAGAGAGAGAGAGAAAGAGAGAGAAATTGATGGATGGACTCTCAGCACCAGCTCCATCAAGGAAAAGAGAACTATTAGGCTGCAAAAGTATTTGCCCTAACTTTTAATGGCAAAACTACAATTACTTTTCCACCAACTTAATACTTGACAGGCAGGCCTTGGAAAGGTCACAACAGTGGATACAAGGATCATTTGGCTTTCCCACACTTATTTGAAATATTTCTTAAGGCCATCCAATTCACTTTTCATTCATTTAATGCTCACCAAGTTATCTGGTATTTATTAATTTAGTATCACAAATCACATAATGTTAGAAAGGAGGAATATTATAAAGTGGGTTTTTTTGTTTGTTTGTTTGTTTGTTTTTGTTTTGGCCAGGAAAGGAATACACCTCTCTGCAAAGTACAGTAGCAGTATAAATCAATATCCTTGAGTTTAGCAAATATCTAGTTATAATAACAAAAATAATATCTAACACAAAGCCCTTGCTATGTGCCTGACACTCCTCTAAGTATTTTACATATACTAATTCATTTATTCTCACAGTAAGTCCCATGAAGTAAGCATAATTATTATGCCCCTTTTCTGGCATGGAAATTGAAGTTTAGAACCCTGGGGAAGTTTTTTACTAAATTTTTAGACCTAAAAGCCAAGCAACTAAATCGTTAACCAGAAATAATCCCATAATGTGCTTCACCTTCTTATATCTGGCTTGAAATAGCCTCAGCAATCATTATCATACAAGATACTACCTGTACTATCTCAGCAATCCTCAATTCCCTCTTGAGAATTAGGATAGAATTTAGAGACCAGGTCTCAGTGTGCAGCTCAGGCTGGCCTCAAACTTTTGGCTTCAAGTAATCCTCCCATCTTAGTCTCCTGGGTAGCTGGAACTATAGGTTCATCCCACTACACTTGGCTGAGAAGATGTAATTTTGTTTATAATAATAATGATAACAATAAATACTGAGACCTGGTCTCTAAAAAAATTTTTAAAATTATATCTTCTCAGAGCAACTATGTGTGGGTAAGTCTCAAAGATGTCATCTCCCTAGTATCCACAAAAAATATAGATAGTGCAAAAACAGCTTAAAAATTTAGGGCATACAGATCATGTACAATTTTATGTTCATACTATTGCATTACGGTTTCAGAAGCAGTGTTCCTAAGATGTCAGTTTCATCAGTGTGAAGTTCTTTTGCAAGTAAGCACTAGATATTCAGATTGCAAGTACAGTCATGCATCACTTAACAACAGGGATGCATTCTGAGAAATGTATCATGAGACAATCTTGTCATTGTGCAAACACTGTGGAGTGTGCTTAGACAAACCTAGACAGTATAGCTTACTACACACCTAGGCTATAAACTTGTACAGCATGTTACTGTACTAGATACTGTAGGCAATACTTACACTGTAGTATTTGTGAATTTAAACATATCTAAACATAGCAAAGATAATGCATTGCACTATGATTTTACAACAGCTAATGACATCACTAGATGATAGGAATTTGTCAGCTCCATAGTAATCTTATGGAGCCACCATTGTGTATGTGATGTGGTACATGACTGTAATCAAACCTTATTCACAGTATAAGAAAGAGCCTTCATGTATTCCTTGGAACCACTGTAGCACTTCAAAATGTACAGCTAAAAGTTAAATTTGAAGTCCCTACCTTTCATGTATAAATCTCCACATCTTTTATAGATGAACTGAAAATAAACACCAACAAAGTATAAGCACAGAACTACATGCAACTTTTATCTCTGATCAGCAAGACATTTAAATTTTATTACTCTGGGCCCAGCACAGTGGCTCATGTCTATAATCCCAGCACTTTGGGAAGCCAAGTTGGGTGGATCACTTGAGGTCAGGAGCTTCAGACCAGCCTGGCCAACATGGTGAAACCTAATCTCTACTAAAAATACAAAAATTAGCCTTGTGTGGTCACATGCACCTGTAATCCCAGCTACTCGAGAGGCTGAGGCAGAAGAATCACTTGAACCCAGGAGGCTGAGGTTGCAGTGAACTGAGATTGCACCACTGCACTCCAGCCTGGGTGACTAAAAAAAAGAAAATTACTACTCTGGTCAGAAAAATATTTGTTTCTCTGACCAGAGTAATAGAATCAAGCATTCTGACATAGTATCACTGTTAAACAAATAGAGATAAATTAATCAGAATAGGGAACAATGAAGCTAGGTAAAGTGAAAGACAATCATAGGAAAATACTGAGAATCTTCAAATGGGACAGTTTTAACATAAAAGATATTCAATAAATATTTTTTAAAAAATGAATGATTAACAATAAATTTTAAAGCTCTCAAATAATCACTTCTATTCTTAAGTATTTGTTGTATGACATGAAGGTATTTGACACTATACAAAAGTTTTTATCTTATTTTCCCTCTTAAATAGAGGAACAATACCTGGATATTGTCTGTATGAAGAAATGGCTTAAAGAGTTTAATGTAAGATGCAAGCTATTTCAGGCAATCACTTCAGTTTTTTACATCCATGAGAATTCTTTACAAACAAGCAAAAAACATGAAGTCACAAGATGCCCTTCACCCCTTTACCTAAACTGCATCACATTATCATAGCACACATTCCAGGGATGGCGGGCTTACCCTTATCTTCAAAATGAATGATGTTGAGAACTCAAGATAAACACTCAAAGGGGATACTCTGTAAAGAGAAAAGTAAAGGATGAGAATTTAGTTTTCCTTGTAAAAACAAATTGTCCACTGGACTTACCTTCTAATGAAGTAAATGAGCCATGTCTAGGTAGGCACAATGTAGAGAAAGATTTGTTGTTGATTGGTTAGATCATTTCATTGGAAGAAATTTAATATTTAAGAAAAGAAATACAGTTGCATAATCCTCTAATTGTCAAATGTAAAGAATATTCAAGTACTGTGTAAATTCTTTTATTAGTTAAAGAAGACTTTGCATTAATGTTAACTGTTTCGATTATTGGTAGCAGTGCAAGTTTTTTCTTGCGACATCCTCATATTATCTTCCTGCTTAATTGCCTCCTTAATAGACTCTTAGAGCCTGCAAAAACTGAAGGAAAAGGTTTTAATGACTACTATGTAAGTAAAAGTGTTAATTACCTCCCCAACAAACATGAAAGGAGAAAACTAACCACATCAACTAGGTGGGGGCAGAGAAAATCTTCTGTGCTTAGGCTTCTTTAGACAAAGTGAAGATGCTGGTCATTCCCAACAAGAGGAAGAGAACAAGGAGGAGACTGGAACAGCCCACAGCTTGGAAAGTGGAAAGCTTCTGTATGTTATGAGTCTGAGCTTCATAGGAAAGCTTCATTACGCTACTGGAATTTTTTTTTTTTTTTTTTTTTTTTTTTTTTTTTTTTTTGAGACGGAGTTTCGCTCTTGTTACCCAGGCTGGAGTGCAATGGCGCGATATCTGCTCACCGCAACCTCCGCCTCCTGGGTTCAGGCAAATTTCCTGCCTCAGCCTCCTGAGTAGCTGGGATTACAGGCACGCGCCACCATGCCCAGCTAATTTTTTGTATTTTTAGTAGAGACGGGGTTTCACCATGTTGACCACGTTGGTCTCGATCTCTCGACCTTGTGATCCACCCGCCTCGGCCTCCCAAAGTGCTGAGATTACAGGCTTGAGCCACCGCGCCCGGCGCTACTGGAATTATTTTAAATTTCCAGCATGTCACACCCGCAGGAAAACATAAATCCAAAAAACATTCAGGAGACATGTGTAACTATGCAATCATCCCTAATAATCCCTACTAATCGAGAACAGTGGTACAGATAACCCAAAATGTCTTTTAAAAAATTATTTTAATTGGGCAATGATAGTCTTGTATCAACATACGGCATGAAAAGTTGATGAGCAATCATAAGCCCTACCTCAGTATTGTTGGTAGTTGTCACACTCATTCTTTCAGGAAGTTTGTGTCCAGTGTTGTGGAAACTGAAGAGGCAGAACGCAACCCTAGGAATAAGTGAAGATCGAAGGGAATATGAAAATTGAGAGGTATCCATTTCAGAGATCTCTTCCAATCTAAAATTTAGAAAGTTGTGTCTGAGAGACAAGGAAGTTAACGGGCTATCACTGGATTACCTATCTCAGAGAAAAGGAAAAAAAAAAAAAAGTTTTATAAGAACTTTTGATCTTCAAAGTCAGAAATAAATGTAAAGTAAATTTAGGAGAGGAAGTTAACCTGAGTGCCAAGAACTAGCTGGCTTGGAACCAACTGGCTCAAGAGCAGAGGAACACTTATTTTAATTAAAAGAAGAAAAGAAATTTTCAAAGAGGGGTGATAGCACATGTTATTTAAGAATTTAATTGGGAAAACTTCCCAAAGAGCATTTCTACTCATTCACATCACAACAGCCATAGTCCTACCCAAATATCCACACATATTTGTATTTTCAGTGTGTGATACACAAATAGCCTAACCAGGTCTAGTTCTAAAACATATTTATCAGGAATATTTCATAATAAATTCCCAGGCTGGAGCCTGGATAAAAACTCAAGAGGCTGCTGCCCCTTTTAGAATTAACCATGTGGGAAGCTATAGGATGATTAAGTGAACATAGAATGTCTACGAGCTTTTGAAAGGCAGAAACTTGGTTTTATTCGTCTTTGGAAACCCAGTACCTATTAGAATGCTTGATACATAGTCACAACTGAATAAGTGGTGTATAGCCATAGGTCACTACCAGAGCTGAGAACAAATCATAGACTGAAATTCAGATTATGTCAGTAACTTCTGTGAACTTTCATGAGTCAGTTCCTATCCATCTGGTCACCTAGGAAGGAGGCTGCCTGTTGGGATGTATAATGTATCCAATGTACATTGAAGTCACCATTTAAAAGTGCCGAATTACTACTATTAACTAAAGAACTGGTTCTTTGTATTCATGAATGATATCAAAGGTATCATTCATCTACATACTTGAAAGCACTTCCAATCATAGCAAATTACTTCTATCACTTTTCTGAAACTTTAATACATTTTAAGGATTAAAAATGTGTTTATAGTTCTCATTTTTAATTATTGTCTTTACCCAGTCCTAGATGGCTCAACTGTAATTACAACTTTTAAAGTCTTTGCCTGGGCTTTTACCTTTTTTAGTATTAATGAAATACTTATATGGAAAAGATTATGAGGTACAGAGAAATAATACAGTAGGCCCTTAAAATCAGTAAGTTCAAGGGCAGTACGACTTTAACTCTGTTCATACTTAGACTCAGATAAATCTGAAGAAATCTTTGCCATTATCCAGAGACTTGTTATGTCTGAACTATCAGTAGCCGTGGGTGGATGGGTCAGATCTAGGGCCCAAGTGGCCCATAACCACCAGGGAACAGCCATATTCAATAACATAAACCCAAGTCCTCAGGAAGCCTTTAACTCCTTGGTTCTCTCCTAGCACCTGAAAAGTCAGGGGTGTTTCAATGTTGAGAGGTTCCAACAGGACACATTCAAGGGTCCCCTCTACTTGGGCTGCTTAAATCTAGAGCCGCCTTGAGTGTTGGTTGGTACTTTAGCCATTTCCAGGCAACCCTCTGAGAGCCACGTGTTATTGCAACACTCCAAGTCCCAATTTATAACTAGTGCAGAGCTACCTGTCTTCGCTGCTGAAAAGAGGGAAAATGCTCAGAGGAAACCAAAGAAGCCATGAGCCAATAATAGATTTTTAAAAAGGCTTAGGTCTTTTTAAAAACTTTTTTTGGAAAAATATGCGGTTCTTATGCAAATGTAATTTGTTTCAATAAATGATAATAAAGTGACTTTTATAGGTAGGAGATACATCAGCACTATAAAGATTACAAGGGTGACTAAAATTTAGATTCTAATCCATGACAGTTATTCTTACCTTTAAAGGAGAGGGAGTTGGGAATCCAGTCCTTCTCCTTTAAAGGTAAGAAGTGGATTGGGAATCCTAACCCCCTTCTTCAAACAAAGGCAGGAAAAGCCAAAGACTTACTTTACCAAAGTCCCTTAACTGTTAGAGGGGTGAGTCCCTCAACTGCTGTGTGATCGTTTTGGCCAATGAGATGTAAGAAGTCTGCTGGAGGTGTTGAGAGATATTTTTCTTTTGTGTTGTGCCTAACCCTGCCCCTTCGCCTCCACCTTGCCTTGAATGCTGACATGCTGCCTGGAGCGGTGGCAGGCATCTTGCAATCAAATGGAAAAGAATGGGAGTGTCACCATGATGCTGGACCTGACAACACCGAGCTGCTGATGCAATGTCATCGGCCACCTCTTCCCAGCTTTTCTGTCATGTGAGAAAAAAAATAAAGCCGTATCTATTTAAGCCACTGTCAATCTTTCTTGCTTAAAATGGAAAAGCATTTGTAACTGATAAAGAATTAATAAGAGTATTTTTTAGGTACACAAATAACCAGGTTCAAAGAAAGAAATTACATGAAGTAGGTGCCACTGTACTCCAGCCTGGGTGACGGAGTGAGACGCTGTCTCAAAGAAAAGCCGCTTGAGTTTGAGTAGCTTATATTTATTAAAGTTCATTTTATGCTTATTTTATTTATCTTTCTTTCCTGTGTTTCTTAAACATAAAAACAAAAACATCATAAACCCATTTAATCACGATAAATTATTGTTTATTAAAAAAATTAAACTATCAGTAGCCAATGATTCATTGCACCCTTCACACAAACCTGATTATTAGATGTATATATTCTAAAAATAAATACAGTAATGAGCTCCTTGCTTCCGCATAGATGTGACATCAAAATTATAGGATGTGTAGGCTTAAGGTCAGAGCAGTAAGTCAGAACTCTGATCCTAACCAGCCCTGGACAAAGCTGTTGATAAAAAACAAAAATTATTTTAAATAACATCAACAAAAATCCTATCCCAGTGCAGGGAAATGCATTGTGACTAATTATTAGATTCAAATATCTTTGCTGCTTATGGGCAAGTCCATTAAAGGTACTAACGAAAAGCCAATTTTTCTTTTAAAAAATGATAATTCTCCAAATTTAATCCAACGGTGAGGATGATCAATTTAGTTATTTATTTAGAGTGTTAAGAACACATCACTTGAATAATTGGCATTAGCAGGAAGGATTGATTTATATTCTCTGAAATAATCTCTACACAGATAATTTTGGAATTTTCCAAATCTGTACATTGTCAGATTTCTGTAAGTATGCTTAATTCTGCAACAGTAATAATTAAGGATATTTTGTGCCAAGGTATCAAGACTAAAAATTCTGTTTTGTGTCTTAGTTTTCCCAAGCAAATTAGTCTTGAGAAGTTATTTTAGCATAGAGTTATATACTAAGTTACATTTTTTAAAAAACTGATGTATTATAGCCTCTAATATTGCTATGCATTTTTAATATTCTGAATAGTTCAAAACAGAGATGACAGATTAAACCTGTTAACATACGTTCCCTATTTTTAGGGGAATGTATGTTAACAGGTTTAATCTACAAAATATGTTAAATTATTTTTAATAACAGCTACAAAATATGTGAAATTATTTTAATAAATAAAATTATGCTTCTAAAAGGGCGCATGCTAAAAAAATGTCTAACTTTACTGTGTTAGTTAATGGGCATCTAAACAAATTTAAAAAATAATTTTTTTCTTCTTGCTTAATTCATATTTACTAATTTGCATTTGATTTGATTTGATTGGTATTTACTTTAAATACTTCACTCATAGAATGTGTGTGTGTGTGTGTGTGTGATTGTGTGTGTGCATGTGTCTGCATGTATTTGTTCTTTTATCCCTTCATAGCTTCAGAAAGCTGATCTATTTATAGCTAAAATACATTAGTCTTGGAATATGCAAGTGTTCACGACTCTCAAGTATTCTAAAATCAAAAGTTAATTTATTTTACTTTTAAAATATCTTTAAGCCTCTAAACATTATCAGCATTTGCTTGTGTCTGTTACAGATTGAATTCTATTTAGTGAATATCGCACAACCTGAGAGCAAGGGACTGTCCCTTCTTACACGCACATCATTCTCAGCCTCCTCCACTCCCAAACTAACTACCACCATACACGCACATGTTTTTAACAAAACCAAGGAATCATACCTTGTTTTTTTCAACGTTTCTCTGCAAACAAAAACTAATGGCTCATGTTTGGGGGTGAAGGTGGCCAACTTCTCAACAAAGGCACTCAAGAGCAAAGAGAACCTTCTGCTCCCAAAATAGAAGCAGTGGATCTTCTATCCACTCCTGGCTGATATGGGGGGAGCCAGGCAGAACCAGTCAAGAGTGTGTGCATATCTGTGCATACACATACACCTGTCTCTCTTTTTTTCTGTCTGTCTTACACATTTCCAGCTGGCCGTCAGCCTAAGTAATTTGCTCCATGAAGTAAAACTATTTCAGAATAAGTTATGGAGACTACTAAATTACCGAATTCGACTTTGATACCTAAAGAGTTTAACCAAACCTTCCTAAATTTTTCCTAGTCAATTACAATCATTAGGTTTCCATTTAACTTCTTTCAGCTCATTCAGAGGCTGATCTTTCATGCACCATTATTTTTTTAACACCCACAGTTATCTTCTATTACAGAGGGAAAATTTTATAAAGAGATATATTTAAAGCTCATTCTTCGAAACAATTTAAATCATAATCAAATTCTTTCAACTCTTGCTAGGTTCACCTGAGCTCATACAGGTGTTACCAATAACTTGTTTTCCAATGCCTCAACTTTTTTGACAGAATTAATGCACTGTCAGGATTTGGTTGGGAGTTGTTTTTGTTTTGATTAACTGTGTTTATATTGATTTTTAACCGATTCAATAAAAATAACCAAATTAAAATAATATATTACTAAATTAATCATTTGTTTGATTGAACTGACTAATTCAACCATGAGTGTAATCAAATACAGTGCAAAATACCAAGATTAAAATTTAAATTTGTTCACAATATGGAAATCCAGAATACGTAACTACATTTATCCCCCACCCCACACACACGCATATTATGATAATGTACTCTCATCAGACAAAAAGGTATTAACATAGGACATGATTAGATAACCTGAAAATACTGTGTGCTTTTAAGAGCTTCAACTACATGGAACTGTACAGAATAATATTTATGCTACTAAACAATGTGTAACAAGGTGTGGTTCTTGAGTGCCACATCATAATTGTTATTCAGACTTTTGAGCTTGTTCAACCATCACTTATAAGTACCAGGAGAGAAACTAAGCTGAGAGCACGGCAGACTGTGGCCTGGATGGGTAGATTGTCACGTGGTCCAAGTTTGTCCTCAGAGCTTCCCTTCCCTTTGCTGGACCCTCTTGGGTATGTCTCATTTGCCCTTTAAGTACACCCCCATATGCTTTCTCCACCACCAAACCAGTCTTCTGGCCCTCAGCAAAACATGCTCCAGAAAATGATGGAATACATTCCCTTTTATGTGTAAATAGCTAACAAAGCTTCATTTGTTATCACCCCTGAGTTATTTAAATTTTAGTTACACAACACATAAGAATAAAATAATTAATTTTCTAATTTCAGGATCCTGGCAAATGAAGACAGTATTTTGGTAGTAGGAGGCGGCACTTTTCCCAGCAAAAGGGTTAGAGGAAGCATAGTAACCTCAAATTATTTTCAGAATTTGCTATAGATAGTCACATAAACTTGGATCAAGTGAAACATTTCCATGTAAAATGTGAATGCCAATATTTGCTTATGTCAAGTAGTTGGTAACTTTTAGCTTGATAACTTAAACCATGATTACTTTCAAGACTCATTTTACCCTGCATCGCCTCCAAATTACCATAATCTGTAGAAAAATACTTGGTTGTTCACTTCCCAGGGACATTAATCTGCCATTTTTCACTCTGTTCCTGTTGCCTATTTTAACACATTATAATTTGGCTCACAGACAAAAGGGAAAAGTTCAGTTTTCTCATTTTAGTATTAAGAGAATGAAAATAGTAACTGTGTACTAGGTTAAGCAAGGAACATCGTGCGAAGCAAAGGGCAGGAAAACATGTTAGAATCAGGAGGATGATTGCCATGCAATTAAGCATTCAAGTTTCCAGTATGTTGAGGCTGTTAAATCTTTCCAATACTTCATGAACCACATAAAGAAAGAGCCACATCCAAAGGAGCATTAGCCAATATCCCAGTACCTATCTCTCTTGTCACTGACACTCGACATCACAGTGTGAGAGCTACCCAGTTCTGCAGCAGTTTGTGTAGCTAATGAGAGATGTTCATACCCCAGGGCTGCTCAAGCTCCATGTTTTTAACATGAGCACTGAGGATTGTTGGCGTTTTAGGACACATTGTTATAATGTGGCTTTCTCTCTCCCTCTTTTTCTTTCTTTTTCTTTTTCATTTTTTTTTTTTTTTTGGTTCTTATCACCTCCATCCAGTGGCCCTTCAGTGATCCCTACTGTGGTTTTATTTCCCAGGAGATCCAACAAAAACAGAGGCAAGGGTTTCCAGAGGCTTCCTCAGAATTTATAGAATTTTTTTTTTTTTTTTTGGAGTCTCACTCTGCCACCCAGACTGGAATGCAATGGATCCACCACAGCTCACTGCAGCCTCAACCTCTCAGGTTCAAGCCATCCTCCCACCTCAGGTCCCTGGGAACTGAGACTATAGGTACCCTACACCATGCCTGGCTATGTTTGTATTTTTTTGTAGAGACTGGGTCTCACTGTGTTGCCAAGACTGGTCTCGAACTTCTGAGCTAAAGCAATTCACCCGCCTCAGCCTCCCAAAGTGCTGGGATTACAGTTGTGAGCCAATGCACCCAGCCTGGGCACGAAATTTTTTAATGAGCTATGTTTGGGGCATTCTGAAGTGTTCTTCCTAACCGCATACCAGTTCATTTTCACAAGGGAAGCTACTGCAGGTCTCAGGAAGAATTCAGACAGATCGAATCTTTAGTGAGCAGTCAACATGCAAGGGAAGCAGCATGATATGCTGAAAAGAACACTGGTCCAGCAATCAGGAGATCTGAATTCTAGGCCTGGTTCTGATGCAGAGTAATTTAAATCGGCATTTATTTGCCCTGGGCCTCATTTTCCTCATCTATAAAAATAGGTGATCATCAAGATCCTCTCCAGTATAACATTTTTTTGAAATCTATAAATTCTACCAATCCGTAAGGTCCTATAAAAAAGTAACCGATTAGTTAAATTATTAGGCAGAAGTCTGACTTTCCAAATAAACATAAAACCTTCAGAAAGAAAGAAAAAATAACCAAAACAAGAACAGAACAGCAAAGAAGCTTCACCTCATTCTTTTGAAATTATTCACTGTCTTTCCAGTAACAGCTCTGACTATTTATTACAGGCTAACACTTGTCTTTTGGCGTACTCATATGTTGAACACTTAGCATCTGAGGCAAAGGAACAGAAAGTAGTTTCAGTTATTGATAACATATTCTTAAAGCTCTTTATACCACAGTTATCCAGTTTGGAACTCTGGCAATATAAAGGAAATTCTTCTCTTATATTATATATTCACAGAAATAATTTAAGACAGAAAACAGAATTACCAATTTGGAGGTCAATGAACTTCTTGGTTGTTTTAGAGATGGCTTTCTAGAAGGCTTTAGGGATCTTCAATTTCCTAGTAATAATATGTTGCCCATACACAAAGCACTTTAATATAATTCTTTATGTTGCGTTATTTTTGTCTTTCTTTTCATAAAGTTGTACTATTTAGCCTCGTTTGTAACCTATATTAAAACATTGCATGATGCTCTAATAAAAGTAATAATAATCAAAAATTAAAATTATATAACAGGAATTTCATCATTTTCTAACTTTTTAATTGGTTTCTTAGTATCCAGATGAATTAAAGACATGTTCTCCTGAAGAAATTAAGCTTAAATTTATTTATGCTAATTCACTTGAGGTTAGAGCAGTTATAAAACAATGTAGGGCAGGTTCCTCAAAGATAAAACTATCAAATTTGACCTTCTACTTGAAGATAATACTGTGGTTTGACATAAATAATAGACATAAAAACACACAGGAGAAACTGACATAGAAAAACTGTTAAAATCTGATAGGCAATGCAAAAACAGTGCTTATTGGAAAAACAGAACACATTTGATTCAAATAAAACTGGAAAACCATTTTAAAATAATAAACAAAAAACCAACAATTTTATTCTGCCATCTCTGAATATTTCAAGGTTGTGTCATTGGCTTTTCTGATTCATTCTGGTGACTGTCTTCCTCTGCCTTTGCTCTTATTTTGTATGGCTCAAAATGTATATAGATCACCCTGTTAGGAGTCTAGAAGATCACATTCCCCATGAAACTTGCTTCAGTCTCTTTATTCATCTATAAAACAAGAAAATTAAACAAAGATCTCTGGGTTGGGTTTTTTAGATTTTAAAAAACTTTTTAGAAGCTGAATCAATTTTTAAGAAAAAAAAATCTTACCTATGAAACCCAATAGCGTAAACAGATACAAGAGTAGCTCTGTGTGTGTGTGTGTGTGTGTGTGTGTGTGTGTGTGTGTGTGTAGCATCATGGGATGAGAAAAGGCAGGGCCCTATCCACTGGGCCTCTCCACCTCTGCTTGATGACCACTGAACCATCACGGAGTTTGAGTATAACCGTGCTCTCTTAGCTATTTCTCCATACAGGCTCTGACATTTGACACATATTTGCACTCTGTTTAGTACTGCAATTATTACTGCAACAGAGCCAACTACATAGCAATGTTTTCTCAATTCTACAGAAGTACCTCTGGACTCTTGGGGGTAATGAGATTCAAAAAAGAAGCCTCACCACTGGGGTTCTGTAACTTTCCTATCCCCCTCCCCGACCATTTCAACCAGAGCCTGTATGTTGTATATATTTTAGGGTCATATAAAATTTAGTTTGAGAAAAAGACTCTGTGGCTTAAAAAGTTCGAAATCACTGTTCTGGAACAGTGTTTTTAACCATTGTTTCACCTTGGAGCACAAGAAAAATGGCATTGGCATGCATCTCACAGTTTTGTAAGCAGAGACGTAGGCAGTAGCTCCACTCCTTTTCCTCCCTCTCAAGAACACATAAAAACTTTCAAGAGGGTGACCTCAATGTTACTACAGGGTTTGCCTTGAATATGTGTATTTGTTCCTACTTTGTGGCTAAAATGACTGCTGTTCCCACCATTGCTTGTGAGCAAGAAATGAAGAGGATATATTAACTTTAACTTAGTTCTTTATTTATAGAATTATTGTAACCTGATGCAGGAACTTTAACAACCACAAAAAAACTAAATCTGGTAGTTAAAAAGAACTAAAATGCACCACTAAGTACATTCTTAGTTGCTTCATGATTTATAAGTCATCTTCAAGGCTGCATTGGCAAGTCAGCAGGTCAAAGGGGCCTGATAGTAGCTAGTTTCTTTTTTCAATTCTTTCTAAACGATGAGATTTTAAAGAGATGAGAGTCACCAATACTTGGAGCAAGGTGAAGGGACAATATGGAGGATTTAAAGCGATGATTTGGTATGTTCCTGTTTTTAAAGCTTGGCATATTTAAAATGCATGTGTGTGTAAATATGTATGTGAAATATTAACTGATATTCAAACTACTGCCTACAAATGGTAATCACTGAGGTTTTTAAAAATGAAGTTGTTTATATAACCACAGTATTCATAATCAACAAATGTATAAATGAATCAGAGCAAAATCAACCATTACTAAATTTGAAGCCACACGGCCTTTTCTTCTCCTCCCAGTTTCTTTTCCCTATGCGCTCTACATAGTATTGGGATGGGATGGTGTACCCCAGCACTCCAAATCCAGAGTGGGTATCTGTTGTCTCCGAGAAGCTATACAACTTGGAGTTAGAGGGAAATATTTGTGGTTTTGATACCTTCCTGACCTACCTGAAGTGTGAGGTGAGACGTAGTGACTCCCTGAACTCTATTTCATAACTTAAACATGAAAAGGTCTTGACTGCTTAGGAAAGACAATAAATAAATAAATAAAAATAATTTTTAAAAACATGAAAAGGTCCATCAGGTATGTATACAGGATGATTTAGGATTATAATCCAGATCTTCTCTTTCAGATTATTTCTTAAAATGTCCAACCTTCACATATTATCAGTTCCAGGGAAATTATTATCCACCATGCCAGAACAAAAAGAAAAGTCAGTCTGGCCTTTTGTTTGTTTGTTTGTTTTTGATAGAAGGATACCATGATCTAATAGAAATCTAATTTAAAATCAGCTAATCACAAATGTATTAGAAATCAAATCAGTTATTTTTATATTAGACAGGGTTCTCAGCTATAGAAATATATATACTTATTATAATAACATACATACTTCCTTTTCTTCCCTCCCCCCAAAACAAGTTTTTTTAGAAGACTAAAAATTTCACAAAAAGAAAACATATTCTACCGTGGAAGCTTGGTAAAATTAATTTTATTGCTATGTGCCAAACTTTCCATGTAAAATTAGATACCAAATTATACTGGCAATATTTAAATTTTTATAAATTCATTTCAAAATTTACATAACAGACAATTTAACTGTAATGTGTGTGTTTTCTTAAAAATATGAAATAGATGCTTTTAGAATAGAATAGAATCTGAATTTGAAGGAACTACCGAGGTCATTTTGTATTTCTCTGTGTGCGTGTATACATATGTTTATATATATGTTTATATATACACACACAAATACAAATATGTATATATGTATATGTACATGTATATATGGATTTTTTATAACTCTCATTTTTTCCCTTGCCAGTCAAGCCAAAATTCCATGAAATTATGGTATAGAAATAGTGAACAAAATATGTTAGCCACTAATATTAACAGAATTGGAACCCAGATTTTAGCTACTGAATTTGGACATATTTCAGCTTTAAAGCTGTGAGGAAAAGCATCAAGAGAGTCTTTACGTATATCTACCTGATTTGAGCACTGTGAGCAACCAAGTAGACTAATAGGGAATAGAGGCCTAGGAACTTGGAGAAAAGGAGGTCAGGAAAAATGTATCAAATATACAGGGCAGCTGAACCCAACAGCAGGCTAGGACCTAAGGAGAGAGCCTGGAAACACCTCCTGTTGGAGCCTGGGGAGAGAATTTAAGACAATCTAGTGTCCACCTATCCTCACACTGCCTTAGAACATGAAGGAGGGGCTCTGGCCCCATTTAGGAGCTGTGAAAAAGAGAAGGATTGGCATGCAGTATGGGGATCAAATGGCCAGTGACAACCAAGAACTGATAAAACAGTTTAATAAAAAGTGGCAAGTGACAATAAAACAGGCAAGATTCGAAGGAGCTCTCAGAAATACCCAGAAGGAAACTCAGTTCCTTGTGGGCAAGCGAAGGAGAGTGAACAATTTTTGATTGTTAATAAAAAGGACTATCCCAGAAGGCTGGAAAATGTAAAGCACTCCAGTTACATTTGTATTACCTAAAACATTCTATGTGCAATTGTGACATGTATTTTCAATGAAATGGAAGTTAAACTGTGAATACATCTTGGCAACAACTTGTTAAAACCATTCTAACTTCTTTACTTGAAGAAAAAAAACACAACTCTTTCTGTAAATTAAGTCATTTATGTCTCTTTTGTGCTTCTATATATCCCCTGAAGAATGAGGAAAAGAACCTCACAGAGGGAAGAGAACTAATATTTATGGAGCACCCACTAAGTCCCAAGATGCTTTATAGACATTGTCTTCCCTTAATCCAGAGCAACCTTTGGAAAGAGTTACTATAAATCCCATTTTATTGGGCAAGAAATTGGGGCTCAACATCAATTCAGTTTCCCGAGATTGCATGGTGTTTCTCACACTTGAGTAAAGAACAGACTCCTTTTATAAACGATCACCAAGAATATGTCAAGTCCCTAGTTTCAAAATATACCGATTTATGACATAATTCATGAAAGCATTGTTCAGTTATGAATTATTAGTATAAAAGAAAATTTTCTTTCATGTAAGGGTAAACAATAATTTTATTTTATTTATTTATTTATTTATTTGAGATGAGGTCTTGCTCTGTCACCCAGACTGGAGTGCAGTGGTGTTATCTTGCAACCTTCACATCCCAGGCTCAAGTGATCCTCTGGCCTCAGCCTCCAGAGTAGCTGGGACTACAGGCTTGCACCACCACCCCTGGCTACTTCTTTTCTTTTTTTAAGAGATGGAATTTCGTCATGTTGCCCCTGGCTAGTCTTGGACTCTTGGAATTAAGTGACCCGCCAACCTCAGCCTCCCAAAGTGTTGGGATTACAGGCATGAGCCACCGCGTCCGGCAGTAAACAATAATTTTAAATACCATCATTGAACTGAAAACAGCCACATGCATGTGTACGTGCGTACACACCCCAAAATTCAAAATACAAGTATCTGAGAATGTCTTCAGACTCTCAGATGTCAACAAACCCTTGAGAAACATTACATTTTTACCATACTCCCATCATTCAGGCATCAATAGGTGGATTGAGCTGTGCTATGCAATAATAAGTAGACTGTAAGATCGTTAGAACTCATTTTTAAGCTTATAATCTGAAACCAGACATGAAAATCCATATCCCTATTTTCTAATTAGCAGACAAACTTCCACACTGCAGCCAAGTTGTTGCAAAGCTTTGCCAAAATGGGTCAGCCTCAGAAGATCAAGGTTATGATACCCTCACGCAGTGTAAGGCCATTATTTTTGGACCTAGTTTCATCCAGGGTGCTTCCTGCTTCCATAAGCATGTTTGACTTGTTTGAACAGTCTTAGACCGTTGCTGGCATGTTTATCTAACCCTTCTTCTCCTCTCCCTCACAGATCTGCCTTGCACCAGCCTCTGTGTAAATAAACTAGTTAAAAGTGGCTCTCCACATATCCTAAGCTTTACGAGCAATTTCATAAAGAGTCGTACCTCCATGTCCACTGGGGATTGGTCCCAGGACTCTCCTCCTCACCCTGATACCTAAATCTACAGATGCTCAAGTTCTTTTATTTTTTTTAATTAAAAAAATTTTTTTTGAGACAGAGTCTTGCTCTGTCTCCAGGCTGGAGTGCAGTGGCACGATCTCAGCTCACTGCAACCACTGCCTCTCAGGTGGTTGCTGTGAGCTGAGATCGTGCCACTGTACCCAAGTGACTCTCCTGCCTCAGCCTCCTGAGTAGCTGGGATTACAGGTGCACACCACCACACCCTGTTAATTTTTGTATTTTTAGTAGAGACAGGGTTTTACCATGTTGGTCACACTGGTCTTGAACTCCTGACCTCATGGTCCACTGATCTAGGCCTCCAAAAGTGCTGGGATTACAGGTGTGAGCGACCCACCCAGCTGAGATACCCACGTTCTTTATATAAAATGATATTTGCATTTAACCTACACATACCCTTCTATATACTTTAAGGCATCTCTGAATTACTTAAAATACCTAACACAATATAAATCCTATGTAAATAATTATTAAACTGTATTTTTAAAATTTCTATTACTTTCATTGTGACATTAGTTTTACATTTTTTGGAAATATTTTCCCCATGTTGTTAGCTGAATCTATGCATGCAGAATCCATGGATATGGAGGGCCAACTGTACAAATTCCAGGATACAACTCACACGACACAAACTTAAGAAATAGGAACTCTTTTACACTGTTGGTGGGAGTGTAAATTAGTTCCGCCATTGTGGAAGACAATGTGACGATTCCTCAAGGATCTGGAAATAGAAATTCCATTTCACCCAGCAATCCCATTACCGGGTATATACCCAAGGGATTATAAATCATTCTATTATAAAGACACGTGCACACGTATGTTCACTGAGGCACTGTTTACAATAGCAAAGATGTGGAATCAACCCAAATGCCCATCACTGATAGACTGGTCAAAGAAAATGTGGCACATATACATCATGGAATACTATGCAGCCATAAAAAAAGAGAGTTCGTATCCCTTGTAGGGACATGGATGAATCTGGAAACCATCATTCTCAGCAAACTGACACAAGAACAGAAAACCAAACACTGCATATTCTCACTCATAGGTGGATGTTGAACAATGAGAACACATGGACACAGGGAGGGGAAAGTCATACACTGGGGTCTGTTGAGGGACAGTTGGGAGGTGGGAGGTTGGGGAGGGATAACACTGGGAGAATTGCCTGATGTAGGTGATGGGGGGTTGGAGACAGCAAACTACCATGGCATATATATACCTATGCAACAATCCTGTAAGATCTGCACATGTATCCCAGAACTTAAAGTACAATTTAAAAAATTTAAAAATTAGCATGATGGTCCATGATTTGTAGTCCCAGCTACTCAGAAGGCTGAAGTGGGAGGATCATTTGAGCCCATAAAGTCAAGGCTGCAGTGAGCCAAGATAGTACCACTGCACTCCATCATGGGCAACAGAGTAAGACCCTGTCAAAACAAAACAAAACAAGACCGACTAGATATGGTGATGGTTGTACAACTTGGTAAATTTACTAAAAATCATTAATTGTCTATAGAAGATGGGTGAGTTTGTGGTATATAAATTATACTTCAATAAAGGTGTGTTTTAAAAGAGAAAAAACAAAAACAAAAACAAAAACAAAAACAAAAAACAAATGGGCCCCTTTAAACAGGAATTTCCTTTATCCCAGAGACTGTGCAGCCCACTTTACCAAACATGTGATTTGGCAGTCTCCCAGGACTTCAGTATGATCCTTCTTTGCACCACTAGAGATTGAATAAATATGTATGATAAAAATGCATGTAATAACTAAAATAAATGGAAGTAGCAGAGCCTAATTACATTTCCAATAGGAAAGAGCTGGTCATGAAACCATAAAGACATGAGTTTTTTTAAACAGTAAAATGGGAATTGTAATTTACAGCCCCAAAAGTATGTTTTCAATTGCTTTCTACAAATTATTAAAGGTTGACTTTCTGACTTAAGAGGTCTTTTCCATCAAAAATGTCTAAACATGCCAGTTTAAATACATGGTGTCAGCAAAAAAATGAAAACCAAACTGCATATATTTTTCCTCTCGTTAATAAGAGTTGAGCCAGCTGTTCTCATGTGCCCACTCTGGCAGGGAAGCTGAAAGCAAGTATGTGAGAAGGAAGGAGTGCTATCTAGGCTCACACTTGCCTGCAGATGCCATAGCTGGCTTTCAAGTTGTATTGATTCAAATATTACTATAATATTGCAACCTCACCAACTGATTTCAACTAAAAAAAAGTTTGAGTTATATATGACTCTTTCACCTCTATCTAGGGAAGAGAGTGCATATTAAATTAGTCCGTATATGATATTTTTTCCCTTGTGGTAAACCCTGGAAGAGCAATTTACCAAAAAAAAAAAAAAAAAAAAAAAAAAAAAAGTATAGCTAACAGATTTCTTCCTGTTTCTTCCTTCCTTCATTCTTTCCTTTTTCCTTCTTTCCTTCTTTCTTTTTTCCTAGCAAAAAGAAACCTAACCAGTGGCATGTACTTTCCAAGTATCCATATATTGACTATTAAGTTGGTTTAGAAAGATGAAATTGACAAAACACTTTTTCCCTTAATGCTAAACTCCAGGCAACGACTGACTTGTTTTCAGTTTGGAGTGTGTTTGTTTTTGACCAGTATGAGTCTGCAGTCCTTTAATAGGCTGAAACTGCTATCTGGCACACGTCACTGGGCATGTCAGATAGTGAGAGTTGCAAGCCTGCGGAAGGCTGAAGCATGCAAGGTCGTATCTTTTCTTTGCCTTCTACTATTCAGAGCTCCACTTCCTGTAATTCTTTCCTAATGTGCTTCTTTGCCATTTTGCAAGTGTTGATCAAAAATGTCAGGATTCTTTGCTATCTCAAATCCCAAAATATCCATGACCTTGAACAGCACATACATGATTTCTAAAAGGAAAACAGCAGAACTAATGGGAAGCATTTTTTTTATAGTCTTTTTTTATTTCCCTTGGGAATAATAGATATCTTGAAAGAACAACTTTTAAAATGTTATGCTTTATTGGGAGATTGATAACTATAATTTGAATAAGACTCAGTTAAATAACCAATTGATAAATATCAAGTTTACAACTTCTAGGTTAAGTTAAAAATGAGATTTCCACCCTTCCTGCCCTACTTCTTAAATTAACCCATTTAATTTTCACAGCAACCCTATGACCTCCTGCTTTATTTTTCAGTCCATATGTGTAGAAAATGAGATTTCTACCCTCTTCCCTCAAATATGAGCCAATTTAAAGTAAAAAACATACAAATGTTTGTTTCCTCAAGCAAATCTCAAGGATAGTTTAACTTTCCACGAGAAAAGGCAAACAAACCTGATTTGAGAAAGACAAGGCTGTTGCTAATGCTGAAATAAAGTATCAATCCAGAAGCTAGCCCAAGACAAGATGTCAAGGTATATATATTTTGCTGGGCACGGTGGCTCACACCTGTAATCCCAGGATTTAGGAAAGCCAAAGCAGGCAGATCACTTGAAGTCAGGAGTTTGTAACCATCCTGGCCAACGTGGTGAAACACTGCCTCTACTAAAAATACAAAAATTAGGGCTGGGCGCAGTGGCTCATGCCTTTAATCCCAGCACTTTGGGAGGCCAACGCGGGTAGATCACGAGGTCAAGAGATCAAGACCATCCTGGTCAACATGGTGAAACCTCGTCTCTACTAAAAATACAAAAATTAGCTGCGCATGGTGGCGCATGCCTGTAGTCCCAGCTACTCAGGAGGCTAAGGCAGGAGAATTGCTTGAACCCAGGAGGCGGAGGTTACAGTGAGCCGAGATCACGCCATTGCACTCCAGCCTGGGTAATAAGAGCGAAACTCCGTCTGAAAAAAAGAAAAAAAAATACAAAAATTAGCCTGGTGTGGTCATGGGCACCTGTAGTCCCAGCTACTTGGGAGGCTGAGGCAGGACAATCACTTGAACCCAGGAGGCGGAGGTTGCGGTGAGCTGAGATCGCATGACTGCACTCTAGCCTGGGCAACAGAGAAAATCTGAAAATAAAACAAAACAAAGTATGCATATTTTTGTGTGTGTATTTTTCCAGCATTTCGGATCTGCATTATGCAACCCACTTGATAACACCCTCCTCTCCCTGACCCCCCAGCTGCTGGGAGGGCCCCTCCACGTTTCCTGTACACCACTCAGCCCTTTCCAAAGCTACTCTCAAATGGGGACTGAAGAAGATTTTGTTTAGTCAATGTGACTATTGAGTCAGTCTGAGTAAACCTGTTAATCTCACGAAATGTGTTTTGAGTCTTATCTTTAATCATAGAATGAAAGGTGTTTGCTTTGTTAAAACATCTTCAGGCTTTGTTGTACAGGCCTGGAATTGTGATAGGGGATGCCAACCAAGAATTCCCTGTACTGTACTCTCAAGACTGACTTCTAAAATTAGGTTGAGATCCAGGACCAGCAATGACAATGAGTCTGTGCAGACATACCCCATACAATCTGCATTTGAGAGAATTTTGTGAGTTTGTGACTATTGTACTTTTCAAGCTCCATTTCCCTGGCAGAATAAAAACACCTATTCTAAATTTCCTTTACTTGAAAATAAAAATAGTAAAGCATTTTGCCAAAATGTTTTCACAGTCATCAGTCTCACAACACCTGTGAGGGGGGCAAAGCTGGCCTTGTTTCTTCATTCTACAGATTGGGAAGACAATGCTCAGAGAAACTGATGATCATGGTAAGGCTCAAAGAACACAAGTAATCTCAGAATTCCTGTACTTGCCACAATGCATGCCAAACACAACATCAGGGTCAGATTCCTGAATCCTGCCCCAAAGAGGTCTGGAATAGATCTGGGAATCTGCATGTTTGTAAAGATCTCCCTAATGACTCTAGTGCTCAGACAGTTCATCCTAACGAGGTCATAATCAGCCAGTAAGTGAAGAGAATCCTGACCTATCTTGATGTCTACTGTGATCATTCCCTCATCAGCTCTATGTTCCATTGGACTGAATCTCAGTGGATCCTACTGAGAGAAGGCAGAACAGAGATACAAAAAAAAAAAAGCAGAGAAGTAAGTAATTTGCCTCCAGACTGCCTGGTTTCAAATCTCTGTACCTTGACTTAATAGTGTATAAGCCAGATCAAGTTACTTTACCTCTTTTACCTTAAGTTTCTTCAGGTCATAGGGTTTCTGTGAGGATTAAATGGGTTAATACAGGTAAATCACCTAGAACAGTGGCAGGCACTTAGTAAATGTTATTAAGTATTATTATGATTCTGATTGTTAAAGCTAATGAAAAAATAGAATATTTGCTGTTTCATTTTAATGAAACACATATAATCACCAAATATATCAATTAGGGTTCTTTGTATACCACCATAGATCAGCTCTGGCTAACAAAAGCCAAAAGAGGAATTAATTGGAAGCCATGGGACAGCTTGCAGAAAAGAAGGAAAAGCTGAAGAACGAGATCTCAATTAGGACAGGATTAAGACTGCTATGAATATTTAGATGTCAGGAACCACTTGACAGTCCCTTAGAGTCCTGTCCTTGGCCTAATATATGGCCTATCTTTGAGAAACATTAATGTGCTGAGGAGAAGAATGTGTATTCTGCAGCTGTTAGTTGAAATGTTCTGTAATTATCTATTAGGTTCATTTGGTCTATAGTGGTGATTAAGTCTGGTATTTCTTTGTTGATTTGTCTAGATGATTTATCCAGTGCTGAACATGGGGTGTTGAAGTCTTCATCTATTATTGTATTGGGGTCTATCACTCTTTTTAGTCCTAATAATATTTTCTTTATATATCTGGGTGCTCCAGTGTTGAGTGCATATATATTTACAATTGTTATATCCTCTTGCTGAATTGACCCCTTTATCATTATTTAATGACCTTCTTTGTCTCTTTTTGTAGTTTTTGTCTTTAAATCTACTTTGTCTGATATAGGCATAGCTATTCCTGCTCTTTTGTGGTTTCCATTGTCATGGAAAATTTTTTCCATCCCTTTATTTTTAGTCTATGTGTGTCTTTATAGGTGAAGTGTGTTTCTTTTTTCTTTTTCTTTCTTTCTTTTTTCTTTTTTTTTAGACAGAGTCCTGCTATATTACCCAGGCTGGAGTGCAATGGTGTGATCTCTGCTCACCACAACCTCCACCTCCTGGGTTCAAGCAATTCTCCTGCCTCAGCCTCCAGAGTAGCTGGGATTATGGGCATGCGCCACCACAGCTGGCTAATTTTTTGTGTTTTTAATAAAGATAGGGTTTTACCATGTTGGCCAAGTGGGTCTTGAACTCCTGACCTCCCAAAGTGCTGGGATTACAGGCGTGAGCGACCATGTCCGGCCAAGTGTATTTCTTATGGGTAACAGGTTGTTGGATCTTGCTTTTTTTAAAACCCATTTAGTCACTCTATGTCTTTTGATTGGATAATTTATTTACATTCAGTGTTGTTATTGATAAGTAAGAACTTACTCTTGCCATTTGTTATTTGTTTTCTAGTTGTTTTGTGGTCTTCTCTTTTCCCTTCCTTTCTGTTTTCCTTTTAGTGAAGATGATTTTCTGTAGTGGTATGTTTTAATTTCTTGCTCTCGTGTGTGTGTGTGTGTGTGTGTGTGTGTGTGTGTGTGTGTGTTGTATGGTTTTTGAACTGAGGTTCCCATGAGGCTTACAAACAATATCTCATAACCCATTACAAATAATATCTCATGACTTTAAACTGATGACATCTTAACACTGATTGAGGGTCCTGTCCTTAAGATGAAAGAACTACACTCATTGTTTCAGATGACAGGTTACTCATTTAAGATTCAAATTCCAGATCATCCATTGACCTGGTTAAGGTCATGTGCCCACCTTTTGCCTAAGAGATGAAAGAGTATTTTAACTAAAACTCCCACTAAGACTGTAAAGATAAGTAAGTAAAATCAGGGTGCTGTTACTAGATGAAGAGATACATGCGGGGAAGACAAAGAAAACAGATATTCATCATCTAACTAACCTCCAACCTTGATTGGCTGGAATTTGTTTACATTTTGCCACAGATGCACAAATAGGTGTGCTGAAGTCCTCTGGCTAGTCCCAAAAGAAAGCCAGTTTGACTTACAATATGCTAGAAACAACATTTGCAATATTCTAAAGTCAAGATACTCAAGGATTCTTAAGCCTGACCCTAAATCTGAGCCCTTCTCTAAAAACTGTGTAAGAATGTTGGAAAACAGGCTCAGGAGTATACAGACCTATAAAAATTTCTAGGAGGCTGGCTGTATTAATGACATGTTGATGTAGAAAGGAAACAATACCAGAATAAGAGATGAGGGTATGGGCAGGGCCTGGATTCTGTGGCTCTGCTGGATATAGCAATGGGAAGCTTCCAAAGAAGACATAAAGTTTTCAAAAAGTTAGAACATAATTCATACAAATTAAGGATGCAAACGCATGAAGGTTTTACTCAACCTATTAACCAATGTGAGAACCAGGAAAACAGTATAACTGGTGCAGAGAACATTTTGAAGAACTGAATATTTATAAGCGTTTTGAGGAGGAATGCTAGAATAAGATCCCTAGATTAAATAACAAACTGGTAAATATCGTTCAGGAAAATAAAACCATAATCACCATAATCTTTGAGTTCCCCTTTATGCCAGGCAGAAATAATGTGCATCTCTACTGGAGACAAATCTATACATTAAAAAGTAACTTCCCAAAGTCTGGGCCATATAATAAGTAGCTCATCTCAAACACAGGTTAATGACTCTAAGATAATTGAATAATCCTTGATGATGGGTGAGAGCTTATTATTAAACATTGTCTTTTATGGCAAGAAGAGTATGTGAAGAATTCTCTTGATTTTATTTTCAAGTTCTTATAATGTTTCTTAACAAAGGTATATCAACAGGAAGCAAGAACTCAGGGACAGAAAGCAACAGTGGCTGTAGGAGACCAGAGGGGAGGCCTTCCTTCACACAAGGTTTTCCTATGCCAAGTGTTTTTGAATAAGAAACCATAATTAATATTTGCAATGGTGACAAGTCACAGTGGGTACTTCATGATTAAAGAAGAACATCGAAAGTCTTGTGTGTGTTACATACTAGAATAATTGGATTTATTAAAATGTTCTGGTTGGTTAAATATCCTGTGTGTCTGATGCCATAAGAATTTATTAATTACTTAGGTTGCTGTTCTTTTTCTGAAGCAGAAAGCATTTTTCTTTCTCAGTTCTTTGGTTTTTAAAATTCCTAAAAATCCAATTTTCTGTCTTTCTAAGTCCTGTAATTCAAGAACAAAGCAGTAGAAATCCAACAATATTGTGCCGTGATAACTTTATTATCCCAGAATAAAATCATTTTTAGGAAGTTACATTTCTCGGAAGTTACATTTCTCAAGACATTAAAATGAAATGGATTTTTACTTTCTAGAATGTTTTTATTCTGTTGCGCTCTGACACAGGGAATGAATTCAATAGCCTCCAGGATTCCTTTATTTTATTGTGATCCAAGGAATCTACCTTGACTAGGTTTTCCAAATGGTCACATAACCCATTTCCACGACAGATAATTAAAACTGTATGTTGTGGCAGATTTTACCAATTTGTCTTTTAAATATCATGTCATTAACACAATTAAAATATAAAATATATGCTGGCTTATTTCTAAGAACTTTTACAAATACCATACTTATGTTGGTCTCCCAAAAATTGAAAACCACTTTGTGAGAACAAATATAAAACACATAATTGAGAATAACCTCTGCCTCCTGGGTTGTCTCAGCCTCCCAAATAGCTGGGACTGCAGGCGCATGCCACCATGCCCAGTTAATTTTGGTATTTTCAGTGGAGACAGGGTTTTGCCATCTTGGACAGGATGGTCTCAAACTCCTGACCTCAAGTGATCTACCTGCCTTGGCCTCCAAAAGTCTGGGATTACAGGCGTGAGCCACTGCACCTGGCCTGCAGCAGCAGCATTTTTTGAAGAGACTGTCTTTTCCCCATTTAATTATTCTCTGACCTTTATTACGTCTTTTAGTCTTTTGCTAGTATGTATTTTTGGCACCTTCATTGAAAATCAGTTGCTTTAAATACATGGATTTATGTCTGGGTTCTCTATTCTGTTCCATTGGTCTGTGTGTCTGTTTTTATACCAATACCATACTGTTTGAGTTACTATAACCTTGTAATATATTTTGAAGTCAGATAGTGTGCCTTCAACTGTGTTCTTTTTGCTCAGGATTGCTTTATCTATTAGGGCTCTTTTTTTGGTTTTATATGAATTGTCAGTTTGCTTTTTTTCTGTTTCTGTGATGACTGTCATGGGTACTTTGATGGGTATTGCATTAACTCTGTGGATCACTTTAGGTAATATGGTTACTTTAACAATATTACTTCTTCCCATCCACGAGCATGGGATGGCTTTCCATTTGTTTGTGTACTCTTCAGTTTCTCTCATCAGTGTTTTGTAGTTTTCCTCGTAGGGGTCTCTCACCTTCTTGGTTAAATTCATTCCTAGCTGGGGTTTTTTTTGTAGCTACTGAAAATAGATTATAAATCTTTGAGGAATTGCCACACTGTCTTCCACAGTGATTGAACTAATTTATATTCCCACCAACAGTGTAAAAATGTTCCTATTTCTCTGCAACCTTGCTGGCATCTGTTGTTTCTTGACCTATTAATAATTGCCATTCTGACTGGCATAAAATAGTATCTCATTGTGATTTTAATTTGCATTTCTCTAATGATCAATGATGTTGAGCTTTTTTTCATATATTTGTTGGTCACGTGTATGTCTTCTTTTAAGAGATGTCTGTTCATGTCCTCTGCCTACTTTTTAACGAGGTTGTTTTCTTTTTGTAAATTTGCTTAAATTCCTTGCATAGTCTGGATATTAGATCTTTGTCAGATAAATAGATTGCAAAAATTTTCTCCTATTCTGTTGGTTGTCTGTTCACTCTGGATAGTTTCTTTTGCTGTGCAGAAGCTCTTTAGTTTAATTAGATCCCATCTGTCATTACTGGGTATATATTTAAAGGAATATAAACCATTCTATTATAAAGACACATTCTTTTGCCGTGCAGAAGCTGTGGAGTTTGATTAGGTCCCATTGGTCTATTTTGGCTTTTGTTGCCAATGCTTTTGGTGTTTTCATCATGAAGTCCTTGCCTACGCCTATGTCCTGAATGGTTTTGCCTAGATTTTCTTCTAGGGTTTTTATGGTGTTAGGTCTTATGTTTAAGTCTTTAATCCATCTGGAGTTAATTTTAGTGTAGGGTGTCAGGGAGGAAGGCAGAGAATCACACTGCCATGTGTGTACTTATGCAAAAATCTTGCATGTTCTTCACATGTACCCCAACACCTAAAATAAAATTTTAAAAAAAGACACATTCATGTGTATGTTCATTGCGGCACTATTCACAATAGCAAAGACATGGAATCAACCCAAATGTCCATCAGTAATAGACTAGATAAAGAAAATGTGGTAATATATACCATGAAATACTATGTAGCCATAAAAAGGAACAAGATCATCTCCTCTGCAGGGACATGGATGGAGCTGGAAGCCATTATCCTCAGCAAACTAACGCAGGAAGAGAAAACCAAATACCACATGTTCTCACTTATAAGTGGAAGTGAACAATAAGAACACATAGACACAGGGAGGGAAACAAAATACACTGGGGCCTTTCAGGGGAGGGCAGGGGTGGGTGGAGAGCATCAGGAAAAATAGCTAATGCATGCCAGGATTAATACTTAGGTGATGTGTTGATAGGTGTGGCAAACCACCATGGCACATGTTTACCTATGTAACAAACTGCCCACCCTGCACAGGTACCCTGGAACTTAAAATTTAAAAAATAAAAAAATTGATTTCTTTATTTCTTTTTCACATGGTTTATTATTGGTGTATAGACACAATATTGATTTTTGTATGTTGATTTTCTATTCTCCAACTTTACTAAATTTATCAGATCTGAGTTTTTTAGTGGAGTTTTTCTTGGTATAATACCATGTTATCTGCAAAGAGGAACACTCCGACTTCCTCTTTTTCAATTTGTATACCTTTGATTTTTTTTTTTCTTTTGCCTGATTGGCTAGGGCTTCCAGTACTAGGTTGAATAGCAGTGGTGAAAGTGCGCGTCTTTGCTTTGTTCCAGTTCTTACAGTAAAGGCTTTCAGCTCTGCCCATTTAGTATATGTTAGCTGTGGGTTTGTCTTAAATGAACTTCTATACCTAGTTTGCTGAGAGTTTTTATCATGAAGACATATTTAATTTTTTTTTTTTTTAGAGGGAGTTTTATTCTGTTGCCAGGCTGAAGTGCAGTGGTGCAATATTAGTTTGCTGCAACCTCCACCCCCCAGGTTCAAGTGATTCTCCTGCCTCAGCTTCACAAGTAGCTGGGACTACAAGTGCACACGACCACACCCAGCTAATTTTTGTATTTTTAATAGAGACAGGGTTTCACCACATTGGCCAGGATGGTCTCAATCTCTTGACCTTGTGATCTGCCCACCTCTGCCTCCCAAAGTGCTGGGATTACAGGTGTGAGCCACCATGCCCTGCTGGGATATTTAATTTTATCAAATGCTTTTTCTCTATTGAAATGATCATATGGTCTTTGTCCTTCATTCTGTTGATATATCACATTTATTGATTTGCATGTTAATCACCCTTGCATTCCTAGGGTAAATCCCATTCGATCATGGTGTATTATCTTTTTGATGTGCTGTAGGATTCAGTTTGCTAATATTTTGTTGAGGATTTTTGCATCTATGTTCATCAGTGATATTGGCCTATAGTTTCCTTTTTTGTTTTGTTGCATCTTTGTCTGGTCTTGGTATCAGTGTAATGCTGGCCTTGTAGAATGAGTTAGGGAGAATTCCCTTCTCTTTAATTTTAGGATAGTTTGCAGAGAATTTACGTTAGTTCTTCTTTGTAAGTCTGCTAGAATTTGGCAGTGAAGCCATCCAGTCCTGGGCTTTCCTTTGCTGAGAAACTTTTATTACTGATTCAATCTCAGTACTGGTTATTGGTCTTTCAGGTTTTCTGTTTCTTCCCAATTCCATCTTGTTAGGTTGTGTATGTTTCCAAAAATTTACCCATTTCCTCTAGATTTTCCAGTTTATTCACATACAGTTGTTCATAATAATCTCTACTGGTTCTTTGTATTTCTATGGTATCAGTTGTAATGCCTCCTCTTTTTTCTGATTTCATGTGTTTGAGTTTTCTCTCATTTTCTTAGTGTAGCTAACAGATTATTGATTTTCTTTATCTTTTCAAAAAAACAATTTTTAATTTTATTGATCTTTTGTAATTTTTTTAGTCTATTTCATTTAGTTCTCATCTTTTATTATTTCTTTTTATCTCTTAATTTTGAGTTTGTTTTGTTCTTGCTTTTCTGGTTTCTTGAGGTACACTGTTAGATTGTTTATTTGAAATATTTGTACTTTTTTGGTTGTAGGTATTTATTGCCACAATTTTCCCTCATAGCACAGCTTTTGTTGTATCCCATAAGTTTCCAAATGTCTTATTTGTTTTAAAATTTTTTATTTATTTCTTCCTTAATTTTTTCAGTGACTCCACGGTCAATCAGAGCATGTTATTTAATATTTATGTATGTGTACAGCTTCCAAAATCCCTCTTGTTATTAATATAGTCAAACTGTGATTAATTACTCACTATTGTGGTTCTGTTAACTCTCTTTTCTTAACACAAAAGGTAATTGAGAGGAAACATGTCAGTTCCAGGATAACCTATCAACCTTGAATTGGCTGTCCCATATTCAGATATTTCCCTTGGTATAATAAATAACTTCATATAAGCTAGATTAAATAATATATGATCATAGTCTAGCATAAGATGTAATATATAAAATTATTCTATATAAATCCTATATGTGATCATTATTCAGGCAAAATTAGGGAACTTCTGAGTGAAAATAAATTTTCTTGAATTAGTTGGTAAAAATTTGCTTAAATTATGGAGTTAATAGCAGCAACAACAATTGATTTTGTAATATATGTAGTAAACTGAGCATTAAGTGAACAGTATCATGGGCCTCAACTTAAATGCTATATCATGAGTTAAACTGAAATGGAGTATTTTAGATTATTATTTGGTTGATTTCTGAAATTGCATAGCTCAATGGGAAGAGTTTGATTAATTCTGAAGTCAGATAGGGCCTCAGTTTCAGCTCAGTCACTTAACAGCTGAGTTTGAGCAAGTCGGTTAAGCCGTCGGAGCCTCAGTTTGACCATCTGTAAAATGGGGCACCACTATGCACTCCTCAGACATGTTTTGAAGGTTAAATGACTGCACGCACATAATAGCATCCAACACGTAGAACATGCTCAGTAAATGTGGTGGTTTCCTCTTCTTTTCTTTGGGAATCTTAAGCTGAAATAATGATCATTAAGTGAAAGAAAACTAAATTAAGTAAAATGTGTTTCTTCTGGCAAGAAGATCAGTTTAAGAATACTGACTTAAGAATAACCTAGCTCTCCCCGGGCGCGGTGGCTCAAGCCTGTAATCCCAGCACTTTGGGAGGCCGAGGCGGGTGGATCACAAGGTCAAGAGATCGAGACCATCCTGGCCAACATGGTGAAACCCCGTCTCTACTAAAAATACAAAAAATTAGCTGGGCATGGTGGTGCGTGCCTGTAATCCCAGCTACTCAGTAGGCTGAGGCAGGAGAATTGCCTGAACCCAGGAGGCGGAGGTTCCGGTGAGCCGAGATCGCGCCATTGCACTCCAGCCTGGGTAAGGAGAGCGAAACTCCGTCTCAAAAAAAAAATAAATAAATAAATTAAAAAAAAAAAGAATAACCTAGCTCTCAGAGCACATACTGCTGAATTTCCTAAGAGACAATATACAAGTATTTGACTTCAGCAATCTTTAAAATTTAGTTGCACTACTGTAGCTGATGCTGAGATTTAAGGCTTCAACAACTCGTACCTTAAAGTAGCTTTTCAGTTCCTACATATGAGTTATTTTCCACAATGATAACAACCAAAAACCCACAGGTAAATGAGAGAACAGTAGATAAGAAGGAAAAATTTATTAACTTTTGTACTTTTGGGAAAAAAAAAACCCTGAGGGATTCTTAGAAATATGTTTGAATTTGGGAATATCAAACCTTAAAAAAAGTTACACAAGTATATACCCATTACACAGATTTATCCTCTTAACCATTTGTCCTTTGGACTCCCTTGCTCACTCGCATTCCCTTTTTCTCTCTATCCAGATGGATAGAGAAATGATTTTTTTTCAAACATTTAATGGTAGGTTGCATATAGCCCTTTCACCCAAACTCCTAAATACTAGTTTCTTTGTATTATAAGAAAGATATTCCCTTACATACACACACAAAATATAATAAATTTAACATGGATACAAAATTTGTCTATTGCCTATTAAAATCTTGGTAATTTACACAGTAAAGTCCCCATGAGGGTTGCCTTTTTATTGTTTTTTTGTTTTTGTGTTTTGCTTTGAGTTTTGGTTTTTAGTTCCTTTGTTTTTGCCATTTAGAACATGATCCAGTAGGATAATTATATTTGGTTTTCATGTCTCTGGACATCCACCACAAAATTTTCAGATTCAAGAGTCAGGCAGTATGTCCAGATTATCTCCATTCCAGGAGCCCCAGGGAGCCCATTTTCCCAGTCAGGCTCTGCCAACATGAGTGAAAGAGGAGAGGTTCCTCAGGCTGCCCTCTTCACTGTCTCTGTCTTTAGGAATGGTCAACAAGAAAGTCTTTCATCTCCTCTGAGAAGAGAAATTTCCGTCAAAAAAATGTTTCTGTACAATTAGACAAGATTAGCCACATGCTGCCACATCCTCTGAAAAACATGGTCTCTGTTATGTTTCTCATAACCAAGGATATTTATTCTTTGCAAATGTATTTGTTCTTCTAGTAACTGAGTCCTATCTTCTATCTCTACTGTGTTTGGAGCATTGTTTGGGGAATTACGGAAGTGTGAGCTCAGGGGAAGGAAGGAGTCCACTTCAGCTCTTCCTGCGTGCCTTCTTTGGCATCTCAGAGGTGGCCAAAGGTTAGGGAGGAGGTAGACAGTAGGTTTGCACACCCTCACAACTCACTGATAAGTAGCCAAGGGAGTAGGTAGCATGGTGGCAGTGCTGGATCTTTTTCACCCACCTAGATCAAGAGAACAGTGACTCATTCCCAATAGTCATTTTTGCAGGTTAGAGACCTTCCCTTCTTCACTCAGAGAAGGCAAAAAGAGCACAGTGTGTGAGGCACTGATATGTTTGTGCATAGTAACCGTGACCCTGATTTAAGATTCTGCGTACTCGTGGTGGAATGAGAGTAGTAAAGCAATATCTATGGTTTCCTTTTCCTCTTTATGTCAGAAGGAGGACAAAGAGAGGGGAGAAAAAGACCAGGAGCCAAAAGAAGACAAGGACTGTGAATCTCTATATATTTTCATGTAGTACCAGGTCACTTTCCACCACTAGAGTATGACCTGGATTCTAAGCTTGGTAAATAAAATTGACTCTTGACCTGGGCTGGCTCTCCCCACCTCTTCTCCATGCTGTCGCCTCCACTCCAAGAAAGCTTAACTTCATAGCGGATCAGGAACAGAAATATTTCTTCTGAATACTGTGGGTTTTTGCATTTTAGAGAAGATCTCCAATATCTTTGAATCCAGAGCTGCATACACATTGGGTGAGAGTTTGGGTGGTGGACAATATTGCTGTGTTAGATTGTGGGCTGGCCCAAGGTACAGTGTATGATCAGGATATGTTTCATTAAGGGTCTGTCGTGTCTGTGGTGTCAATCTGTCTGGGAAGCAAACTCTAAATTCATCACAACAATATCCCTCTGAAGTAGGCACACTTAGAAAATGAAACCTTTCCCCATGAAGTCTGCTCAAGTTCCTGAATTGATGACATTATTGCTGAATGAAGGTATCACCTGGGTATCAATAGTGGAAAGGTTCATGATGCCACCTCTTTGTGCCTAGTGGAAAATGAGGCAGAAAGTGAAAAATTGGTTTGGGTTTCACTAAATAAGGAGAAAGAAAGAAGAACAAACAGCATGGAAAGAATGATCCAGCTGGTTGGAAGGAAAGGTAACGTTGCTGTTATCCCCAGTGCTGTCAGCTCCGTAAACATACAACCTGATCTGGATCCCACCTCCTGGAGCCTCATCAGGCACTGTGAGTATATTGACACCGTCCTGGAGGAAACATGTAATTGCCTAGTTTTTGAGCACAAAAATAATGTTTATGGAAATATTCTCAGGTATAGCATGCCCTCTCTCCTCTCTGGGGATGGTGGCCTTGGTATGTTCCTTCCGGCCATTCTTGATGACAAGATGCAGAAATTATCTTCTGTACACTGTTTAACCATCAGGGTTGAGGCACCATGTGATTTTCATGTTCTGGGTGGAGCACTGACAGAAATCCTCCAGAGATAACCACAGTTCATGTACCACAGGTGAGTCCTACACCTTGCTCTCGGCAGGCAATGTTTCTACAGGTTGCCCTGGGCCTCAGTTCAACACTTTGAAGCCAAAGCAGTCAAAGATACCAAGTGAGTCCTCATCCTTGCCTACTTGTAATCATTTTTCTGTCCATTAGACTCTCTTGCTTCATGTCATCTGGATTAAAGCCACAGACTTCAGGGGTGCCAGAGAAGGCAAAGAAGCTATCAAGAGGATAGAGCTGCAAAGAATGGAGCAAAGGGTGGAGCAAAAGTGGTTTGCAGAACCCAGGGAAAGGTAGAGCAAGAAGAGCCCCATGAGCCACCAGATACACCACTGCTATACTGTAGGCTTGGCAGGAGAAGTTAGGGCATTCAGTCTCCACCCCGGTCTCGTCACTCTACCCAAGCTCTATCAGGGTCTAGAATAGTAACCGCTTTCTTTTACAGAGAGAGCCATTCTTAAAAGGAAATGAAGCCTACAGACTGGCAAGATTAATTTCAACTCTTAATAATATCACCTAGTACTGTACATGCCTCATTTTATTTGAGTCTGATTTCTGAACTTTAAGTTCAGAAAGGCTGAGTTATCCAATAAGTGAAAAATCAGTACTGAAGAACTCAGGGGATGTGACTGCTTATCTGTCGATGTTCGGCATGAACAGGACAAAGACACCTGATCAAGGACTGAATGATTTCTCCAGGAATATAATTAAAGTCATCCCTGGCCCCCAGATTTTTGCTTATCTCTAGAGACACAAAGAAGATGAAGCAATCAGGCAGTTTTAAAACAGGAGTAAAGGAATGATTTCCCCTATCTTACTCTGCTTCCAGCACTGTGTTTCTTCTTCCCAGGATCCATCCCATATGAAAAAGCAAACGAACAGGCCAGACACGGTGGCTCACACCTGTAATCCCAGCAGGTAGGCTGAGGCAGGCAGATCACAAGTTCAGAAGATAGAGACCATCCTGGCCAACAAGGTGAAACCTACGATGAAAAAGCAGGAGAACCGGCCGTATGTGGTGGCTCACACCTGTAATCCCAGCAGGCGGGCTGAGGTGGGTGGATCACAAGGGCAGAAGATAGAGATCATCCTGGCCAACATGGTGAAACGCTGTCTCTACTAAAAATACAAAAATTAGCTGGGTATGGTGGTACATACTTGTAATCCCAGCTATTCCGAAGGCTGAGGCAAGAGAATTGCTAGAATCCAGGAGGCGGAGATTGTAGAGAGCTGAGATGGCCACAGCACTCCAGCCTTGTGACAGAGCAAGACTCCGCCTAAAACAAACAAACAAAGCAGGAGGACAACACTCATTCGCTGCATACTAGTGGGAGAGATGAGGAGCTCTTTCTCATGTAAAACACAATGTTGAAACAAATTTTGTACCTAGACCTAGGTCTTACAGTGTTGCTTAATTCCAGGGGTCATTTTTCGCTTGGTATAGATGACTCTGATATAGAATACAATGGGAATGGGCTCCCTGGAGTCATAGGATACTAAGCCCTATACCCCACACCTAATAGAGAGCCAATCAAAAATGCATGAAGGGCCTAGCACAGTGGCTCATGCCTGTAATCCCAGCATTTTGGGAGGCCAAGGCAGGTGGATCATCTGAGGTTAGCAGTTCAAGACCAGCCTGGCCAACATGGTGAAACGCTGTCTCCATTAAACATACAAAAATTAGCTAGGTGTGATGGTGGGCACCTATAATCCCAGCTACTCAGGAGGCTGAGGCACGTGAATTGCTTGAACCTGGGAGGTAGAGGTAGCCAAGATCATGCCATTGCACTCTGGGCAACAAGAGTGACAATTCATCTCAAAAAATAATAATAAAATAAACAAAAATTTTTAAATGTATGAATGGGCTGGAGCTTTGGGATGGAGTGGTTGTGGCTTACACATTTTGGGAGGTTGGTGTTTTAATGTTTTAAGAATGTTTTACATTCTTTTATTTATTATGAAAGAAAATAGAAGCATCTAGATGAGGCTCCAAACAATTACATTTTAACATTTTATCTGCCATCATCAGAATAACCCTCTAAAGAAATTTCCTTTAAAATGTTCCTCGTCAACAAATGTCCACATAAATACTTGTACTTGAGTCTTCACAGCAGTATTATTCATAAAGGCAAACAGTGGAAACAATAAAGTGTTCATCAACTTATAAATGGATAACAAAATATAGCATACCTATATGATAGAATATTATTTGGCAATAAAAAGAAATGAGTAGTGATACATACTACAACACAGACAAGTCTTGAAAACATTACACTAAGTGAAAGAAGTCAGTCACAAAAGCCACATTTCATATGATTCTATTCCTATGAAATGTCCAAAATAGGAAAGTCACAGAGACATAAAGTAGATCAGTGGCTGCCGTGGGTGAAAACAGGAAATGACTGCTAATGCTGCTAATGGGTATGGAGTTTTGTGTTCAGGTAATGGAAATGTTCTAGGATTATATTTGCTGATTGTTGTATAACTTTTTCAAATACTACCTCAATTTATACAATTTAAAGGGTAAATTTTATGGTATGTGAATTATAGTATGTGAATTATGGTATGTGAATTATAAAAAATTTTATAGTAGCTTTGTTGAAGTATAATAAGATGCAAAACTCAGAAGTATGAGTAAATAGCATTTCGACAAAGCAAAAAATAAATGAAAAAAAGAAAACTCTGCCTGTACCTTAAATAAAGATAGAAAAGAAAAATACCAGAATTGGTTTTCTTTAGAGCTGGGGAATTCTCAGTAAACTTTTTCTTTCTACGTTTCTGTATTTTCCACATTTAAAAAAATAGACAAGTATGAATTTTTAATGAAAAACAAACATCAAAACGAATGCACATAGGAAAAAAAAATAAATGCACCAAGAAGTTAACACACTTTAGTTTGGGGGAGTGGGATGGTGATTGATTTTTAATTTCATCTTTGTGTGTGTGTTTATTCCCAACTTTTAAATATAGTAAGTATGAATTACTCACTTAAATAAAGGGAGAAAATTCCTAGATTATGGACATGACTGAGCTGATTTTCACGTGTTCCCAGATTGCTAGCCAAGGTGCCATAGGCTTTCATGGAAGGGTATGTACCATCATGCTAGGCTTGAGGATTCCTGAAAAGGTACACTCTGGAAGGAACCGTTCTGGAAGAAAGCTCTGGAAGGAACCCCTCATGACCAAATGGTAGAAGATGTGACTTGCCCATGTAGAAATTAGTCAGCCTTTAACATGTACATTTTGATACAGCAGTGCTTGCTGTTCATCCAGCTTTTATGCTGGGGATAGCCGGCAGTCCAGCACAAATGTAGCTCTTCAGTAAATACCTCCAAAACTAAGAAATTGCATTGGATAATGGTTGAGGTAATTATGAGTAAATACCTTCAACTTCTCTTTCTTTTAAAGCCACTCTTTCACCCTTTGCTTAGCTGCTTTGTATCCCTTCCTGTCTCATCTGAAGTCTTCCCAACAGCTTGCCCTGACCTCTCTGTGTTCACCTCAACCTGTCTCTGGTTTGAGGCTCCTCCCGTGTGCTTTCACAGCAAACTGCACTTTCCACATCACAGCATTTAAGAAGGGAATTTTCTGTTCAGTTCTCTGCCTCTCTAACTACATCATGTGCTACTTGAAGCAAAGACAGCTGTCTGTCTTGTTTATTATATTCCCAGCACTTAGTTTAAAACAGAGTCAAAGCTAATATTTACTTGTGGGATGGATGAATAATATGTGTATGGCTCTATAGGAAGCACTGCATCAGTCTCATATTTTCATTCTGCACAGGAATTTAGAAGGCATGGTGGATTAAAAGTGGTCTTTCAGGATATCACAAGACATGCCTTCTGGATGGGTAGTGATACAGACTTTGTCTTCAGCAGAAATCCGGAGAACTACAAAACCAAACGTGGTCATTTGAATCTATCTCCCTGTTAGTTAGGGAGAGCTCCATTTTCATTCCAGAGAATCACCCATGTTATTCCTCTTGTTTGAGTTGTTTTGTTTTTGTTTTTGTAATTGAAACCTGAAAACAAATCAAAACACTAACAGGAAACGTACGCTGCTAAACAACATCAAGAGCTGGGGGCGGGGAAGAAGAGACAGAAGTAGGGAAGGGAGACAACAGCCTTCCAAAACATGCTCTTATTCTAAGACAGCAGGAAGTTATCTGACAGTGGTTCTCATGATGTAAAACATTTGACAAGTTGGCTGATCTTCAAGAGAAAAAAAATAAAAACAACTTCATATTTTAAATCTAGACTTTTTCTTAGACATCACACAGAAAAAAAAAATCTTTTTCCAAGCTGGGATCTTAGCCAAGGAAAGAAAGACAGAAAATTCTGAAATTCCATTTTCATTAATAAGATTATGTCATATAGGTCAGGCCTGGTAGCTCCCACCTATAATTCCTAGCACCTTGTGAAGCAGAGGTGGGTGGATTGCCTTGAGGTCAGGAGTTCAAGAATAGCTCAGGCAACATGGAGAAACTACGTCTCTACTAAAATACAAAAAATTAACTGGACGTGGCGGTGCATGCCTGTAGTCCTAGCTACTTGGGAGGTGGAGGCACAAGAATTGCTTGAACCCAGGAGGCAGAGGTCACAGTGACCCAAGATCACATCACTGTCTTCCAGCATGGGTGACAGAGCGAGACTCCTTCTCCAAAACAACAAAAAAGAAAGGATTATGCTAAATAAGCTAAACAAAAACACTGAGTAACAGTGAAAACACTGGATTTACAGGATATCAGCTTTAGAATGAACATTAAAAGGTCGGCTGTTTATCTTGATGATTTTTTAAAAACCCTTTTAATGCTCTTAGAAGACAAACATGCTCCTTCATTGCTTGAGTTCAGCAGTTACTATAGGAGCCAGATATATTTGTATATCTGGCCCCTTCCCATTCTCTCCTCACTCACCCTCCCATCAACACACACTTGCTGGCACCATATCCCCTGTAGGAAAGATGAATCCCGTGAAACAATGTGATGCCTTCTCCCTGATAACAGGTGACTGAATCAGCATCAACACCTTCCCTCACTATTATCAAACAGATGTTCTCAATTTAGAGCATACAGACAGCAAAGTCAATTTGGTTTTAATTCATCCCCCTTCATAGCAAGAATAAATGTATGCTGCTTTGAATCACTAATTTAAACACTATTCCATTACAACATAATGAAAAGGGAAGGAGGGAAGAAGGAACAGAAACAGATTAACCATTTCCAAAGAAGTGAAATAAATACACATGAACCTGAGTTATGTTCTCAAGGTGATTCAATACATTTTGGCCTTTCAAAAGCAAAATCTTGATTTTGGGATTGAGAATTTATAGATACTAAACATATCTATAAATTCTGCTTCAATTTAAACAATTGTACTACATTAGTCAGGCAGTCTAAAATCGCTCATGAACTTTGAATTTAAGTGTGAATCCAGGCAGCAAAAAAAAAATGAAATAACTCTCCTATTTTGAGAAATAGGGAATACAACTCAACAAGATAAAGCCATTTTCAAGAGGATTTATCTACCTGGTAAAACCAAAAAAGAATCCTTTAATATGTAATGATGTGAGAAATTTAACTGAATTAACGTTAAACCTAATGTAAGTAATAATAAAATTACATTCATTTATTTAACAATCATTTATTGAAATCTACCACACCAGGCCCTGCAGTAGGCACTAAGGATATAACAATAGACAAAACCGACATAAATTACTGACACATGGAGCTTATATTTGAGATGTGGAAGATAAACAAAATTAATAAAATATACAACATAGTCTGTTATTTGTGGTGATAAAAGTAAAATAGAGAAAATGAAACAAGAAAGGGATGGTCAGGAAATTCCTCAATTAAAAACTTACATTTGAGTAAAGATCTGAATGGACCTTTAAGTTTATCCACATAGTCTAAATGTTTAGATTGAAGTGACACTTTCTGAAAATAAAATATGAAGGGCAACTCTTTCTAGTTAAGAGTAGACTTTCTGACCCTAGAATGAGGACACCATCAAGGTGGCATCATCCAGCCTTTTTCCAGCTGACAAACACCATCAAAGTTTTGTGGAGCTTTGCCAGACTCCCTTACTCTCAGACAGACTTAATCATCCCCTCCTCTGTCTGATGCCTCCTCACTACATACAGACTTCTGTGACATACCAGGCATTCTTCCCTACTAAATTATATGCTCCTTAAGATTTTTTATGGCTCTGTTTATCCCTAACATGCAGCACAAGGACTTATTCATTATAGGATTCATTATATAACTTTTTCTCTTTTTATATCGGGTCTTGTTCTGACGCCCAGGCTGGAGTGCAATGGCACAATCTTGGCTCACTGCAACCTCCGTCTCCTGGGTTCAAGTGATTCACGTGCCTCAGCCTCCCAAGTAGCTGAGACCACACAGATATGCCACCACACCTGACTAATTTTTGTATTTTTAGTAGAGACAGGGGTTTCACCATGTTAGCCAGTCTGGGCTTGAACTCCTGACCTCAAGCGGTCTAGCTGCCTTAGCCTCCCAAAGTGCTGGGATTACAAGCATGAGCCACTGCACCTGGCCCTCATTTTTTTTTTTTAATTGAACAGATGCACATAACCGAATAGTTACAGTAAATGCAATTATAAAACAAACATCTCAATATCCAAAGTCAGTAACCACTAAATAAAATACCAGTTGGCTAGATTATCTTTGAACTAGAGAATAGAGCACTCCCACCTATAAATTCTTCAAGCGTTTCTCATGGCTTGTCGGAGAGACCATTCAGAGACCTTAGCCAGGCATTCAAGGATCCTGCCCCCTTTCCCAGCCTCCTCTCCAACCACCATCTTCCATCTCCCCTATTCCAGTCACACCACCATGCTTATCATCCCTTAAAAGCTATGCCTCTGAGCCTCTGCACAGGCTGTTTCCTTTACCTGGAATCCTTGTTCTTTCTGTGTGCCTGGGAAACTCATGGTCATGTTAAGCATCTGTTCCTGCTTGGTTTCCTTTTAAAAGTCTTCCCTGATGTCCTCAGGTAGAGTTACTCTTTCCTCTGAGCTCTCAAATTTCCATTCCTCAGCTACAACATTTATTACATTGTGGTGTAACTGTTTCCTTGTTTGGCTTCTCTACTTTGCTGAGAATTCTTTGAGGATGGGGACCATTTTATTCATCTTTGTACCTTCAGTAGGTGGCAACAGTGCCGATCATATAGTAGTAACTTAATAAGTCTAGGTTGACTGAATGTTGAATATATTTTGAGTGCTTGATTGAGAACATTCAGGGACATATCGTCAGAGAGAAGAAAAACAAGTCTCTAGTGTACTTTTTTCTATATACCATTCTCCACTTTGAGTAAGGTGGCTCACATTGTAAAAGCATAAAATCTAAACCAATAACATCATTTATCTAAAAAGCAAGAATCTCTTAAATCCTTGGTGATATAGCATGTATGTAGTATGCTCTATTTCATATGGCATTAAAGATTTAAAATATATTCAAAATTAGAAATGTAAATAAGTGTAAGAAATTTATCAGCAAGTGGTTTTGATTGGGGATGAATTTGCCCCCTAAGGGACATTTGGCAATGTCTGAAACCAGTTTTAGTTGTTACAACTTGGAGGATGGGGCTGCTACTACCATCTAGTGGGTAGAGGCCAGGGATGCTGCCAGACATCCTATAAAGCAGGGTTCCCCAACTCCCAGGCCACCGACCAGCCTGTTAGGAAAAAGGCTGTACAGCCGGAGATGAACGGCAGGAGAGCAAGCAAAGTTTCACCTGTATCTACAGCTCAGGTGGTAACCTGAGCTCCCCCGCCTGTCAGATGAGTGGTGGCATTAGATTCTCATAGGAGCACAAACCCTATTGTAAACTCCACATGCAGAGAATCTAGTTTTCATGCTCCTTCTGAGAATCTAATGCCTGATGATCGGTCACTGTCTCTTATCACCCCCAGATAAGACCATCTAGTTGCAGGAAAACTGTCTCAGGTTTCCCACTGAGTCTACATTATGGTGAGTTATATTATTATTTCATCATATATTACAATGTAATAATAATAGAAATAAAGTGCATGATAAACGTAGTACACATGAATTATACCAACACCACTCCTGCTCACCACCTGTCTATGGAAAAACTGTCTTCCATGAAACCGTTCCCTGGTCCCAAGAAGAAGACTGGGGACTGCTGCCATAAAGCACAGGACAAATCCCACAGCAAAGAATTATCTGGCCTTAAATGTCAATGGTACCAAGGTTGAAAAACTCTGACCTAACCCTTTTATCTCAAAAAACTATATATTTTTTGCAAATTATTATAATGACATTGAAGTTATGATGGGTTCTTAGGGTAATGCAATTGGTTCACTAATCAACTTTCAGGAATGTACGACTTCTAAAAATAACTGTAAAATGTTGTACTCTGAACTCAGGGAAATCTCAATCTTGAGAAAAGGGAAGGGCTGGGTTTCATCTTCCGCATTTGATCAGTAGCAATCTGAACTCTGCTAAAACAATTAGATGATAATAAACATCATATTCAATCTCAAAAACATTTGGATAATTATTAATAAGCATTAATGAAAGCATTATTGCTGATAAAATGGATTATGACTTTGGAAAGGATCACTTGGCTACTTAGCAATAAGCTTAACAACCTTTATAACATTTCAGCAACGCATACAAGACTAGGGTAGTTTAAAAATCAGAAAATACATCAAAGCAGAATCAGAAAATGTGAAAGTACTCTAAATGATGACAACTAAGCTTAACTTGTCGCCCAGACCCCAGAATATATGATAAGAATGTGGTGAGAGTAGCAACACTTCAAACTTTCTTACCTTATTGCGGTGACACAATAGGAATGTGATGCGAAGGAAAATCTCTATTTCTGTCTCTAACTTGCTACTGACCATATTTTGATGACCTATAGGTGGGCTTCACCTAGATTTACCTTTGATACGCAAATACAGATTGAGCATCCCTAATTTGAAAATCGGAAATCTGAAATGCTCCAAAATCCAAAACACTTTGAGTGCTGATATGACACTACAAATGGAAAATTCCACACCAGTACTTTTGCTTTTCGACGGTTCAATGTACACAAACTTTGTTTCATGCACAAATTTATTGAAAATATTGTATAAAATTACCTTCAGATATATGTATAAGGTATATATGAAACATAAATGAATTTTGTATTTAGACTTCAATCTCATCCCCACGATCTCATTATGTATATGCATATTTAATCTAAAATCCGAAAAACTGAAATACGAAACACCTGCAGTCTCAAACATTTCAGATAATACTCAACCTGTGTAACACTTCAAAAAAAATGAACTTAAAATTTTTCCATAATGAAGTGAAAACTCCTAAATTATTTTCAATGGTGTCACCAATTTCTGGGTACCTAGGCTGATAATTCTATTATCTTTCATTTCATTCTCTATATTTCAGCCTCAATATCCAACTACCCTCTGGATTTGTACCATACAGTAGCTTTTTGATTTGATCCTTTGCCCAGTTTATTCCCTTTTATCCCTGCTCTTAAAGCTACTGCTTTAATGAGGTCCTTATCATTTGTTTCTAGATTTTTGTAACAACCTCAAAGGTCTTGTATCTTTAGTGTCTCCCTGCTCCACTCTGGTTATTACATGATAATGAAATAACAACCACAATTATACTACGGACAATTCTAGGCTACTGTAGCTTGGGGGTTTATAGCCCAAGGTTTGGAATCAGACTGCCTGAATTTCAAGCAATTAATAACAATCCTATGAAGTGGCTACTGTGATTATTCACATTTTACAAATGAGAAAGTGAAAGTGTAGAGGATGGAAGTCACTTACCCTAGGTCACATATCTAGTAAGCATGTAGCCAGGACTTGGTCTAGTCAGTTTGGCCCATCCTCCAGCCGTATTTTCACCCAGGACTTGGTGGGTCCCATATCCACACCATGGAGCTACTCTCCATACATCTTGATCCAATGTGCATAACTTGTTTTCTCTTTCATTATCACTTTTGTATGTAATAGGCTAGTCACATTTGTTTCTTTTTGTATATGGTAGTGAATAATTTTGAAATTGTTCTCAAGTAGCTCCATTTATTTTTTGTTTCTTCATCTAGGCTTAAGATTTTTAAGAGTTTTGTTATTCTCTCAAATTACTTAGTATAATACCAATTATTAAGTACTTTGAGACTATCTTTAACTACACGTTGGGACGCCGAAGTTGGGTGGATCATGAGGTCAGGAGTTCGAGACTAGCCTGGCCAACATGGTAAAACTCGTCTCTAAAAATTAGCCAGATGTAGTAGCATGTGCCTCTGATCTCAGCTATTCAGGTGGCTGAGGCAGGAGAACTGCTTGAACCCGGGAGGCAGAAGTTGCAGTGAGCCAAGATTGTGCTATTACACTCCAGCCTGGGCGACAGAGCCAGACTCTATCTCGAAAAAAAAAAAAAAAAAAAAAAAGGAAAGAAAAAAAACCCTTTACAAATAATGCAAGAAATTGAGGTGAGTACCTAATATGAGTTATTATTATAAAGATCGAGTTAGAGATTCCCAACATTTCCTAACAAATAACCACAGCAAGCTAAATTTGGGGATCCTGAAAAATAGTAAAAATTTTAGGCTTCATATGCTAATGTCAAATACGAGGGCTGAAAAACCAAAAATTTTATTCTTCCAATTAGTATAACTGGTCCAGTTGTTCCAGAATATCATCCAGCTTGAGGGCATAAAAGCTTTTGACACTTTCAACTGAAATCACAACCTAGATTGGAAGTTGGCAGTGGTAGTTTTTACAATAATTGTAAATCATTTGAGCAAGAATCTCAGGAAGGATAGAGACTAACATTTTTCTCCATTTAATACCACTGTTACCACTACAGCCACCATTCAGAAACCTTCCATTGGAATGACAGCTGCAACAAGTCTTCAGTTTGGCTTATCCGTATTCAGAAAAGAGGAAGAGATGAGAAGCTTAACTTATCCATTAACATAAGTTCAGTCTTGTTCATTGCCATTCACTATCTTGTACCCAGAATGGACCTTGCTCATAGGCACTCAATTTGGTGAATCAAAGGCATGGGTTCAGATATTTACATTCCCATTATATAACAGTAATCATAACAATAATATCTGCCATTCATCAAATTGATGATATAGCATAGTGGTTAAAAGCCAGGTCTCTAGAGCCAGCCAGCTGTTTGTCCTTGGGAGAGTTATTTAGTGTTTCAGACCGCGCCCCCTCCCCGTTCCTTCACATGTAAAGTTGGCCCAATGAATGTAACGATCTTCCACCAGACTTTTGAAGGGATTAAAACAGAAAATCAATGCTACACACTTAGTATAGTATTCTATAAATTCAGTGCTCTAAAAACTGCAGTTATTTTTGAGTGCCTCCTCTGTGTCAGGGACTATACCAGAGTTTCTCAAATTTACCATGATTGACATCTTGGGCCAGATAACTCTTTCTTGTAGGGGCTGCCCTGTGCATTGTGAGAGGTTTAGCACATCCCTAACCTCTCTACCCACCAGATGCCAGTAGCATATCCTCAGTCACGACAATCATGACTGGGGAGCAAAACCATCCCTGGTTAAAAGCCACTGCATCAAATGAGCTCTTTCTTTACAAATATCTTATTGATTCCTTAGTACAATTTGACAGACATGCCAATAGGATTGTCTCTATTTTACAGATAAGAAAATGGCAACTCAGAGATGTTACCAACTTGACCCAGGTGACCCCCATGGTTTTTTGTTTTTGATTTTGTTTTGAGACGGAGTTTCGCTCTTGTCGCCCAGGCTGGAGTGCAATGGCATGATCTCTGCTCACTGCAATCTCCGCCTCCCAGGTTCAAGTGATTCTCCTGCCTCAGCCTCCCAGGTAGCTGGTATTATAGGTGCCTGTCACCACACCCAGCTAATTTTGTTTTTTGGTTTTTTTTTGTTTTTAGTAGAGTCTGGGTTTTACCATGTTGGTCAAGCTGGTCTCAAACTCCTGACTTCAGATGATCTGCCCACTTTGGCTTCTCAAAGTACTGGAATTACAGGCATGAGCTACCACACCTGGTCTGACCCCATGGTCTTGAGGCATTGCCACCTCTTTAGTGTAGATGATGTTTGTTTTTGTGCCTCTCTCTCTCGGTTTCTTACCCACAAAGGTACTACCTGTAGGCAGAGGCCACAGAAGGACCTTCAGAAGGTAACAGTGAAGACAAAGCTCACCTCTACAGGGTTGTGAGATGATCTTGGGAATCCTCGTACTATGCCTAAAACCCTTGATCCACAGTTTTTCTATGCAGAGCAACAGAATTTTGGTAAATCCTGCCTGGAGTGGGTAAATAAGGAAACATGGCATTATTCTAAAAATATACTTCAGGAATTCGAACTTTGCATAAAATCACACCTTTAATTCCTCCCTCTTCCTCAGTTTCCCTGCCAAGTCCCTCACCAAGCAACATGGATAGCTCTTCCATTCAGCTTCTCTTTTCTGTTCCTACAAACTCCACTGCATCCCTGGCCCTCACGAGTCTGCATGGCACTGTTTATTCAGCTTCCTGCTGCCAGACCAATCTTTCACAATAATTAAATTCACCAGGTTACTGCCCTGCTAGAAAAGCACTAATAAATCCTTATTTTCCAAAGCATCATGTTTAAATGTCACTAAATTGATATTCCAGGCCCTTCAAATGCTGTCTCTGTCCACCTATTGTCATGTTGTCTCTCCTCCCTACACCAAATTCCTCACTATCCTACATGTTTACTGAGGAGAATCCTGCCTTTTTAAGCCCCTCATCCTATGGCTTCCTTGCTTGTCAATGCCCTCCCTTTTCTGCATCTCTGGGTCAAAATCCTGGCCATTCTTTTAGGCCCTGCTCAGCTGAAGGCCCTCCAGAGAGTATTGTTTGACTATTTCAGCCTCATCAAGGCCTTTAAAGATATTCACAGCCCTGACTATCCAAGCCATACCACCTAGAATCTCAATTTTAATTCGGTATCTGTTGGAGTTTCATGTTTGCCCGGATGGATTATAATTCTGTTGCATATTGGTACTGTATCTCACACTTATGGGCTATGCTCAGAGAAGGTCCTCAGTGAGCCCTTACAAACGGAATTCATAGAATTCTCCTGCTGCTGTAGGAATAGAGGGAATACTTCAGAGAAATCCGAACCTGGGATCTTATCCTATGTCTAGGGCTCCACCCAATATGAGGTTGCCTCATGTTCACCGCTACTTGGAAACACTATTACCAGCACACCTGACAACTCATTTCCTGCTTTGGACCTTTGTCAGTCCTTAGCTTTCAAGACTCCTGGTCTCCTTTTCTTATCAGTACACCCTGACTTACTTCTGTATCATGGTCTTTGACACTGACCTTCTTCCTTGGGAGTAAACCCAAATCATCACATTGAGATTGTGCTTTATGGCCTCTTTACTGGTGTCTGGGAATGGAAATTATGACATCACCTAAGTCAATTGAGTCCCAACATAACTGATTATAAGATCAGTTGTGTGCTTATGAAACATTCCAATTCCCAGGCCCTGTTCCAGACCTACTGCATCAGAATATCTAGGGTAAGGGCCTGGGAACTTGAGAAATTAATAAGCATCCCAGGTGATTCGTAGGATCAGATGAGTCAAGGAAGCACTGAGCTCAGCTACTGGGTAATATTTTACCAATTCCGCTGATGAGACATTCAGATTCAATTGAAAATCAGAAAATAGGCATCCTGGAGAAGGATATCATTGATTTCAGGAGCCTGGTAGCATTCCTCTTTATCAACTTCCATTTTTCTAACTATTAATATAAGGAAATGTATGAGACTGTTTTTACACTGCTGATAAAGACATACCTGAGACTGGATAATTGATAAAGAAAAAGAGTTTAACGGACTCAACAGTTCCAAGTGGCTGGGGAGGCCTCACAGTCATGGTGGAAGGTGAGGGACAACAAAGGCACGTCTTACACAGCAACAGGCAAAACGAGGGTGATACTCAAGCAAAAGGGGAAACCCCTCATTTAAAACCACAAGATCTTGTGAGACTTACTGCCACAAGAACAGTATGGGGGAAACCATGATTCGGTTATCTCCTAGTGGGTTCCTCATACAACACGTGGGAATTATTCAAGGTAAGATTTGGGAGAGGACACAGTCAGACCATATCAGGGAGTATGTTTTATTAATGAACCACTAATATAGAATCTAGCTGTGGTTCCTTAAACAAGTCATCTAGAAATTTCGAACTTCAATTTACTAACTTATACGAACAAGGAGGATTGGTTCATATCAGTAATTTTTTTATTAATGAATACTCACTGCATTTGTCCTTAGAATCACCCCTGGGAATTCTGTTATTGATCCAATTCTGTTGTATAATTGAGGTTAAAATAAAGTAAACTGGTGATTTTTAAGATGACTTACAGCTCTAAAATAACCCTTTGATTTAAAAACCCTGTTTTTTAAAAATACTTGTGTCAATTCTAGACGTTTATTTCATACCATATGTAAATATATATATACATACTTTTTATTCCATTTTTTCAATATCATCTTTGTTAAGTGTTTGACATTTATGTAAAAAAGAGGCTGAATAATTCCTCTCTTTTTTTTTTTTTTTTAAGATAAGGTCTTGCTCTGTTGCCCAGGTTGGAGTGTGATGGCTCAATCACAGCTCACTGCAGCCTCAATCTCCTGGACTCAAGTGATCCTCCCACCTCAGACTCCCAAGAAGCTGAGACTACAGGTGTGCACCGCCATGCCCAGCTATTTAAAAAAAAATTTATTTTTAGAGATGGGATCTCCTTATGTTTCCCAGGCTGGTCTAGAACTCCTGGGCTCAAGCAATCCTCTTGCCTCTGCCTGAACAATTTGTATGTGTTATTATTATAATACAAAAACATTCAGGAGTATAATAAAGTCTTTTAAAATATATAAGCCAAGAGATGTGAATAACAACAACCTAGCTGTTAATCCAATCAAAGGTGGGCGTATTTATCCATTCCTTCAGTATTTTGGCTAATATTTATTGTTGAATGCCTGCTAATTTATCAGCTCCAGTTACAGTTACTGGGGATACAACAATACATGAGAAACAGTCCAATCCCACATTAGAAAGATAAGCATACTGTCACTAAAACAAACATGATAAGGATCACAAAGGAATCCAAAGAGCTACAAGAACATATAAAGAAACACCTCCTCCCCTGCTCAGGAAAGGCTTGTAGGAAACAGTGACAAGTAGGGTGAAACCTGAGAAGTTAACTGGAATTAAGTGTCTACATTAGGGTAAGGTAAACAGCATGTTGGAAGAACCTGAAGTAGAAAGAGCTCAAGAGTACTAGGAAGAGAAGTAAGGTCAAAAAGGCTGGAAATAGTCAACGAAGGGCACAGTGGCACAAGCAACTACCATGTAGGCCCAGGTAAAAGAGTTTAGCATTTAATAGCACTGGGGAACCACTGAATACTTTAAGCAAGGGGCTGAAGGAATCTCATTTACATATTTAAAAGTTCCCAAAGTGCTTGGAGGATAGAGATGCCTAAGTGGGTACAGGGAAAACAGGCTGTTGCCGTAGTCAGGGGAAATATGACAGACTAAAGTGTTAGGAGCAGAGATGGAATAAGGGGAATGGATTTCAGAAATCTATCTAAAGGAACTCGGAAGAGCTCAGTGATTGGCAGGCTGTGGGAGGTAGAAACATCCATGAGTCAAGGTTTCAGACTTGAGTAACTGGGTGTGTTCCCATGTCATTTACTGAGATAAGAAATCCTAGAAGAGAAAACATAATGAGTTCAGTCTGGGACACATTGAATGTGAAACATCTGTGAGTCAATCAAGTGCAGGTCTTGAGTAAAATGAATCTAGAACTCAAATGAAATATCTAAACTCAAGTTACAAATTGAGAGTTGTCAGCATATAGATAAAAATGGAAGTCATTAGATGTGGGTGAAATCACCTACTATGGAAGGTGCTGGAGCTAAACTTATATACCTGTAAGTCCTGTTCACTGTCAAGGGGTTCACGGTCCAACACATGCAGCCATGTACGAGCAAGGCCAGAATTTTAGTTCAACTAACATGGAAACCACACTGAAAAGTGCCATTATTGAACACTATAGGTATACCCCTTCTTTGTTCTACCCTCTGGAAGCATATTTCCCAATTCAACCCAAAACTAGAAATGCACCTAAAAGTAAACTAGCCACCACTTTGTTTTAATAAAGTAGGCTTCAACAGAGACTACCTCTTGAGTCACTAAGATTTCAGTTAACTCTTTAAAATAAAATTTAGAAGTTGAAATATATTTACATTGATACTATGCTTTTCTAAATCATTAAAGAAGAAAATACAGGGAGTGAATTGCAGATTTTACGTGTGGACATTCTCACAGTGATGTGAACTTTACAGTTTACAAGGCTGTGATCACAAAGCCCAAGGTCTGCTGCTAGACTTGTGCTGCATGTCAGTCCGTCCACAGTCTAAGGGGTTTTGGGGACACGGTCTATTTTTAAAATGTATTTTGTAGCTTGAAAGAGTAGTTAAGCTTTCTGTTTGAAAATTCACTTAATATCATAAATAATTACCAAATAACCTAATGAATATTGACATTTTGGAGATTTGACCCAGTTATGCCTTTTCTTCCCTCCATTCCTTTCTCTTTCTTCTCCCACTTCTTCCCTCAATTATTCCCTCGCTCTCTTCATTCCTTTCATCCTACCTCTTCTTTTTTCCTATTTTTTCCTTTCTCAACAGTTTCTGCTTCAAAGCTTTTTTATGGAATAAGACAGAGCACACATATAAAATCTACACAGCTAATACAGCAATGTTGAGCAATCTCTTCTAAGGAAAGCACTTTGACGGAACCACAGCATCAGTATTAAAATTCGAAGAGTTCTTGTGGATCAGCTTACCCAATTCACCTATTTTACAAATCAAAAAAGGAAAACTTCTATCCTGTTGATGTGCTTGTGACTCATCTTAAGGCTTTTTTGGCCATAATGCTAGATTTCACATAATAATGGCAGACACTCTTTTTTATTATTTTATTAAGTTAGCAGGCCTAGACCTATACTAACGATACAGTTAACCACTGACACATGTGCCAGATGAACCCTTGAAATCCAGCAAGTTTGAACTGAAATGTGCTGTAAGCATAAAATACGCAATAGATTTTGAAAACGGCTTAAAAAAGTAAAATGTCTTAATAATTTTTATATTGATTTTAAGGTGAAATGGTAATGTTTTAGATACATTAAGTAAAACATATTCCTGAAATTCATTTTACCTGTCTCTGTACTTTTTTAATGTGGCTGCTAGAAAATTATATATGATGCTCACATTTTGACTCATTTCCCTTCTGTTGCAGAATAATACTGCCTATTTCATTTAAATTTTTGTTGGTTAGCTAATATTTCAGGCCTTTATCATAAGTTCCTAAACTCACCCAACATTGATAAATAAAGAAATTCAGTCACCTTACCAAAAAAGCGGGGGAGGGATCATATGACCTAAAGATGCTGAGAATACATTGGTCATACATCAATAAGCCAAAGAATGTAATGATTTGTCCAACGTCACAGAGATTGGTACAGAGACGATTCCAGGGCTTAGGACTTATATTTTCTCATTGAACTTTTATCTTAAAGAGTTCAGTGAATAAAACTGGCGAATGGTTTTCAATGGCTGCAAAACTGATTTCAGTTGAATTAAACAAATATTTGAAAGCCTAATAGGTGCCAGGCATTTTGCTAGGCAGCAGTAATTGAAGGGCTTAAGTTTTATCACTTTAATGTGTAGAGAACTTCCCTTGAATTCTAAATGAAAAATAAAACTACTTTTGTCACACTTTTCTCATATTATTAATTTAATTATGACCATGTCCATGTGGGCATGTTTCTTAATTTTAAAGTTCTAAACAGAAAATTTCATCAATGTAAAAAAGCTGTTAAAAATCTCATAAAATGTGGCCGGGTATAGTGGCTCATGCCTGTAATCCCAGCACTTTGGGAGGCCAAGGTGGGTGGATGACTTGAGGTCAGGAGTTCGAGACCAGCCTGGCCAACATAAGGAAACACTGTTTCTACTAAAAATACAAAAATTAGCCAGGTGTGATGGTGTGTGCCTGTAATCCCAGCTACTCGGGAAGCTGAGGCATAAGAATCACTTGAATCCAGGGGGTGGAAGTTGTAGTGAGCTGAGATCACACCACTGCACTCCAGTCTAAATGAAAGAGTGAGACTCAAAACACAATTCATAAAATTAGTTTATATGTTAATAAAAAATTAATTTTAACTTTTAAAAATACATTAAAGTCATTATCAAAGTTTTGTCACAAAATGGTCTATTTCTTCTGGTTATATTTTAGTTGAATCTTGAAACTTAATTATATTATCTGAAATATACTATTTATTCCTTCCTTAAAAGACCAGATTTTGACATCTATTTATATCATCTATGGTCATGAGGTTTATAAATGTTCTGTTATCAAACAGCAAATTTTAGTTTTTAACTATAGGCAACTCATAAATATCCTTGGCAAATTTAAAGGAATTACACTTTTTTCAGAGTAATTCTTCACTGCAAGAATAGTAAAGGAATTACTTAAATTACTTGCCTTAAACCTTTGGACACTGTGGCTTAGTTCTTCTATCATCATCTTGGCTTTAACTACTTATTGTTTGTATCATCAACAAGGAAATGCACCATCATTAACTATAGAATTAATTCTACTTTGTTATGAGTCTTCTATTATGGTGATGGATTCAATATAACAATATTTTACTTGATTATTTACATCTATATTCATAATTTTGGGGGTTATTTCTATCAAGTTTTGGTATGCAAACCATGCTGGCTTCAAAAATTGGAGGTTTTCTATAATATTTCATAATTATCTATGTATTAGGTCAATCCAATACATAAAATTGTCAGTTCTTTGTAGATGAGAAAAATATCAGTAGTCAAAAAATCACTCAGCCTTATGCGTTTTAAAACAGTATTTCTCCAACGATCTTTTCAATTTCTTTTATATTTATTAGTCTTTCACTGTTTACTTACTTTTCTTAAGTTACTTGTGTTCGTGCATATTTAGCCATAAACAGTTTTATCTGGACTTTCAAATTTATTGCCACTGAATCACAAATAATCTTCTCCTTAAAAGATTTTCTTTTTAACTTTGCCATGCCTGTTCTTATATTCCCTTTCTCATTTTTAAATTTATATATTTTACTTTTTTTCCTTTTTACTTAATCAGGCTTACTTATCTTGTCTAAGAACCCAGGCTTGGTCAGGTACCAGCCTGTAATCCTAACACTTTGGGAGGCCAAGGCGGGCAGATCACTTGAGCCCAGGAGTTTGAGACCAGCCTGGACAACATGGTGAAATCCCATCCCTACCAAAAATACCAAAAACAGCCAGGCATGGTGGCACATGCAGGTAATCCCAGTTACTCTGGAGACTTATATGGGAGAATCACCTTAGCTCAGGGAGGTGGAGGCTGCAGTGAGTTGTGATGGTGTCACTGTATTCCCGGGTGACAGAGTGAGACCCTGTTTCAAAACAAAACAAAACAAAAAGCTTTAAAAAATCTGTTCAAAGTTTATCATTATTAAATCTCTGTTCCTACTTGTTTTCATTTTGTTGCTCTCTTTTTCAGCCTCTTTATTTGAATTTTGAAATCATATATTTTCAGTGTACCTGTTTTGAAAATAAGCAAATAATATTTTAAACACTCAGGTGGGTGGGGGGGGGAAGAGGAAAAATAACATGTTTTCCTTGGGACTTTTCTTTGTCCTTTGACTTCTGGCCAAAATATAATCTTATCTTGCCTCTGTAGTTTGACAGAAAAACAAAACAATAAGCATATTTTTAAATTTGTGATTTATTATCTCAGGTCCCACAGAAATTGTGGTGGGTAGGGAAGAAAAAAATATTTGTATCCCACATTCATTCAATAATCAACCCACTAAAAAATCTGTCTCCAGTCAAACATCTCTGTCCCTTCCTGCCCCCGTGAACACTGGCATGTATGTCCAATAATGGGTGGTTAATTTCTGGCTAAACTGAGATGTTGCAAACATTAGTGTAAATAAGATGAAAATCTATTTCAAAGTGATGCTACAAATGTCACAAGGCTGTGAAGTGATGTTTCAGGAATTACTGAAAAAGCCTTTGACTAAAGAGAAATTCAAGAAGGCATTTATGTAATACAATAGGTGTTTCAAAAGAGTATGTTTTGAATACCAAAATACTTAGAGTCAACTTTGGGAAAATTGATAAAGTATGAAGTCTGCAAATATTTTTGGAAAATTAGCACTTTTTGGTCATTTCAGGCAAATCAAATGTGAAATGAAAGATGTCAAATCGGGCTCTTATATGTTGTTGGGTTTTTTTTTTTCTGGTGCCTACAAAAGCCAACACAATTCAATCTTTGTTCATTCAAAAAATTATGGCATACTTGACATATTTTGTTAGGTATTTTGTTAAGTATCAGATGATATGAATTTATTTGCATAACTGTTTATATTCAAAGCTTTTTATGTATTTACTATAAAATTTGTTTTCACTATAAACATATTCAATTTAATAAAATTTTCATGTACAAATTATCCCATAATTAAACTTAGCAATGTTCCCAGAAAATTTAGCAACATTCCTAGAAACCAGGTGAAAACCATTTTTTCCTTCTTCATACCATAGAATAAGAAGTAAAAAAGAATGAAGAGAGCAGGCATCGAGAAATGATTTAACTGCTTCCTAGTCCTTCCCCATTAAGCCTTTCTCACATTGCTTTATCACTAGTTTTTAGCTGAGTTCTGATGACAATGGGCAAAACAAGCTGTAATACCGACTGTATCAGGAACGTAGCTCCTGGAGCAAGGTTGCCTTAATTCATGTCTCACATTTACAATTTACTGACTGCATAGTGTTGGGCAAACCATTCCCTATGCATCCTCATCTGTAAAATGGAGACGATACTGACTGCACTTGCTCCTTATGGCATTATTACAAGGATTAAGTGAGTTAAAATACGTAAAGTTATTAAATCAGTGCCAAGTATGTAGTGATAAGTTTCCAGTAAATTTAGCTGCTGTTTTTATTCATATATTCATGTTCAAATGCCAAGTATAAAAGCGCATACTTTTAATTGTGTGGTATCATTAATTATCTTTGGTTGTCCGTGAGTGGTTTCATTGGAATAGATAAATGAGAGTTAACTGTAATAGTTCCTCAGGAGTTTTATCATTTTTTTTTTACCAAGTAGAAAAATTAACACTAAACAATACTACATTTTCAATTATTTAATTTGGTTATAACAATAGATGACAACTTGATCTTGAAAATAAAGATCACATTCCATAAAAAGATTATAAATAAATATTTTTCTATTTCAACAATAGCATCACTATTATTTTTCAATCTGTTGTTTTCTAATATAAAACAACGTAGTTTTATATTAGAAAAAAAAACAGAGTTAGGCCGGGCGCGGTGGCTCAAGCCTGTAATCCCAGCACTTTGGGAGGCCGAGGCGGGTGGATCACGAGGTCAAGAGATCGAGACCATCCTGGTCAACATGGTGAAACCCCGTCTCTACCAAAAATACAAAAAATTAGCTGGGCATGGTGGCATGTGCCTGTAATCCCAGCTACTCAGGAGGCTGAGGCAGGAGAATTGCCTGAACCCAGGAGGCGGAGGTTGTGGTGAGCCGAGATCGCGCCATTGCACTCCAGCCTGGGTAACGAGTGAAACTCTGTCTCAAAAAAAAAAAAAAAAAAAAAAAAAAAAAAAAAAAAAAGAAAAGAAAAGAAAAGAAAAGAAAAGAAAAAACAGAATTCCAAAGAACAGTGGTGGAAATATCTAGTAAAATGATACTATCTTACTCTCTCTGTACTAAGAGAAGACAGTAAAATCTTAGGGATACACATGATCCTTTGCTATTGAGTATAAAAATACCATGTAATGGAAGAATGAGGACAGAAAAGAAAAGTATGGAAATACCGGAATTCAACTGTTTTCTGGGTGTATAATAAAAATGGCAAATATGTTTGCACCTGTGTGGACAATTCTATTCCTTCTGTCTTTTCCCATCCCTTCTACTTATTGTTTTATTCAAATACATTAGTTATAGCAATACTGAAGCTATAAATTGCTTTTAAAATCTAGGTTTTATTTTCCTAGATGTCATATTGCTATACCAAATCTATTCGACTGTATCTGAAAATGTTTTGATTGATTATTTTAAAACATACCCTAATAACTTGTTTCAGAGGCTCTGGGTTCTCTCTGGAATTTTTAAAAATATATGCTTGCTTTCCCCCAAAACCCTGTCTTTTTTACAAATTCCCAGGGCTACAAGTATAACATTCTGACTGGTTACAAATTAAAACTATTCACCCATACATTTGGCAAATACTTAATAGTGACCTACGTGCCAGACACAACAGTCATAGTCGGCCCTCACTGAGGGTAGTTAAGTAAATAATTATATAAATAAATGCATAGTTACAAACTGCTACAAATGAGAAGGAAGATTTTCTAATTAAATTCAGAAGGTCAGGAAAGGCCTCTCTGAATCTGAGAAAGCTACTGCAATAGTTTATGCAAGAGATGATGAATTGGCCTTGGATGGTACCTATGTAAAGAAGAGAAGACAACAGGTTTGGATTTATTTTACAGGCAGAATAATAGGACTCTGATAGTTTGAAAAGAGGGATGAGAAAGAGGAAAGAACTCAAGGTGACTCAAAGATTATGACATGTACAACTTTTTGGATGAAGGCACCATTGACTGAACTGGGGAAAATGGAAAGAGAAGTAGGTTTTCAAGGGGATTACATAAAGTTCAATTTGGGATATGTCTAGTACAAGATGTTTGTAAGGCATTTATAATGAAATGTCAAATGAGGATTTAGACATAACAAGCCTAAATCTCAGAAGAAAGCCATGGGCAAGATCAAGTTGAGCTGTTGGGATTTAAACACATTAAAAGCCTCAGAAGTAAATGAGGTTTCCTAAGACAAAAGTGTTAAGAAGAGAGGAAGGTTTACAGCTAAGTCCCAATTAATTTCAATATTTAGAGCTTGGATAGGGATGGTCAAAAATGTCTAATTTGACTAAGAAATCAAATAAAACACTATTAAGTAGAAGTTATTATCCTCATTTTCCAAAGGAGAAAACCTAGGTTTAAAGAGGTTAAGTAACTTACCCAGCTGACACAAGTAAGTCATCCCAACACCAGATGCAAACTAGGTATGTCTGGTATCAAAACCGCATTCATTTCCTGTGCTGTGTTGTCAGACATACTACTACTCTGAAATTATTGCTTTTCCATCTGCTAATTTAGGGCTATATCTAATATGTTCTTCTATCAATGTAGACATTTCTCTGCTCCCTAAAATATATTCATACTATAAGTTTAGTCACTAATATGAATACGTCAGTAGAATGGGTAAGTGTATGCTCTATGTTTGTAAATGAATGATAAATAATTTTTCCTTGAGAAAATAAAAGAGTTAGCCTCATATTCCCTTGCAGTGTGGACTTAAATGTCATTAATTTCTTTGAGCTACAGATTCCTCATCTATAAAATAAGCAATATAATATCCATCTCACAGGATTGCTGAACATTAAATGAAATGACACATATTAAAATGGTTGTAAACTGAAAAGTGTTTTACAAGTAGCCATTTTTATTAGTATAATTATTTTCATTTCCAAGGTCAGTATAGGCTGCTTCTACCAAAACACTAAAGTTTTCTAATTCCACAATTTATCTCTCTAAAAAATATTATAACATGATATAAATACAAAATAGTTTACTTACAGTTAAAGAAGGTACATTAGATTCAGTATTTAAAACTAGCCGGGCACGGTGGCTCACACCTGTAATCCCAGCACTTTGGGAGGCCAAGGCAGGTGGATCACGAGGTCAATAGATCGAGACCATCCTGCTCAACCCCGTCTCTACTAAAAATACAAAAAATTAGCTGGGCATGGTGGCACGTGCCTGTAATCCCAGCTACTCAGGAGGCTGAGGCAGGAGAATTGCCTGAACCCAGGAGGCGGAGGTTGCGGTGAGCCGAGATCGCGCCATTGCACTCCAGCCTGGGTAACAAGAGCGAAACTCCGTCTCAAAAAAAAAAACCCAAAAAAACAAAAAAACAAAAAACAAATGAGCAATCATCAAAACTAAAATAATTTCTAGATGTTATATGCTTTCACCAAAACAACTTTTTAAACTTTTCTGTGACATTTGCCATTTTCATCCCTTAAAATGAATAATTTTCACATAATTATAATAGTTTTACTCAACATCATTTTATGTGGCCATACCATTCTATATGTCTAGATATCTTATGTTTATTATAATGAATGCACAGTGTTTCATAGAGATAAATCATAATTATTAATTAGGCCTGATCTACGATTGAAAATGTAAAGTATTTTCAGAACACTATTTGGATACTTGATTATATTAAAGAATTACTTGATGCTTAATTATTTACCTGTGATAACTTATGTGTTTTAAATGAGTCATTTTTAAAGATTCACAATGAATGACTCATGTACAAAATGATATAAAGTCTGGGGTTTGCTTCAAGCTAATGATGGGGGAAGATGAGTGGGTGGAGAGATACATAAAACATGATGCCATGAGTTTATAATTATTGAAGCTTAGTGACGGGAACACAGAGGTTCATTATCCTCTTTCTGGTTTTTGTATATGTTTGAAAATTTTCACAGTAAAAACATTTTTAAATGACGAGGCTAAATGTCCACTAAGAAAAAAAAAAAAAAAAAAAACTAACCTAAACTAAAGCTTAGGTACAAACCAGAGCAATGCTTTTCAAAATGTGGTGGTTGAATGACTACATGCCTCCTCACGATCCAAGAGACTTACTACAAAATACAAGTCTCCTGAAAATCTAGAACTTTGGGAGATGAAGCTTAGGAATCTAATGAGGAACTTCAACTACAGACTGGATTTTGAGAGCTACCCTTTTATACCTAAAGCACTTGGGGGAAAAGAAGTTTTTCTAGGCAACATTTAAGACTGTGTTCTTAGAGATGACCTGAGTCCTCAATTATAGAAGAGAAGTTTAATAACTTTTGTTTGCGTATTCTGTATCCAAGGGAGTTGCAATTAGTTTGTGTTTCTTCTTTCATCCCAGCTATGTTTAAGTAATCCTTTAGGAAGCTTCATGTCACTCATAATTCAGGTAAGGTACTAATTATTAGCCTTATTTTACAGAAAAGAAAATGGAGGCACTGAGTTTCTGGAACTTGCTCAGAGTTACACAATGAATCAGGGCTTTCTTGGATTTAGAAGTTATAATTTCACATTTTTAGACTAGAATATACTTCTTCTAGGGTATGGAATAACTTCCACTTTAAAGAGGGATCACAGGGATACTATAGAATTGTTGATACCATTGCATTTCGTTTTTGTTTATCAATAAGGATTAAATTAACTTTTTATGAGTATTTTTATTAGAAATTATACTTTTAGGATTAAAAACAGCAAAGCATAAACCGTAAAGAAAAAAATGAGATAGTGTAGAGTTCAGAAACCCTTATCACTCTAAGAGAGCTTATCACTCCAAAAATGTACTGTAAAAGATAATACTGGGCCAGACAAGCTGGCTCACACCTATAATTCCAGCACTTTAGGAGGCCGAAGCAGACAGATCACTTGAGGTCAGGAGTTCAAGACCAGCCTGGCCAACATAGCGAAACCTCATCTCTATTAAAAATACAAAAAATTAGCCGAGCATGGTAGCACTTGCCTGTAATCCCAGCTACTCAGGACGCTGAGGCAGGAGAATTGCTTGAACCTGGGAGGTGGAGGTTGCAGTGAGCTGAGATTCTGCCATTGTACTCCATCCAGCCCGGGCAATGCAGCAAGACTCCATCTAAATAATAATAATAAAAAGAGCTCAAACAAGCAAACAAACAAAAACAGCAACAGCAACAAAGATTATACTAGCTTCAGATAGCTGGTTTCAGGGGGATTTAGTTCCCAGCAAGAGTATTCCTTTCCTATGGATTCCTTTCTTCCTCTAATAGGTAACCTTCCTTGTGTAGAACAAAGGATATAATAGTCTGGTTTAGGAAATGCTTAGGAAATTCATTAAATATTTTATGACCTTCAAGACAGTAAAATTTATGAGTGACAGAATTCTTGAATGGAATAAATGAGAAAAAAATGATCCACGGTCTTGTGAGTCTTGTGGTAAAAATGTTCAAACCTGGATAACTAAGTTTTCTCTGAATAGTTTCACTAGATACTTTAAACCACATACCTTGTAGGAAAAAAAACCCAACCAGTTATTGATTTGAATTCACAGGGTACTCTACCTGCTTGTGTTTTTTCTTCACTAACTTGACTCCAGAAACATAACTAGTTCAAATAAGAGTGCTAGTGGTACAATAATATCTTCTGGTTCCTGGAACAAAATAGTCTGCCAAGTTCTAACTGCTCAACTTCCCTCCTGCCCTTTCACTTCCTCCCCTCCCCCTGCTCCCTTTATACATTCCTCCTTCTGCAAAAGCTCTCCTGTGCCCTTTCTTTCAAGAGGTTTCAATCACAGGGCAGCCACAGCTATGATTATAACGCTAAACCAGCAGGAAGAATGGCTTTAAGAATTTAATCTCAACTTCCATTAGAAAATAATCAGAAACGCAGATACATAAAGCATGTGTTGTTTTGTTCTGTTTTACTGGGACAAGCCAGCAACCATAGCATAGCAGTGGTTTTACAACAAAAACAACGGAGCCTGCAAACAAACACAGGTGAACGGAGCTAACTTTCACTGCCGTAGCAGAAGTCGTATTTTTCTGACTAATTGTTAAGACCCCAACACACAGTTACTTGTGACCATAAACAGACATTAATTAATCATTTTGTAAAACTTTATTATTGCTAACAATTAGAAGTAGGGTAAAAACACCTCGGCTATGAAGAGCTCTGCATTATTGTGAAGGCATTGTGTGAAGAAAAACATCATCTGAATACATGAACAATTATTACTAATATGTCAGTTAGGCTTTATTTGTCTCTATTGCTTCACTCAGGTGGAAATACTTACACATGTTTTTTAAAGCATCTCAGTTCGAATTCAGTAACAATAAATCCTTCATCATTATTTGCAACTCCTCAGATAGTAAACGTTTCACAACTATTTTATTTAAAGGGACCAGCTACGTACTGTGACCTAAATAATAGACTATTACATTTAATTTTGTTTCTTCAGTAATGTAGACCAAAACATTTCCAGCGTGTTCTCAGTGTTTGGGAAAGAGGTGGACAGTGGCACCCACATGAAAGAGCTCTGGAAGAAGCCAAGATAATTTTGATTAACCTGCTTTATAGCTGTCTGACATGTAAAGATACAACAGGCATGGGCGGTATATAAGGCAACGTTCACTGGTGTCATTCACAAGCCACACTGACCTCTAGGTTGTAAAACAGAACTACCGACAACAAAATCTTTAAATGCAGCTGGCAGGAGAGCAGAGCTGCGACCCAGATGAGGCGTGTGAGGCGCCTGGGGCGGAAAATCTGGAGAGGCGTTTCTGCAGGACTCTGAGAGTCGCTGCGTCTTCACATTTTGCGCCCTGCCTCACTCGCCGCATCCTAACTTTCTGCCCTGCACAAAACCCCAAAGCGAAGTTGGCTGCAAGAGGCAGGGAGGCCTGATGTCCACATTCCACAGCTTTGACGCAAAGCTTGCGAACCAGCCTTATCGCAAGTAAAAAGGATTGACTCATCTCTACACCAGTACTTGGGGACTGCCCTTTCCCTTGGGACCAGCCTGGTGAGCCTTGTTCGGACAAGAAACCTCATTCTCCCCACGAAGAGTTTCCGATAAGGATCCGGTAGTTCCTCTCCCAGATCCTAGAGCCCTGCTGGAGAACAGCAGTCCAGTATCTCAGGCCCTGTCACCTGCTGACAGAATTCTTGCTACAGATTGCCTATTTAGACTGTGATATTACCTGTCCCTTGACTTCACCCCTTGGTCTTACGGTCTACCTGACTTCCCCCTCCCCGCCCCGTGCAATTCCCCGTACTGTCTACTTGCTGAGGTTTCCCTTCGGTCTGTTAGTCTGCGCTTCTCAGAAGAGTAGGTAGTTGAGCCTGTCTCCTTTGAAATGGCTCCCAGTTTGTCCTACCCCATCGAGTTGGCAGAACCATCCAATCCCTGTGACCACCAACAGGACCTCCACACATTCTTAAAAGCATCCACTAGGGAAACCCCAACTCTGTTGAGACTCACTGGAAGAGAAGACACAGCTGCTAGCTGTATGGTGGGCTGCAGAGGGGCAGTCCTGAGCCAGTTAGACAGGACACGTGGTACCAGCTAAGCCAAAGCTGACTTCAAGCAACGCAGGAGTTAGAGCAGCTGAGGGCGAAAATAGAAGCAAATAGGTAAATATTCCAAAAATAAGATAAAGCGTGAAAGCATTTTAAGACAGTTTAGCATCATATTAAAATGACTGTCACCACTTCGTTGAGTACTATGTTGTCTTGGGCAGCCCCTGCTGTGAATAAACAAAAACGTCAGAACCTGGCAGGGCCATAAGCAGCAGCCCACTTCCCAAAACGGGGTGAGCAGCTATAGACCAATCAGCAGTGTCGGGTGTTTCCGGCTACTCAGTATGGACATGATTGAGTCAGAACCAGTCCCAACTTTATCCGGAGCTTCCACACTGACGGACACTACAATAGAAGTTGAGGTACAAAGACCAATATGCCGGAATGCTCAGTCTCTTCAGCTTTACAGATAAGCCGCACTATTACCTCTAAACAAAGTAGAAGCCAGGGCTGGCAGCACACACTAGGAATCCCAGCACTTTGGAATGCTGAGATGGGCGGACGGCTTGAAGCCAGGAGTTTGAGACCAGCCTGGCCAACATGGTGAAACCTCCATCTCTACTAAAAGTACGAAAATTAGCTGGGCACGGTGGCACAAACTTGTAATCCCAGGTACTCGGGAGGCTGAGGCAGGAGAATCACTTAAACACAGAAGGCAGAGGTTGCAGTGAGCCGAGATCGCACCACTCACTGCACTCCAGCCGGGGCAACAGAGAAAAACTGTCTCAAAACAACAGCAGCAGCAAGTGAAGTGACAGTTCACTTTAGAATTCTCTTTTTTTTCTGAACTTGGATTCCTAAAAATATTTCTAAGCTAGCAGTTTTGTAAAACCTTTTTTTTTTTTCCCTTAAATATCTAGCACATTTAAAGTATTGGAAATTCTAGTCTTTAAAAAATATTGGGATCATGCCAGTGCTTATTTATCTCTATAAACTAGTCAGAACAGAGGCCCTCTAACTAGAGACATTAGAGTAGAATTTATTAACACACTCCAGAAGTAGGGAAATAGTTTACATTCACACAGTGAGACGTAAAGCCTGTTCTAAATTACAGACACGACACAGAGAGGTTATTGCTTCTGTTTTACAACTTCAATCTCAGGTCAAAAGTAAACACAAAAATTCACCAGCACTTCTGCTTGAGCTGCCTTTATGTTAAAACAGACAGGCTGAGCTTGGTGACTCAAGCCTGTGATCCAGCACTTTGGGGAGGCTGAGGCAGGCAGTTCACCAGGTCAGGAGTTCAAGACCAGTCTGACCAACATGGTGAAACCCTGTCTCTACTAAAAATACAGAAATTAGCCAGGCGTCGGGGCATGCGCCTGTAGTCTCAGCTCCTCAGGAGGCTGAGACAGGAGAATCGCTTGAACGCGGGAGGTTGCGGTTGCAGTGAGCTGAGATCGCAGCACTGCAAGCCAACCTGGGTAACAAAGCAAGACTCCATCTCAAAAACAACAAAAACAGACAAAACAAAACCTCACCAGCCCACATCTCAAGCAGTTGTCCTCCTTCCCTCTCAGTGGACACAAAAGCAATTAATTAATTTGAGCTCACAAATGATAAAGAAAAAGACTTCGTGTCCTTTGTAGGGACATGGATGAACCTGGAAACCATCATTCTCAGCAAACTGACACAAGAGCAGAAAATCAAACACCGCATGTTCTCACTCATAGGCGGGTGTTGAACAGTGAGAACACGTGGACACAGGGAGGGGAGCGCTACACACTGGGGTCCGTTGGGGGGAAATAGGGGAGGGACGGGTGGGTAGGGAGGTGGGAAGAGATAGCATGGGGAGAAATGACAGATACAGGTGAGGGGAAGGAAGGCAGCAAACCACACTGCCATGTGTGTACCTATGCAACAATCTTGCATGTTCTTCACGTGTACCCCAAAACCTAAAATGCAATAAAAAAAAAAAGAAAAGAAAAAAGAAAAAGACTTACAAACTGGCTTATCACCCCTCTTTATTTATTTATTTATTTATTTATTTATTTATTTATTTATTTGAACCTCTGGCCTCAAGCAATCCTCCCACCTCAGCCCGGATTGGCTGAGATTACACGTTTAGGCCACTGCACCTGTCTACCTCTCTACCAATGGAGACTAGACGTCCATCATCCAACAGATATCACCAAGTAGTTAGACCACAAAACCAAACTCCCAATCATTGCTGCTATCAATGTATCAGTAATGTATAAGTTATACCTGAATAACGTATCGGGAATGTACAAATCAGAAACAAAAACAAAATTTTTAAAAAATCAATAAAAAGGAAAAAAGTATAACCACTTGGGATTTCTCTAAGAGCAAATAAAAAACATGCCTCAGCTTGAACAATCTGTGATGTATACATTTCTTTAGCCAGACAGTTTGATTCATCACATAAGTCCACTTGGGCATCTCTGTGGAATCTTAAGATTTCTAATATTATAGTATAATTCTCAAAAATCTAAAGTCATGTCACTAATGTGAACATAAAATGAACATACGTCAAAGTTTTATTCAACTCATTAGTTAATGAGGGAACTGAGAAGACTTTAAAACCAGTACAGAATACTAGAGAAGCTAGGCATATATCAATAAATAAATGTGAAGATAGAATTGCCGGGTTAGATACAACACTGACTAATGTGTTACAGAACAATAGATCATAACCTGTATTGGTATCTGGTGCACCAAAAATATATATATATTTGCTTCCCTACCAGACCAAAATTCCTACCAAAGTTAACCTTTGTCCCTACAGAATTGTCAAGCAGCCCAGTCAATATAATAAAGGCCACAGAAGCACTGAAAAAAAAACAGTAAATCTCTTTTGCCTATTTCCAAGTTTTAGTCATTTTTCCACAGAAATGAGATATTGCAAATATTGCATGGGACATAGATGTACTAAAAAACTATTAATTCATCTGAAATTTATACTGCATTTTATCCAGCAATCCTAACCACGAGTTAACCAAAACGTTACCAAGTTTGTACAGTTCTGTTGCCAACATGATATCTCTTAAATCTGTTCCTCAGCTTCATCTTTCCGTAGATAATACATAATAGAGGAAGTGCTGTTTCTATTGCACGACTATTCTTTATTTTTGCCACTGGAGGGCGCACATAACTCGTAGTATACTAGATAAGAGGTCGTGAAAAAAACCACCTGAGCGTTTCTGCATCCCAGCCACTAGAGGGCAGTACAGGAACATCATATTTTGCAACCAGATGGTTGACTCGCGCCCTAACCAGCCACGCGCAGGCGCAAAACTGCTCCCCTGGCCAGATCCGGCCTGCGCATGCGTTTAAGTGAGCGCGCAGACTCTGTTGTTAACACTCGCGGGAAAAGGGTGAGTGCGGCTGGAAGCGCGCATGCGCCTTGGCTGCTGCTGCAGGCTCCTTCAGCGCTGAGCATCACGCCCGTCTCGTGCTGGGTGGAAATGCCCAACCGAGGGACGCGCCCAGAGGACAGCTCAGTGCTGACCCCCTCCGACAATTCGACCCCACCCAAGGAGGACCTTAGCAGCAAGGTGAGGGTGAGACGCGACGAAAGGCTCCTGAACTCGGGACCGGGCGCCACTGGACCCTGAAGTTGGTCCGCAGGGGGCAGCCTGGGGCCTGCCCGGGACTCGGCTTTGCTCTGCTGCTTTGCTCTTTTTGTTCTTAGCACTTGACAGCCACAGTGAGTCCTTTTTATTTTCTGAAAACAGTTGCGATAAAGGAGATCTTGAAATTCGTCCCGAGATTGGACCTTCCGGTGGCAGTGGGGCGGAGTTTTGGTTCAGGGTTGTCCTCCCTAGTCTTTTTAAACTTTTGGAAATACCGCCCACCCCAAATCTGTTCCATCGCAGATATTCTCCATCCAGTTAACCGTGCCAGCAACCCGGGGTCCATCCTTGAAGACCCTCACGGGGGCTTATCAGTTCTACCTGTGAAGCTCATCTCAAATATGTCCCTTTATCACCGGCAACACTCTCAGCACCCCAAATAAGCCACCGTCACCTGCTGTCGGGAACTCCCCGCTACCCCCACCGCGAAAGAGGAAGCCAATATAATATAAACCTTAACTGCCACAAACAGACAAAACCTTTAAAGATAAATGGGGGTGGGTGGTGAGGAGGGATAAAGTGGGAAGAAATGTCAGATATAGTTGTTGGGGAATGGAGGCAGCAAACGACTTTGCCATGTACGTAACTATGCAACAATCCTGCATGATCTGCACATGTACCCCAGAACCTAAAGTACAATTTAAAAAAAGAATATATTACTATTTAGGAAATACATCTTTATTGACAAGTTTGAGGGGTAACTGCCCCCTGCAATATAATAGGGCAGCACTTTTTTTGGTTCAAATTTTATTGCATGTTAGAAACCACCTGAGATTTTTTTTCCCAATGGTTTTTAGGGAATAGGTGGTTTTTGGTTACAGGGATACGTTACTTAGTGGTGATTTCTTAGATTTTGGTGTACCTGTCACCCAAAAAGTGTTTAAAAAAAAAAAAAGATAAATGGGAGTGGGGAGGGTTATAGCCCTTCAGGTATTACACGTCCTAGATTCTACTTTGGTTCTGTCCCAAACTTACAGTGACATCTTGGGCAAGTCTCTTTAATCTTTCTGTATCGGTTACCTTCTTTGAAGTAAAGTGAAATGTAACACCTGTCATTCCTAAAATGGGAAAGCCCTGTACAAATGTAAGTCTCAAAGAATGTTTACAAATTCGGTCTTGGAATTCAACCTCATTACTGCAGCTTTGCCAATGGGGAGACCGAAAGGTGCACACTCATGGGGATGGGGGCTGAATTTTCAAAAGACACACAGCCCATTCTGACTACCACCATAACAAGCCACTTGTGTGTACTGATGGATACAGATCCCTGAGGCGTGTGAGGTAGCACAAATATTGTAAAAGCTGCTTTTAGAGGCACTTGGGACACTATGTAGTGAGTCATGTTCACTAAATAAAGAGTTAAAAAGAAACTTACTTTTCACTTAGTTGAGCCCTGACCTACAAATAAATAAAGCCACGGCCAGAACGGACGCCCAGGCCTGTAGTCCCAGCTACTCTAGGAGGCTAAGGTGGGGAGCCCAGGAAGGTCAAGGCTGCACTGGGCCTTGGTGGTGCCACTGCATTCCAGCTTGGGTGACAGAGCACGACCCTGTTTCATAAAAACAGAAGCAGCCTAGTTCAACAGTGCCAGCTCTATGCTAATCATTGAGATAAAAAGAGGGAAAAGTACAAGGATGGAACGTGATAGGTCTTACTGTCCCCAAATAGGGCATTGCTTAATTTGAATGTTTGACCACACCACTTAGTACACAAAATCATGAAAATGTTGAAAAAAGTAACCCACCTCTCATTCTATTTGCCTTTTTTAAAAAAAAAAATCTAAATCACAACTTAACTGAAAGCCTGGAACGGCTTTTGGTGTATATCATATATTTTTAATAAAGGTATACACGTCATTTAGTAACCGTAGTCCTTGGTGTGATTGCTGGATATGAACACCAAATCCCCTGTCTGGACTTAATGGGTTATCTAACGTTTTGCAAATGTAATCACTGTTTTTTCTCCTCAGCTTTTCCCTAACTGTACCCCCACACAGACTGCTGTTGAAAATAATCTGTATATTCATGAACTGCTTGTTTGGAAAATCAGTACATCATAGCCCCTTATCCCATGTCTAATTTTAAAACAACCCCTTAAGGGATTTTCATTGAGCATACTTTGAAAACATTTAACTTAAGGAGTTTTTTTTTTTTTTTTTTTTTTTCGTTATTTCAATAGATTAAAGAACAAAAAATTGTTGTGGATGAACTTTCTAACCTTAAGAAGAATAGGGTGAGTTGCTATATATTAAAATTATAAGAATTATATATAAGATATAATCATACTTTAATAAAATTTATAGTATTTCAGCATCTTTTTAGTTAAATTGCAAGTGTCTAGATTCTTTTTTTAAATGGATAGATCTCATGGTTGAAGATGTCTTTTTTCTATCATATGCCATTCACATTGCCTTTGCAACAAATGATTCTAGTTGTACTTTGGTATCTTGGAGTGTAATCACTAATGATGTTTATTTTATACTTGAATTTGGTGTTTTCTTTTGATATACATGAACTTTGTATTGAGATGAGAAGAAACTTTTAAATGAATGTGGATAATTAATGAACAAAAAAGGATACATTGCTTCCCCTCCCTCTAAAAAAATTTTACATAGATTTTTCTAAATGTGTAACGTGGTTATTTAATGTCATTTCCATTAATATAAACAAGCAAGCTACTGCTTTGTATATAATTATAGTGCCAAATTACATTTTAAAGTTCAGGAAGAAATGAGTTTGAGCTCTTAAAAGCATTTTAAAGATTAATAACTGGCAGGTGAGATATTTCTCATATTGTCACTTATGGAATATTAGAAGTTGAGGCATATACAAAAATTAGCTGGGCACATCTCTAATCCCAGCTACTTAGGAGGCCGAGGCACAAGAATCACTTGAACCTGGGAGGCAGAGGTTGCCGTGAGCCAAGATCACGCTACTGCACTCCAGCATAGGTGACAGAGCAGGACTCCATCTCAAAAAAAAAAAAAGTCCGGGCACAATTAATACAAACTTTCTCTAGAGGCCAAATTGGCAGAAAGTCTCAACAACTCAAAACTATAACACTTTGACTCAGCAGTTCCATTTGTAGTAACTGATACTTTGGAGAGAATCACAGGAGTGCACAAACATTTGGTTATGAAGATATTCATCACAACATTGATTTACAGTAGTAAAGAGTTGGTAACACCTTAAATGTCTAGTATTTGAAAGCTGATCAAATAAACTGTAATATGTTATGCCTATATAGCAGGAAGTATAATTTGGTTGCTGTAGCTTGTTTTGGCATTTTAGTATTCCTGTAAAAGAACACTTAAGAAAAAGTGTTTTCTCAATGTATTGCTTATTGATAAAAGCACAAATCTGCAGGCATAGTAAGAACCTTTTCTGTTAAAATGGTATATGGAGAGAAAATAGTTTCATTTCAGTAGTAGCAATTTCTGGTGTCAGGGTAATGGGTGACTTTTACTTGTCTTTTTGTTTATCTGTATTTGCTAAAGTATTGTGCTGAATATATATTACTGAAGTTCAAGAATTAGTGATAATAGGGTTAAGGATTTTAACATCTACTTTTTAGATCAAAACTTGATATTAGCCTAAATTATGTTTTACAGAAAGTATATAGGCAACAACAGAACAGCAATATATTCTTTCTTGCAGACCGAACAGAAATGCTGTCTGAGAGCAAAAGTAAGTTTTTTGTTTGAGGGGGGCGGGTTGGGGGGCGCCTAAATTATACTCATCTGAATGTTAAAATATATATCTAAAGAATAATGCAGCCGTTTGGTTTTCTTCAAGTTAGCCTTCAAAGATGAGTCAACAGTTTTAAAAATATATATATCATAATATGTATTAGAAAACAATAGTTATTAACATGTGCTTTAGAGTCTCAAACAGGTCTAAGTATGACAAACTATTACCATCTTCTATGTTTGTGACTTCAGGTGAAATACTTTAAGCCTCCAAGGTATTGTGGGACCTAAATAAGGTGCTATATATAAAGTGCTTAGCCAAGTGCTTGGGCCAAAATGAGCACTCAGCAAACAGAAGCTATTTTTCTAAAAGATAGATATATTTTATTAGTAGCCTGTTGTTAATTATTATTGGCACTGGCAAAGTGCGTGTGTTTATATGGTTTGATTTTGGTAAACAGACTTGTATTGCCCTATGAATTACTAGGTAAAAGTTCAACAATTTTTATTTTATTTAATATTTATTCTCCTTCCCTGCAACAGATATATTGGATGAACTGAAAAAAGAATACCAAGAAATAGAAAACTTAGAGAAGACCAAAATCAAGAAATAGTCAACCTGATTTCACATAGCAATGTGTGGCATTTGTTGTTCTGTAAACTTTTCTGCTGAGCATTTCGGTCCAGATTTAAAAGAGGACTTACTGTATAATCTTAAACAGCGGGGACCCAATAGTAGTAAACAATTGTTGAAGTCTGATGTTAACTATCAGTGTTTATTTTCTGGTCATGTCCTCCACTTGAGGGGTGTTTTGACTGCCCAGCCTGTGGAAGATGAAAGAGGCAATGTGTTTCTGTGGAATGGGGAAGTTTTTAGTGGAATAAAGGTTGAAGCTGAAGAGAATGACACTCAAATTATGTTTAATTATCTTACCTCCTGTAAGAATGAATCTGAGATTTTGTCACTCTTCTCAGAAGTGCAAGGTCCCTGGTCATTTATATATTATCAAGCATCTAGTCATTATTTATGGTTTGGTAGGGACTTTTTTGGTCGCCGTAGCTTGCTTTGGCATTTTAATAATTTGGGCAAGAGTTTCTGCCTCTCTTCAGTTGGCACCCAAACATCTGGAGAGACAAATCAGTGGCAAGAAGTTCCAGCCTCTGGACTTTTCAGAATTGATCTTAAGTCTACTGCCATTTCCAGGTGCATTATTTTACAACTGTATCCTTGGAAGTATATTTCTAGGGAGAATATTATTGAAGGAAATGCTAATACCCTGAGTCAAATTTCAGCAGACTTACCAGCATTTGTATCAGTGGTAGCAAATGAAGCCAAACTGTATCTTGAAAAACCGGTTGTTCCTTTAAATATGATGTTGCCAAAACCTGAATTGGATACTCACTGCAGTAATATTTCCAATGTGCCACCTACGAGAGAGACACTTCAAGTCTTTCTTACCGATGTACACATGAAGGAAAGAATTCAGCAGTTCATTGATGTCCTGAGTATCGCAGTCAAGAAACGTGTCTTGTGTTTACCTAGGGAAGAAAACCTGACAGCAAATGAAGTTTTGAAAACGTGTGATAGGAAAGCAAATGTTGCAATTCTGTTTTCTGGGGGCATTGATTCCATGGTTATTGCAACCCTTGCTGACCGTCATATTCCTTTAGATGAACCAATTGATCTTCTTAATGTAGCTTTCATAGCTGAAGAAAAGACCATGCCAACTAGCTTTAACAAAGAAAGGAATAAACAGAAAAATAAATGTGAAATACCTTCTGAAGAATCCTCTAAAGATGTTGCTGCTACTGCTGATGGCAGTCCTGATAAACATGTCCGTGTGCCAGATCGAATCACAGGAAGAGCAGGACTAAAGGAACTACAAGCTGTTAGCCCTTCCCGAATTTGGAATTTTGTTGAAGTTAATGTTTCTATGGAAGAACTGCAGAAATTAAGAAGAACTCGAATATGTCACTTAATTTGGCCATTGGATACAGTTTTAGATGATAGTATTGGCTGTGCAGTCTGGTTTGCTTCTAGAGGAATTGGTCAGTTAGTGGCCCAGGATGGAGTGAAATTGTATCAGAGCAATGCAAAGGTATGACACAGTATTTCTTCTCATAAAAATTTCTGAGACCTGTTTTTGACCCTCAAAGCTTTTAGTATTTTGATTGTAAGAATATAGCGTATTTTAGTTGCATTTAAGCTGCAACACAACATACATGACTTCTTTAGAATTGGATATATTTTACTTTATTTTTCTCCAAAAGCATTATCTTTAGGTTTGCAATTTTTTAAGCTTTTCTTTTATTTTCTTTACTGTGTAATTGATAACATTTTTATATGGATTTCTTTAAACCACTTAGGTAGTTCTCACTGGAATTGGTGCAGATGAGCAACTTGCAGGTTATTCTCGTCATCGTGTTCGCTTTCAGTCACATGGGCTGGAAGGATTGAATAAGGAAATAATGATGGAACTGGGTCGAATTTCTTCTAGAAATCTTGGTCGTGATGACAGAGTTATTGGTGATCATGGAAAAGAAGCAAGGTAATTCTAATCATTTGAGTGTTGATATAATATTTTTATAAAAAACAGCACAGTGTAAATGGAGACTTGTAAGTTTCTTTTCTCTTGGAGATTATTCAAATGAGTAACAGTAGCAGCAATAATAGCTTGGCTTTATTTTATAAACACAAACAGAGCTGGGAAGAGCTAGGAAAGCAGTTGTTTTCTAAAACTCATTCTCCAAGAAATGTCTTTTCAGCAAGTTTCAAAGGTGACATAATTACATGATTGTTTTTAAGACTACAGTGAAAAAGACTGTCAAAGTAGGCCAGGCATAGTGGCTCACATCTGTAATACCAGCACTTTGGGAGGCTGAGGTGGGCAGATCACCTGCGGTCAGGAGTTCAAGATCAGCCTGGTCAACATGGTGAAACCCCACCTCTACTAAAAATATTTTTAAAATTATTTGGGTGTGGTGGTATGTGCCCATAGTTCCAGCTACTCAGGAGGCTGAGAATGACTTGAACCCGGGAGGTAGAGGCTGCAGTGAGCCGAAATTGTGTCATGCCCTTCAGCCTGGGCAATAGTGCAAGGCTCTGTCTCCACAAAAAAAAAAAAAAAAAAAAAGACTGTCAAAGTGAAATTGAGATGTGAAATACTAAGAGAAGGTATTTAGAGGGTTTTGTTCAGTTTTAAGTGTTTGCTTTCCTCCCATAAGGGCATAAGCACCCCCTGCAAGTTTTTTTCTTCAATGTTACAGAAACTGGCCTTGTCTCTATAGACATTTCTGTATGTATAGATCCATACTGATTTGAAGGTAGTCCTTAAACTGGATATTCCTCTGCCACATGTTTTTTTGAACACAATTTAGTCACATACTGCAGATTACCTAAAACCTTCAAAGAGACCAAGGCACTTTCATGTGTGTATTCTTGCTTTTCAGGTTTGTTTTTATCTATATCCTATTTCTGGTGGTAGTGAACAAGTGCAGTATTTAAACAGAACTTTCTAAAACCTTAAGGATAAAGGAAGATGTGACATTTAAAGAGCAAAAATCCATTCAAGTAGCCTAATTTATTAAGTGGTAGTTTATTACAAGGGTTCAAGCATCCAAGAACAGGAAGTCCAAGTAAGCTTCATACTACACTCTCTCTCTCTCTCTCTCTCTCTCTCTCTCTCTCTCTGAGACTTCATTGTTTCTTGTCTCTACCTTAGTCTTTTCCTCTTTCCACTGACTCTCGGTTGCCTTTACACGTTGTCATTGTTAAGTTTCTGATCCTGGCCCATGTATAATTTTCAAGATTTCACTATAAAGAGATAATTAATACAATAATTCAAGGTCTGTAAACTGTTTTCTCTTTGAAGAACATGAGAGAAAGAGGAGAAATTTAGTTTTGTTTCAGCTAGGTCATAGAGAAGGGAATTTGTCTAGTAAAGGCACTTACTTATGAAAGTACTATGTTATGCTCAAATAAAAATGCATATGAAGAACGTTTAAAGCAGCTAATAAAGAATTGTGATCTAACAAATATTATAGGGCTAGATCTAAATAATTTATTATGTATCTTGACATATATGTTAACAATAGTGTGTTGATTTGATACTTTAGTTTAATTTGCTTTTGCAACTCATTGATTTTTATGTAATATTCCCTATAACAAATGTCTTTACCCTTTCCAATCTCTTAACCTAGAATAAGATATAATAAAACAGAAACACTAGTGTAACTGTATTGCATTTTGAGGCATGGGATGGAGGGTGTTAAGTATTTTAAACAGAAAAAGAACAGAATTTTGTAAAAATTGGGGAAGCAAAAGGGCAGAAAGTTTTGTTTTGTTTTGTTTTTTAATCTAATATTTTGTTTCTAGATCATTCCAGAACTTAGGGGGAAAAAAATCTAATATTTTGTTCTGTTATACCAATTTATCACCATTTTGTTGGTTTAAGTATAATTTAACAATTTTGATTAACAAAGTTTTATCATAGGTAAGTGTTTTTTAGGTTCAGGACTATGGAGCCCTTCTATATTTGTTCCATATCCCTAAACTGTCATTTCTTTAGATGGGATAAAGGTCAGACACAGACTGAATAGTTAACTAAGATCATGCTTGTAGGCCAGGTGCAGTCACTCACACCTGTATTCCCAGCACTTTGGGAGGCTGAAGGAGGTGGGTTACTTGAGTTCAGAAGTCTGAGACCAGCCTGGGCAACATGGGAAAACCTCATTGCCACCAAAAAAATAAAAAGATTAGCTGGACGTGGTGGTGCCTAGGCAGGAGGATTGCTTGAGCCTGGGAGGCAGAGGTTGCAGTGACCTTGATCCAGATTGCACCACCGCACTCTAACCTGGGCAACAGAGCAAGACCTTGTCTCAAAAAAAAAAAAAAAAAAAAAAAATCATGCTTGTTTTCAGGGCCTCCACAAGGATACCTTGTAAAAACAATTTGAAATTATTTCTGGACACCACAAACCTAATTTATTTATTGAGATTTAGACTATTTTGTAGTATATGTATTAAAATTAGTCATACGTTATGAAATACTTTTAATGTGACTAAATTTTAGCTATAAAACTATAAAAGTTATTGTAACAGGTTGATTTTATTTTTATGTAGTGGTTATATTATGTCTGTTTGTTTTAGATTTCCTTTCCTGGATGAAAACGTTGTCTCCTTTCTAAATTCTCTACCAGTTTGGGAAAAAGCAAACTTGACTTTACCCCGAGGAATTGGTGAAAAACTAATTTTACGCCTTGCAGCTGTGGAACTTGGTCTTACAGCCTCAGCTCTTCTGCCCAAACGGGCCATGCAGTTTGGATCAAGAGTTGCAAAAATGGAAAAAAATAATGAAAAAGCATCTGATAAATGTGAACGGCTCCAAATTATTTCCTTAGAAAATCTTTCTACTGAAAAGGAGACTAAATTGTAATGTGATTCACAATGTAACTATGTTATATAAAAGTAAAAATACTCTGCTGCTTTATTGTATAATATAGTAGTTTTAAAGTTTATTTGGGTGAATTTTCATTTTTTCTTGTCACAGAGCTCCTAAAACCATGGGATTTCCTTAGTGATAGGGAGTATCTTTTGTTACTCATAACAAGCCCCTTTTGATCACACCTGAGTTGATGCTAATAAGGTGACTTAGGGTGAGGTTTCTAAATAGCCTTTAATACCTGCAGTTTGGGAGGCCGAGATAGAGGGATCTCTTGAGTCCAGGAGTTTGAGATTAGCCTGGACATGATGAAACCTCATCTCTACAAAAAAAAAAAAAGTACCAAAAATTAGCTGGGCATGGAAGAATGTGCCTCCCTATTTGGGAGGCTGAGGTGGGAGGATTACTTGAGCCCAGGAAGTCAAGGCTGCAGGGAGGGGTAGGATCACACCACTGCACTTCAGTCTGGGCTTCGTTTCTGGATCTGGCCACGCTTTGATTCTTTTAATCATAGTAGCAAAGAAATTTTACGATCCTGACAAACAGGTCAGTCACCTGGCAAAGGCTTTCACAGGCCCCAGGTTTGTTCCCTGGAACATGCAATGTTCAGCCTAGATTTAGATACTACCTGCATAGCATTCATCCCTCCATCTGAAAGTAGACAACTTCGAGTAGTGTCTGTGGTCCTGAGCACTAAATTGACATTGCTTATACTGGGAGTAGATGAACTTCAGAAGTTTGCCCCATGGCCTAGATAGAATATTATAACTACAGTTCAATACCGAAAACAGCTATGACTTATATAATACTGTCTTCCAGGTGCTACTCTATGAGATTTAAATGTATTCATTTAAATCTTATAAAAGTTGAACTTTTATAAGGAATTTCCAGGTCCTCTGTTCCACCAGGATACTGTGAGAGAGAGAGGATAGACATGTATTTGTGTGAACCCCAAGAGGGCCTGGGTATTTACAGCTGTCTGCTATTCAATCCCATTAGCTCTGGGATGAAGCTCTGTGTTGATCCTTTAAAAAAGGAGGCAACTCTTTTCCAAGATTTGAGACATACGGAACAAAGAATTTGGCTATCTGGAAAAAAAAAAAAAAAAGGAGATTCATATTTCATAAGTGCAAACATGCAAATTTATGTTAAAAAAAGACCTGGAATAGTCCTCATTAGTTTATTAATATTTATTTCCATAGTAGGTAAAATAATGACATGGTTACTGGAAGAGAAATGATGCCCCGAACAGTCACCAAGGACTTCCATGCTGCTACATTCAGTGGCAGAGACTTTGTTCCCATCTCTCCTGACCTAGCAGCGGCATCCAACAAAGTTGGCCTTTCCTTTTTTTCCCCTTTGGCTTCTGTGACCAATTTTGGTTTTTGTCCTGCCTTCTTGGCTGTTCTTTCATTGTCTTCTTTGCTAACTCCACTCTCTACCGGACCTTTAAATGTTCAATTTCTCAGGTCTCTAATCCTTGGTTCTCAACTCCTCGTTCTGTACACTCTCCCTTGGTGATTTCAACCCCACTCCTGTCTTCAATTACCATAAACTTGCCGAAATTTATACATCTAACCCCTACTGCTGTTCTTAGCCCAGAACTGTTTATCTAAGGCATATTTCACATCTCTATTTATTTCTCTCACAGGTACTTCAAGGTCTATTATGTCCACAACTGAACTCTTAATCTTGCCCTGATATCCTGTTGCTCCCGACAGAAATTTGGTTCTCACTTGGACACCACCTTCTTTTTCAACATATCCCCATTCAATCTGTCACCAACGATCTTCCTCATTGTTTTTCAAATCTGTCCACAGCCCCCGAGCCCCCACCTCCACTGCCACTACTGAAGCCTAATCCTTTGGGATGAAATTCAAAATCATTACTCAGCAGCCTGCAGGATCTGTCCATCGCACACCTCTGCAGCCTCAGTTTGTGCCCACATCTCTCTTGTTCTCTGACAGGGTTTTGCTCGGTTTCTCAAACATTTCACCTTTCTTCTCACTTCGATTCTTTGTCTCCTCCTGTTGCCTGTTCCTGAAAAGCTACTTCTCCAGTTCTTTGCTTGGATAGCTCTTTTTCATCTTCCAGGCTTGCCGCGGTGGCGGGTGGGAGGGGGGAGTGAGCGGGGTGAGGAATGGGGAGTGGGGAGATGGGGGGCGGGGGATGGGGGACTAGGGGCACTTCCTCAGGCAGTCTTTCCTAGCCCTGGGCTCGGTTAGCTTTCATTCGAGTGCTGTCATTCCATCTCCTTTTGGCACACTGTTAAATACAGCTTTGAGATGATCTGTTTAACTGTAAGCTCCTTGGAGTTTTGTGTCTGCCTTGTTTTCTAGGGTTTCCAGCTTGTAGCTCAGTGCCTGGCTCTTAATAGGTGTTCCGTAAATGCTTGTTGAATGAAAGAATGATGACGGAGGTAGCATTCCAACTCGGGACTGCCTCAGAGCCCGGCGCTCTCTCCTCTGCCACCTCGGCGCCCGGCGCTTTCCCCTCTGCCATTCTGTTACCGTGTTTTAGAGGCAGATAGTGAGCGCGGCACAGTGCCCAGGGCAGGCGGCTGGGTTGAGCTTTAAGCTGGCTTGGGAAGATGAGGACGCGGTGGGTCTGAGCCGCCTGGGGGCGCTGCAGCCCCGGCGGGACGCGCCAGGCCTAGTCGCCCGGAGGCTCCGCCCCGGGAGAGGCCCCGCCACGCCCAGCTCGGAGGACCAACCGCCTCGACCCGCGCCGCGCGGCGGCTGTGCTGGCTGGTGAGGCCCGGAGGGCCGGGCCGCCACGGCGGGGCGTACCGCCCGGAAAGTTCCTCTCCGTTTTTTCTGGTGCGCCTCGGCTCGCCCATGCGGGGGCCTTGAGGGCGGATTCAAGGCCCTGCGAGAAGCCATCTAAGGCGGCGACGACTGTTCTGGGTCCCACAGGAACGGCGCGGACGCAGCAGCGTGCCTCTCCCGGACGGGAGCACAGTCACTCTAGAGTAGGTTCCTCTCGCTTCCTTGTCCTGTCCCCTTTCCCGTGCCCACGGCAGACCCGGGCTGCTTGGGGACGTGGGTCCGGGGACTGAGTGTGGACAGACGTGGGTTCTGTTTCTGAAAGGCGTGAAACCTCAGGCAGGCCCTGGAACCGCCTGGTCTCTGTTTCTGCCTCCATAAAGTGGGCATAGCAAGGTCTGACTCACTCACCTGAGGTCCAAGCGTTGCGCCCAAACCAGCAATATCGGCATTTCCTGTAACTTTACCAAAATGCATATTCTCCGGCCGACTCCAGCTGATCGAATCGGAAACTCAGTGGTGGGATTCAGCCATTTGTATGTGAACAAGCCCCAGGTGATTTTGATACAAGCTAAATTTTGAGAACCACTATATAACAGAGACCAGTAAGATGAAGTAAATAAAACTTATATAGTAAAGAGTCTGGAATATAGTAGATGCTCAATAAATAGTAGTCATGGTTATTATTTATTCCAGAATAGAGACACATTCAGTGACACAGGAATTGAAGGTTAAGCAAATGCGCAGATGCTTTTCTTTTCCTTTTTTCCTCCCTTCTTCCTCTCCCTCCCTCCCTCCCTCCTTTCTTTGTTTCTCTCTCTCACCCCTCCCCACCTCCTTCCCTTCTTCCCTCTCTTCCTTTCCTTTCCCGAGTTTCACTCTTATTGCCCAGGCTGGAGTGCAATGGCACGATCTCGGCTCACCACAACCTCTGCCTCCCGGGTTCAGGCCATGCTCCCGCCTCAGCCTCCCGAGTAGCTGGGATTACAGGCACCCACCACCATGCCCAGCTATTTTTTTTTTTTTTTTTTTTTTTTTTTTTTTTTAATAGAGACAGGGTTTCTCCATGTTGGTCAAGCTGGAATCAAACTCCCGACCTCAGGTGATCTGCCCCCCTCAGCCTCCCAAAGTTCTGGGATTACAGGCATGAGCCACCATGCCTGGCCCTTTTCTTTTAAGCAGGTCATTATAGGCTTGCTTTAAAAAAAAAAAAAAAGAAAGAAAGAAAACAAAACAAAATAAATATCCATATGGCTTGGAAATTTACCCACTCCAAATCTCATGTTAAAATATATTCACCAATGTTGGAGGTAAGGCTTGGTGGGAGCTGTTTGGATCATGCGGGCAGATCCCTCATGAATGGCTTGATGCTTTCCTGGCAGAGTGACCTCTGCCTCTGAGTTCATGAAAGATCTGGTTAAGAGTGGACATTTCCTCTTTCTCTGGATTGCTCCCTCTGTTACCATGTGACACGCTGGCTCCCCTTCGCCTTCCACTATAATTGTAAGCTTGATCTCACCAGAAGCTGAGCAGTTGCTGGTGCCACGTGTGTACAGCCTGCAGAACCATGAGCCAAATTTCTTTATAAATTTTGCAGTCTCAAGTATTCCTTTATAGCAACCAAACAGACGAACACAAACATATACAAAAGAAAGCCTCTCCAACAACAACAAAATAGGTATGTAACAGTAGCTTCTTACACATAAACTTAACATTTCTGACATACATCTTCTTTTGACTTCTTTGAAAAGCAGAACATGGTTAATGTTAAAGGTTTTATAATTCTTATTATTTAATTCAAATTTCAGCTTTCATATACTGCAGTTATTTTTAATTTGAACAATGTAATGGTTGACCATGAAAAATTAGCCTTATGTAGGTGAAAGGTACAGATTTATTTCTAGAGAAATCCAGCTTCACTCCCATGTCAGATTTTATTGATGGTCTTTTCCTCTTTATTCATTGCAGAAACTTCAAAAAGGATACACTAGATTTAATTGGTAATGTTAAGATTGCCCAAAAAAGGAATACCTAGACTTGATCAAGTTCAAGATGAAGAAACCTTCCTGGAAAATTTAGCAATACAAAGAAATGCATCTGCTTTTTTTGAAAAATATGATCGGAGTGAAATACAAGAGTTACTAACTACTGCACTGGTTAGCTGGTTGTCTACCAAAGAGGATGGTCGCTCTCAAGTAGACATGCCATGTGGAATTATGAGTCAAATGAATAACGTAGGCTTCTCCACTGCAATCCTACTGACTCCTGTGGACCCTACTGCCCTCTTAGACTATAGAGAAGTCCATCAGATAATAAGAGAGTTGGCAATTGGAATTTATTGCTTAAATCAAATCCCTTCCATCAGTTTAGAAGCTAATTATGATCAGAGTTCTTCTTGTCAATTACCTCCAGCTTATTATGATACTAGAATTGGGCAAATTCTGATCAACATTGACTATATGCTGAAAGCACTATGGCATGGAATATACATGCCCAAAGAAAAACGAGCTAGATTCTCTGAATTGTGGCGTACCATCCTGGACATTGATCCTGATGGAAAACCTCAAACAAATAAAGACATTTTTGCAGAGTTTAGTTCAGCAGGTAAGAGAATTTAACACTTCTTAAGTTTTTTTTTGTTTTTTTTTTGAGATGAGATCTTACTATGTTGACCAAGATTGTCTCGAACTCCTGAGCTTGAGCCATTTACCCACCTAGGCCTCGGAAAGGGCTGGGATTACAGGCGTGAGCCACTGTGCCTGGCCGCTTCTTAATTATTTTTATTCAAAATCATTTAAAAATATTTTAAATTTTATTTTGATAGTTTTGGGGAAAGAGATGATTTTTGGTTATATGGCTAAGTTCTTTAGTGGTGATTTCAGAGATTTTGATGCACCTGTCACCCAAGCAGTGTACACTGTACCCCATGTGTAGTCTTTTATTCCTCACCCTCCTCCCACCAGAGTCCCCAAAGTTGATTATATCATTCTTTTTTTTTTTTTTTTTTTTTTTTTTTTGAGACGGAGTTTCGCCCTTGTTACCCAGGCTGGAGTGCAATGGCGCGATCTCGGCTCACCGCAACCTCCGCCTCCTGGGGTCAGGCAATTCTCCTGCCTCAGCCTCCTGAGTAGCTGGGATTACAGGCACGCACCACCATGCCCAGCTAATTTTTTGTATTTTTGGTAGAGACGGGGTTTCACCATGTTGACCAGGATGGTCTCGATCTCTCGACCTCGTGATCCACCCGCCTCGGCCTCCCAAAGTGCTGGGATTACAGGCTTGAGCCACCGCGCCCGGCAATTATATCATTCTTATGCCTTTGCATCCTCGTAGCTTAGCTCCCACTTATAAGGGAGAACATACAGTATTTGGCTTGCCATTCCTCAGTTACTTCACTTAGAATAATGGTCTCCAGCTCCATCCAGGTTGCTGTGAATGCCATTATTTCATTCATTTTTATGGCTGAGTAACGTTTCCTGGGGTGTGTGTGTGTGTGTGTGTGTGTGTATCACATTTTCTTTTCTTTTTTCTTTTCTTTCTAGAGATAAGGGTCTCCCTTTGTTGAACAGGCTGGTCTCAAAATCCTGGCCTCAAACACTCCTCCCATCTTCGCCTCCCAAAGTGCTAGGATTACAGACATGAGCCACTGCACCCAGCCACCACATTTTCTTTGTCTACTTGTTGGTTGATGGGCATTTAGGCTGGTTTCATATTTTTGCAATTGTGAATTATGCTCCTATAAACATGCATGTGCAAGTGTCCTTTTCATATAGTGACTTCTTTACCTCTGGGTAGATACCTGGTACTGGTATTGCTGGATCAATCTACCTTTAGTTCTTTAAGGAATCTCCATACTGTTTTCCATAGTGGTTGTACTAGTTTACATTACAATCCCACCAGCAATGTAAGTATTCCCTTTTCACCACATCCATGCCAACATTTATTATTTTTTAATTTTTAAATTATGATCATTCTTACAGGAGTAAGATGGTATCTCAATGTGGTTTTGATTTACATTTCTCTGATAATTAGTGATGTTGAGCATTTTGCATATGTTTGTTGGCCTATTGTATATCTTCTTTTGAGAATTGTCTATTCATGTTTTTTTCTTGTAATTTGTTTGAGTTCCTTGTAGATTCTAAATATTAGTCCTTTGTCAAAAGCATAATGTGCAAATATTTTCTCCCACTCTGTGGGTTGTCTGTTTACTAATTTTTTTTTTTCTGTTTAGAAGCTTTTTAGTTTAATGAGGTCTCATCTATTTATGTTTGTTTTTGTTGCATTTGCTTTTGGGTTCTTGGTCATGAACTGCCTAAGCCAATGTCTAGAAGGGTTTGTCCAAGTTATTTTCTAGAATTTTTATGGTTTCAGGTGGTCTTAGATTTAAGTATCTAATCCATCTTGAGTTGATTTTTATATAAGGTGAGAGATGAGGATCCAGCTTCATGTGGCTTGCCCATTATCCAGCACCATTTGTTGAATAAGGGTGCCATTTGGACTTTATGTTTGTGTTTGCTTTAGTCAAAGATCAATTGGCCATAAGTATTGGTTTTGTTTTCAGATTCTCTATTCTGGTCCATTGGTCTATTTGCCTATTTTTATACCAGTAACACATTGTTTTCATAACTATAGCCTTGTAGTATAGATTGAAGTCAGGTAATGTGATGCCTCCAGATTTGTTCTTTTTGCTTAGTCTTGCTTTAGCAATGTGGGCTCTTTTTGGTTTCATATGACTTTTAGGATTGTTTTTTCTAGTTCTGCGAAGAATGATGATAGTATTTTGCTCAGAATTGCACTGAATCTGTAGATTGCTTTTGGCAGTACGATCATTTTCACAATATTGATTCTACCCATCCATGAGCATGGGATGTGTTTCCATTTGTTTGTGTCATTAATGATTTATATCAGCTGTGGTTTGTAGTTTTCCTAGTAAAAATAGTTTACCTCCTTGTCTAGGTATATTCCTAAGTATTGTATTGTATTGTATTATATTTTTGCAGCTGCTGTAAAAAGGATTGAGTTCTTGATTTGAGTCTTAGCTTGGTTGTTGGTGGTGTACAACAGTGTTACTGATTTGTATTCATTGATTTCGTATCCTGAAACTTTACTGAATTCCTTTGTTGGATCTAGGAGGTTTTTTGGATGAATTTTTAGAGTTTTCTAGGCAAATGATATTATCATTGGCAAATAGTCACAGTTTGACTTCCTCTTTACCAATCTGGATCCCCATAATTTATTTCTCTTGTCTGATTGCTCTGGCTAAGACTTCCAGTACTATGTTGAATAGAAGTGGTGAGAGTGGGCATGCTTGCCTTGCTCCAGTTCTCAGGGGAAATGCTTTCAACTTTTTCCTGTTCAGTATAATGTTGTCACTGAGGGCTTTATTACCTGTCCCTTCTATGCCCATTTTGCTAAGGGTTTTAATCATAAAGCAATGCTGGATTTTGTCAAATGCTTTTTCTGCATCTATTGAGATGATTTTTGTTTTAAATTCTGTCTATATCAGGCATCCCCAAACTATGGCCCGCAGGCCGCATGCGGCCCCCTGAGGCCATTTATCCACCCCCACCCCCCCGCCACACTTCAGGAAGGGGCACCTCTTTCATTGGTGGTCAGTGAGAGGAGCACAGTATGTGGCGACTCTCCAATGGTCTGAGGGACAGTGAACTAGCCCCCTGTGTAAAAAGTCTGGGGACACCTGGTCTATATGATGTATCACATTTATTGACTTGCATATGTTAAACCATCCCTGCATCCCTGGTATGAAACCCACTTGATCATGATGTGTTACCATTTTTGATATGCTATCGGATTCTGTTAGTATTTTGTTGAGGATTTTTTGCAACCATGTTCATCATGGATATTGGTCTGTAGTTTTCTTTTTCGTGTGTGATTTTTTTTCCTGGTTTGGGTATTAGGGTGATACTGGCTTCATAGGATGATTTAGGGAGGATTTTCTCTTTATCTTTTGGAATAGTTTCAGTAAGATTGGTACCAGTTCTTCTTTGAATGTCTGATAGAATGCAGCTCTGAATCCATCTGGTCCTGGACTTTTTCATTGTTGGCAATTTTTTGTTGTTTCAATCTCTCTACTTGTTATTGGTCTGTTCAGAGCTTCTATTTCTTCCTGATTTAATCTAAGAAGGTTGTATATTTCCAACAATTTATCCATCTCCTCTAGATTTTCTAGTTTGTGCATGTAAAGGTGTGTATAGTAGCCTTGAATGATCTTTTGTATTTTTGTGGTAAATGGAAGTCGTAATAACTCCTGTTTCATTTCTAGTTGTGCTTACTTGGATATTTTATCTTCTTTTCTTGGTTAATCTAGCTAATGGTGTATCAATTTTATCTCTTCAAAAAACCAGCTTTTTGTTTTATTTATCTTTCATGTTGTTTTCTTGTTTCAATTTCATTTAGTTCTACTCTAATCTTTGTTATTTCTTTTCTTCTGCTTGGTTTGGGTTTAGTTTGTTCTTGTTTCTCTGGTTCCTTGAAGTATGACCTTAGATTGTCTATTTATGTTCTTTCAGACTTTTTAATATAGGCGTTTAATGCTATCAACTTTCCTCTTAGCTATACTTTTGCTGTATCCTAAGGGTTTTGATATCACTGTTATCTTTCAGTTCAAAGATTTTTAAATTTCCATCTTGGTTTTATTGTTGACCCAAAGATCATTATGGAGCAGATTATTTAATTTCCATGTATTTGTATAGTTTTGCGGGTTCCTTTTGGAGTTAATTTCCAGTTTCTTCTACTGTGGTCTGAGAGGATACTTGATACAATTTTGATTTTCTTAAATTTATTGAGACTTGTTTTATGACCTATCATATGATCTATCTTTAAAAATGTTAAGTCATTTTTTAAATTTAAAGGTAATTTATGTATGATCAAGATGATGCCAAGAGCTTTGTGAGTATCTGAGGTTTGTGGAGGTTAAGGATCAGCAAGAGCAGGTGGTGGTTTCCAACAGTATTAGAGCCTTGACAATTCTGATGAAAATTGTGTTTGCTTTTGTGTCCCTTTTTACAAATTTACCTAAGGCTCTCATTAGAGAGGAAGTGGGACTGATGAGTCATCATCCTGAATGGGCATATGCCAAACTGGTAAAGAAACAATGGGCTCTTTTTAGATTCAGATATCTAGATGGAAACTTTCAGTATAGAAGTCAAATTCTAGAAAGTGGTAAAGGTTAGAGATACACATTGATTAATCATCTGCATCTTAAAACACTGTCAGCCTTTGGATCATCCAGTGAGAGCACCAGTAGCAACCTGGTCATGGCAGAAAGTGTAACTAAGGGAAGAGGGCTCCTGCTTACTTGATGACAAAGTTAGTTACATCAAGCAATGTCATGGCCCAAGGGTCCAGGTCCCTTTCTTAGAGTCTAACTGTTGGTCCTATAGGATTTCACAGTGATGCTCCACGTGTGGTGCATGATGGGGGTACCTGTGCCTATTCCTGCTACTGCCACCATGAGTTTCCCCCTATAAACTATTTCAATAGGTCTAGTATGTATGCTGGTGGTCGTTTACCATTCCTTGCACTACACATTGCTGAAATTTTTGAAGCTGACAGCCAATGTGGAGTGGAGGGAGATAAAAATATCTCTCCTAGGTGTGACGCTCATCTTTTTTTCTTGTTTTTGTTTTTTGTTTTTTGTCTTTTGTTTTTCTCTAAGAGATGGGAGTCTCACTGTTTCCCAGGCTGCAGAGTGGTGGTTATTCACAGGTACAAACATAGCACACTACAGCCTTGAACTGGCCTCAGGTAATTCTGCATCAGCCTCCTGAGTAGATGGGAATAAAGACACATTCCACCATTCATGGTTTTGATGTTCATCTTTTATTGCCCAGCAGCGAGTAGATGGGAATAAAGACACATTCCACCATTCATGGTTTTGATGTTCATCTTTTATTGCCCAGCAGCGAGTGGTATAAAGCACTTTATTGTAAACACACCCAGCACTATCCCCAGGCACGTGATAGTAGAACGACTGGACTTGGCGAGGTTCCCAGCCTTATTTATAAACAACTTTAAAAAGATTTGAGGCAGAGAGCAGCCAGAATGCTGTTGCAGTGGGAAAGGATGTTCTGGATTACAGTGTTGCAGTAGAGATAAGTCAAAGTAGATGATTTTGAGAGAGATTTTAAAAGTAGAATGACAAAACTCAAGACATAAGTTTCCTACCAGGAAAGGACTGATTTTGGCTGGTATGCATCAATAACACCACATTGTTAAAATATTGAACCCTTCAATTGACAAATTGAATTACTGCAGCGCCAAGCTCATTGAATGCCTCCCTCCCCAGGGATCCCCTGAAAAGCTCCATGATCCGGAAAAGGGTAAATATGACAAGCAGGAAGTCTCCGAGATCCTGCTTCAGCACAGTGGCTAACATCTGTTCTGATTGGTCAGTGCCAATGCTATGCTGGTGGTTAAGTGTTTTGAGAATCACTCCTGAAAATGTAGGTGTAGAAAAGACAGCATTACTCTTTTGGTGCTTTCCCTTTCCACCTACAACTTGATTAGAAAGTTCTTATGTGTCTCTGATCCCCTTACCAGGTGCACCACTGCAAGGGAATCCTCATAGAGGGTGGCCCTCAGATATGACAGACAGCTGGTGAAATAGACCAGATCCTGGGCCATGACATTGCTTGATGTAACTAACTTTGTCATCAGTAAGCAGGAGTCTAACAGCAGTGGCAGAGTAAGGCTCAGGACAAAAATAAGTATCCTGTGGTGCACTTGAGGCAAGGTGCAGTCAAGTCAAGTCTGTATGGAGCAAAAACTACAGTTTAAAAATGTGGTCTAAAAGGATGTGAGGTAAGGAACAAAAGGTGTCTTGTACATAGTGTGACTCATGTAAATTTGACTGCAGCCCTTTCTTCCAAGCTTAGTGTCAGAGATTGAGCGAGTATACCACCTCTCCACTGGCATGATCAGAGAGCTGGTGTCCAAGCTTTGTAATTGCAGCTACATGGTGGCAAGCTAGCAGCAGTGTAAGTTGTTACATCACCATTCATGTTTGGGAAAACAGCAGCTCCTCTCTTGGCATGACTGGGAAACTGGGTTCATACCCTGCACCTGACCATATGATTTCTTAAACAGTGGATTTCCAAGAAACTGCAGAAAGCCAACTCTTTCTGGGAGGGCAGACTGCTAGGAATCAGTCTTGGCCAAGGGAACCTTTACCTCTCACATAGCTTTGCATTGTAGAAATCACCAGCAACACCATTCTTTAAAAACAGTAGCAATTGTAGAGAATAGAGGACACCAAAAAATCTGGTCATGTTATCCAGTTTTCTCAGCAGGGATTTTAATTAGGGTGGATCCCTTGATCTAATCCTCAAATTCTTGGACTCTTTCCAGAAGGCTAGGGGGATGGAAGGAAAGAAGAAAACATTACATGATAGCAAAATAGGAGAAGGAAATTTTTAATTGAAATATAGAAAAAAATTATTTTTTTTCCTGTTCATTCCTTGTTCTCTGTTGGGAATGCCTTCTTCCTGCTCACCTCACACCACTCATCCACATTCTTCTTAGGGTTATTGCTACTCATTTTTTGAGACTTGATTCAGATACTACCTCCTTTATTTGGACTCTTATCTATGCACAGAGAAATATTTTGTATTTTGAATTGAAATTATTGGCTTCATTTCTTTCTTCCATATTAGACATTAAGCTCTTTCTTGAGAGCACAGAAAATTGTCTTTTTTTGGTTTGATTTTAAATTCTCAGCATCTTATACAGAGCATGACACATAGTAAACTTTCAATACATGTAGAAATTAAATGGGTAATAGAATATAAGGGAATTGGCCAGGCACAGTGGCTTACGCCTGTAATCCCAACTACTTTAGGAGGCCGAGGTAGGTGATTCCCTTGAGCTCAGGAGTTCGAGACCAACCTGGCCAATGTGGTGAAACCCTGTCTCTACAAAATATACAAAATTTGGCCGGGCATGGTGGTGCATGTCTGTAGTCCCAGCTACTCAGGAGGCTGAGATGGGAAGATCACTTGAGCCCAGGAGGTTGAGGCTGCTGCAGTGAGCCAAGATCATACCACTGCACTCCAGCCTGGGTGACAGAGACCCTGTCTAAAAAAAAAAAAAAAAAGAAAAATAGCACAGAGATTAAAGCTGTGGGAAGTTATATTTCCCCTCATCCTCCATATTTAGCTTGATCCAATTTTGTATTAAATTCTTTTCATTATTTACTTTCCTATGACTTTGTGCATATTCCTTCCAGCTAATTTATATAATGTACACTTTCTTTTTTGAATTTTTTTTTAAAGGGACAAGCTCTCACTCTGTCACCCAGGCTTGAGTGCAGTGGCATGATCTCAGCTCGCTGCAGCCTCAGACTCCTGGGCTCAAACGATCTTCCCACCCCAGCCTCCTGAGTAACTGGGACTATAGGCATGTGCCACCATGCTCAGCTATTTTGTTGTTGTTTTTGTAGAGATAGGTCTTGCTATGTCACTATGTTGTCCAAGCTGGGACATTTCCTTTCTTTAATAACTTTATTACTGTTATTCTTTACTTCTGGTACTTGATTCAAGGAACTTTATTTTTCATGATATAAATGATCATTTTTTTTTTAAGTAGCTAAGTTTTCCATGTACTTATTACTAGTTCAGTTCCAGTCTTTTGAAGGGAAATACTGAACTCTTCTCAATAAAAAGTGGGATATCAAGTTCCGTTTTTTCCTTAGAGATGTCTCTCTTGATACCTTCATCTTCCTCCTTTTGTTAGAACTCATTGCTTTAAGCCTACTTCGCTTTCCTTTAGGCCCCCTCCCTGCCCCCAGCTCAGTAATTCCTGTGTCTCTTTTTCATCTGAGAGGCTCTCCTCACCCACCAGGTGATCCTCGCTGCTTGTTTTCATTTGGGAGTGAGATAGGAACAGTGGTAGACCTCAGTGTAGACTGATGAGGAGGAAGCCCTGACTTTCCACTGGGAAGCTTGTCCCCTAGATGTTATATCTACAGGTCTCTTTCCTCCAGTCTCCTGCTTGGAGGGAGGGCCATGAGTCTGGGGCCAAAGGAGGAAAAGGAGCTGTGGATCTCTCAGTTCAGCACTCAGACTCTCATTTAACTAATTTTCAGCACAGCTGCTCCTCCCAACCCTCAGCTGTGCTTTGTACCCTTTTAGTGAGGAAGAGGAGAGGGGCTATGCTATCTGGGGAAGATGATCTAGGGATCGCACTACATCTTTTATTTTTAAAAAGTTCTTACACTATGGCAGGTCCTTCACAGCCTCTACATAATGCTTTCAATTTCTAAGGCTTCTTGTGGTTTTTGTTGGCTCCCAGCTACCCCAAGCAATGAAGTTTTAGTGCCATCAACAATCCCTCTGGCTTTTTAGACTTCTTTAAATTGCCAGAGTCCCTTTCATTACTTTATAATTTATCTACTGATTTTGCAGAAAGGAAATGAATTGTAGTGGCCATTAAAAAAAAAAAAAAAAAAAAAACCTGGAGTATTCTGGGCTTTTTAAAAAAAGATTTGAAGAAGAAAAAAGGAAAAAGATACAATGACCTATTATTTATACTTAAAAGCATTTATTTTACAAACAAACACTGCATGTTCTACAGGCATGTCTTATGATTCCAAGCAGTTTTCTCAAGTCTATATTAAGGGCAACATTGTAGATAAAACTATCTTAAAAAGACCATTTGACAACAAGAAAGTCCTCAATTTCTTTGTAAATGGCAAGAAAATGTAGCATGGGAAATTTGTCATTTTTTAATAGGGTAAGATAAAGTTTTAATTCTTTTTTTCTCATATCACAATCGTAATCACAAAGTTTTAATTCCTATTTATTAAATGATGATTACTTAGCTGGCAGGTTCTTTGTTCATTGTATATGTCTATCTTCTCATTGGTTAAAAAAAAAAAAAGAAAGAAAGAAAGAAAGAAATTTATAATACTAGCCTGAAAAAACACAAACTATGCTTTTGGCTCAAGTGAGAAGCTGATTCCCTACTTAAAGAAAAATCACATTTTCTTGTTGTTCCATGTTTTCTTTGATCAAAGGTGGGACTTCATTCTCCTTAGTAACCTAGTCATCTGTCTGCTTTCATCTTACACAATTTTATTGGCATTGCTAACTTAAGAATCATGAGATTTACAAATTTGGAAAGGAGACTATTTTTTGAATTATTTTTAATTTTTGTGGGTACATAGTAGGTATATATATTTTTATGACATATTTTTACACAGGCATACAGTGCCTAATAATCATATCAGGGTAAATGGAGCATATATCACCTCAAACATTTATCCTTTCTTTGTGTTATAAACAATCCAATTATACTCTTTTAGTTTTTAAAATGTACAATAAATTATTGTTGACTGTAGTCACCTTGTTGTGGTCAAATACTAGATCTTATTCATTCTATCTAACTATATTTTTGTAACCATTAATTATCCCCGCTCTCCCCCCACCCCACCATTCCCTGCCACCTTTCCCAGCTTCTGGTAACCATCTCTATTTCTATGAGGTCAATTGTGTTAATTTTTAGCTCCAACAAATAAGTGAGAACTTGCAAAGTTTGTCTTTCTATGTGTGGCTTATTTCACTTAACATAATGTCCTCCAGTTTCATCCAAGTTGTTTCAAATGACAGGATCTCATGGCTGAATAGTACTCCACTGTGTATATGTACCATATTTTCTTTATCCATTCATCTGTTGATGGACATGTAGGTTGCTTCCAAATCTTGGTTATTATGAACAGTGCTGCGACAAACACGGGAATGCAGCTATCCCTTTGATATTCTGATTTCCTTTCTTTTGGATTTATACCCAGCAGTGGGATTGCTGTACCATATGGTAGCTATATTTTTAGTTTTTTTGAGAAACCTCCAAATTGTTCTCTATAGTGACTGCACTAGTTTACATTCCTACCAACAGTGTACTAGGGTTCCCTTTTCTCCACATCCTCACCAGCATTCATTTTTGCCCGTCTTTTGGATAAAAGCCATTTTAACTGAGGTGAGATGATATCTTATTATAGTTTTGATTTGCATTTCTCTGATGATCGGATATGTTGAACACTTTTTCATATGCCTGTTTAGCATTTGTATATCTCCTTTTGAGAAATGTCTATTGAGGTCTTTTGTCCATTTTTTAACCAGATTAGATTTTTTTTCTTATAGAATTGTTTGAGCTCCTCATATAGTCTGGTTATTAAGCCCTTGTTGGATAGACAGTTTTCAGATACTTTCTCCCATTCTGTGGGTTGTCTCTTCACTTTGTTGATTGTTACCTTTGTTATATAGAAACTGTTTAAGTTGCTGAGATCCCATTTGTCCATTTATGCTTTGGTTGCAAACTGTGCTTGTGAGATACTACTCAAGAAACCTTTGTCCAGGCTGATATCCTGGAAAGTTTCTCTACTTTTTTTTAGTATTTTCATAGTTTGAGGTCCTAGATTTAAGTACTTAATCAATTTTTATTTGATGTTTATATATGGTGAGAGATAAGGGCTAGTTTCATTCTTCCATATGTATATCCAGTTTTCCCAGTGCCATTTATTGAGGAAACTGTTCTTTCCTCAGCGAATGTTCTTGGCACTTTTGTTGAAAATGAGTTTATAAGTATGGATTTGTTTCTAAGTTCTCTATTCTGTTCCTTTAGTCTATGTGTCTGTTTTTATGCCAGTACCGTGCAGTTTTGGTGATTATCGCTCTGTAGTGTAATTTGAAGTCAGGTAATATTATTCCTCCAGTTTTGTTCTTTTTGCTCAGGATGACTGGCTATTCTGGATCTTTCGTGGTTTCATATATATTTTAGGATTTTTTTTCTATTTCTGTGAAGAATGTTGACTGCTGTTTTGATACAGATTGCAATGAATCTGTATATTTCTTATAAAGGATTACAGCCTTCAAACTGGCCATTCTGACAGGCACTTCAAGGAAGGGAGGAGCAAGACAGGAATTTAAGCTGAACTGTTTGGCCAAGTATACATATGCAACAAGTTATAGGAAGAGCTATGAACATTCATGCAGTGGGTTCTAACATGCATATTGAACAGACATGCATATTACATATTCATGTTTACTTTGGGGTGGAGACTTAACATTTAAATGCATTACAATTAGGCCCTTATTATATGTCAGAAGGTGAAGCAGGGACTTGAAGGCATCCACTGTTTACAGCCTCTGTAAACAGGCCAGAGCCACATTATGATCAGTGGTCTTATGAGGAGAAAGTTATTAAAATCAGTCTCTTCTATAATCAAAGCTCTAGTTTTGGCTTGTGGGGCAGGGAGGTCAATTATTTAGCATCTGTTGGTGAATGAGCTATAATTCTTTTAAAATTGCTTTTCTTGAGGACAGTGCTCAACTGTTAGAGAAAAAAGAAAAACCTTGTGGCAGTTAGAACCTAGTTTACTCTTTAAGTAGAGGGGTTTGTGACTTCACCCTTGCCTGGCATGGCCCTAGGTTTTGTTTATAATTTGGTATCTTATTGTCACAAAGAGTTCATTCTGTCAGTCTTATGATCTATATTTTAACATTAATGCTGGTCAGTTGGTTGTGTCTAAACCACAAAAGGAAAGGGTTATAATGAGGTATGTCTGACCTCCTATCCCATCATGGCCAAAAACTCAATTTTTAAGGTTTCTCTGGGGTCCCCTTGGCCAAATGGGTTTGTTCAGTCAGTTTTGGGGGGTGCTTAAAATTTTGTATTTGGTTTACAGCATCTAATTTTTCCTTTACTGTCGTGTTAGTAGGATTTCATGATAAAATCCTGTGCTCAGTCTTTCATATTTATCCAGAAGCCGAATATGAAATTTTCACTATCTAAAATTTTTCTTTTTTATCGTAAAGGTTTGACTGATATTACAAAGGATCCAGACTTTAATGGAATCTATGATGAAGACATGAATGAAGATCCAACATATGATCCCAGTAGCCCTGAAGAAACAGCTGTATTTATGAAATATGCTGAAAATATTATGCTAAAGTTAACATTCAGTACCACACAAGTTCAGCAGTATGAAAATATCTTTATATTTGAATCAGACTATTGGCTTACTAATGCTATAAAATATAATCAAGATTATCTTGATATTTGTACCTACCAGAGACTACAGCAAAGGTTGTATCTTCAAAAAAAGATTATTCAAAAACACTTTGAGAAGAAAAAAGATATCAGAAGAGGGATAGGCTACCTAAAGTTAATATGTTTTCTGATTCCATTTCTACTGAGTTTAAAGAAGAAAATGAAAGTTCCATATTTAAATAGTCTGCTTCAGCCTTTTTCAGGTAAGAGTATCACCAAAAATCAAGTATAAAATATAGGTATATGTTAACTATATGTTTAAATACAATTTTGTTTCTGGTATATGTGTATAGGCAGTAACCTAGCTATAACCTGTTAGAAAGAGAAAACAAAATTTAATGTCTCTAATGTAATTTAAAACACTCAGTATCTGTACATAGTACTTCGTATATACTTGTATAAGGGCTACTGAAAGTTTCAAAGTAAGTTAAAATAAGTTCTGTATGAATAGGGAAATATGCCATGTTCATGATGGAACAACACTGTGAGTATATCATATCTCATTCAAACTACTCTATAAATTCAGTGTACTTCTATTCAAAATCCTGATCATATTTTTCACTGAAGTTTACACACTTACTCTAAAATTAATATAGAGCAGCAAAGGATCGTTAATTTCTGAAAGACCATTATGACCCTTTGCTGCTCTATATTAAAACTACAGTAATGAATGTGGAATTAAATTGAAATGAAACATATTAAAACTACGGTAATTAAATGAAGGCAGTATTGGCACTGTAATAAACAAGTAGAGCAATGTAATAGAATAGAGAGCTGAAGCAGGGCCATGATTAATGCAATTTGATGGGACTTCAATATAAACTCTTCGTTCTATCCAGATTAGCATACAATTTATACACTTTCATTGCTGTCCAAGCATGTAGTTTATTATAATAAGCTTTTTCTTCAGATGGCAAATTTTCAGCAGAAATTTTGCAAATCCTTTAGTAAAAGTTGGTACCATGAGAATTTAGGTGCTGAAGATATAAATTATCTGTGAATTATTAGAAATGGAATCATGATAGTGCATGGCTCTTGGGTGGTGGGGAGCATGCATAGAAGTGGGAGGGACTTGCTTAAAGAGAAAGTTACCTATATCTGCAATATCTTATTACTTAAACTATGGGAAGCAAATATGACTAATGCTAAATAGTTAATTCTAGGTGTTGAGATCAGGGTGTATAGTGTATATTACTTTTTGTACTTTACTTTTTTATTTCTTAAAATACATTATGTACTTTATGTTGATGAAACCGTATTCTGCTAACCAGTCAACATATTGAAAAACCTAATCTTTGCTGGAATTTGAGATTTTTTTTTTTTTTTTTTTGAGATGGAGTCTTGCTCTGTCACACAGGCTGGAGTGCAATGGCATGATCTCAGCTCACTGCAACCTCTGCTTCCCGGGTTCAAGCAATTCTTCTGTCTCAGCCTACTGAGTAGCTGGGATTACAGGCATCCGCCACCATACCCAGCTAAGTTTTCAATTTTTAGTAGAGACAGGGTTTTGCCATGTTGGCCAGGCTGGTCTCAAACTCCTGACCTCAGGTGATCTGCCCACCTCAGCCTCCCAAAGTGCTGGGAGTACAGGTGTGAGCCACTGTGCCTAGCAGAGAAAATAATTTTTAAAAATAAGTTATTTGTGTAGTTTCATTACTTTCCAGAAATATGGGTTGATTATTTTTGTATGTGAGATATATCCATCTATTTCTTTATAAGGTCTCCTTTTACCTAAACTAGCTAAGATAAGCTTTTGTTTATTTAACCAAAGATTCTCTTAGGCATAGAGTTTCTAATCCTTTCTTATACTTGGAGTAAGATGTTAATCTTGAGTTCACTTACAAGAAATCAATAATTAGAACAATGTTTTGAGCATACTTTTGAAATGTCTTTACAATAAAACTGCAGAAAATGTCCAAAATGTCTCATATATATTTATATATATGAGACAGTGTGTCACTCTGTCACCCTGGCTGGAGTGCAGTGGCATGATCTCAGCTCACTGCAGCTTTGACCTCCTAGGCTCAAGCAATCCTTTCACCTCAGCCCCACAAGTAGCTGGGATTACAGGCATACACCACCACACCCAGCTAGTTTTTGTATTTTTAGTAGAGACAGGGTTTCACCGTGTTGCCCAGACTGGTCTTGAACTCCTGGGGTCAAGTGATCTGCCCCCCTTGGCCTCTCAAAATGCTGGGGTTACAGGCATGAGCCACTGTGCATAGCCAAAAATATATTTTAATGTTAAAATATTTATATACATTAACAGCATAAATAATTTGATGGACTATAATTGCTAAGATTTTAATTTCATCTGGAATTTTCTTTGTTTACATGAATGAGAAATTAGATCTCTTAAAATATGATTGTTTATGTGCTGTTCACTTTTTAAATAAAAGTTTGTTTTCATTTCTGGAGATGACAAGGTCAAGACAGAGCGAGAATTGCCTCCATTTATTTATGGAAGAAATTTTAAATGCCAGAATTTTCACTACAAAGAGAATCAATATTTTCATGTTCATGGAGGAATTGAATTTGATATCAGCACTCCTTCAACTGAAAATGCTTTGGAAGATTTTCAGGTTTAAATGATCGTTCCTTAGATGGTTTATCATTTCACAACTCTTTTATCCTATTCTCCAACCAAAAAGAGCCTCTGTTGGTACAGGCACTAAACAGCTCTCCAAATGACTATTCTCACAACTCACTAACTTTTTCATATATTATTTTAACATAAATGAATTAGATACAGTTATATGTAACGTACTGTGTTGGATATCTGAGATAAAATTATAAATAAGCTAGGTAAATCTATCATCCTCACAGAATTTACAGACTTCTAATGGACCATATCTGCCCTAGAATAGGTAACTAAAGAGTGTGGTAGAAATCTCTAGACACTCATTCTTCCATTTTTTTCTCAAAGAATCAGGATTAGAACAGAGATCTTCTAAAGTTTTAGAACAGTAATTCTTCACCTGGAATTTAGTGTAAACACTCTACATTTCAATTGTTATTGCTTTTCCACCTTCTATATACTATATGACTTCCCTTTTATATTTTTTTCTCATTCTCAAAGTAAGGATTAGATACATGCAGCTGCTATCAGAGTCTTCTGGAATAGTAAATTTAAAATTTGCCATTTACATATATACCATTTCATACAAATAATTCTTATAATTGTTTAGATGTGTTTAAAGATATGTCTTTAGTAACCTAACTCATATTTTAGAAAAATTTAGAAAAGATACGAGATTGTGCTGCTAATACATTTATAGAAGATTCAGGATACAAAGAATATTACTCAATACCAGTCATGGAATTTTATGGAAAAAGGTAAGGAGTTTTCACTAATTACTGACACTAGCTACAATTTGTTGAAAGTTTGTAGAGAACAAAGAAAATGACAAAATGCAAAGGTTAATTCAAATGTTTACAATGGTGGTTCCAGAATAATAACCACCATGAATGACAGGTTGACTCAATAAAGTATTAAATGTTATAGTTACTACTTGATGTATTTGGTACAGTCCGTGTAACAATCCTTAAGATTTTGTAATTAATTCTAGTCTTGCTCTATCACCAGGCTGGAGTGCAATGGCACAATCTCGGCTCACTGCAACCTCCACCTCCTGGGTTCAAGCCATTCTTCCGCCTCAGCCTCCCGAGTAGCTGGGACCACAGGCACGTGCCACCATGCCCAGCTATTTTTTGTATTTTTAGTAGACACGGGGTTTCACCATGTTGGCCAGGATGGTCTCAATCTCTTGACCTCGTGATCCACCTGCCTCGGCCTCCCAAAGTGCTGGGATTATAGGCATGAGCCACCACTCCTGGCCCATAATTAGTTCTTCTAATTAACATAGTGGTTAAATAGGGATAGAGATGGGGATCAAATTCTAGCATTTTTTGTCTTTTATGTGTTGTGTTCTTAGATTTTTAAATCTTGGACACTGATATTTGGAAATATGGGAAGTAGATCTCAGAAGATCTACTTTGCCTTTAATTAGAGGCAAAGATTTAAAAACCAATAAGGAAGTTTTGCTTGTTGGTTCAGTTTTTGTTTGTTTGTTTTTTGAGATGGAGTCTCACTCAGGCTGGAGTACAGTGGCACGATCTCGGCTCACCACAACCTCCACTTCCTGCGTTCAAGCAATTCTCCTGCCTCAGCCTTCCGAGTAGCTGAGATTACAGGCACATACCACTATGCCCAGCTAATTTTGTATTTTCAGTAGAGACGGTTTCACCATATTGGTCAGGCCGGTTTCGAACTCCATCTCAGGTGATCTGCCTGCCTTGGCCTCCCAAAGTGCCGGGATTACAGGCATGAGCCATTCATTGCACCTGGCCCATTTGTTTGTTTTTAAGGCATGCAAGCAGTTGAGAGGATAGGACCAAGTCTGAAACTTTGGAGAATAGTAACTTGTAAAGAGGGTAGGGAGAAGTAGAGGGGAGAGAGCAAAGGAGATTGAGAGGGACTGATACAGGTAGAGGAGGAACAAGAGCTTGTGATAGCATAAGGCTGAGGTGGGAGGATCACTTGAGGCCAAGAGTTCAAGTCTGCAGTGTGCTGTGATCATGGCTGTGAATAGCTATTGCACTCTAGCCTGGGCACCATAGCAAGACCCCATCTCTTAAATAATAATAAAAAGAGAGTGAGTATGAAAGCCAAATTTCAGAATACAGAAATAGTAAAAAGCATCAAATGCAACACAGAAAAGGGCCAAGTCACTTTAATCTTGGAGAGAGCCCTCTAAATGTAGCTATGATTTGCTAAGAGAATTTTAGTGGAGTTTCGGTTAAAGGAGGCTATTTTCAGTAAGTTGAAGTGTTAAGTACAGTGGAGTTATAAGTCATAAAAAAGTAAAGACAAGACTGAATTTCTTTCAGGATGCATGTGAGTGAGAAGAATAAGAGATGTAAGGCAGAGAGAGTAGTGGGATAAAGGAGGAAAGGGGGAATCTTTCTACTGAAATACTCTCAGGATATACATATTATATTCAAGCTGAAGTCAAAGACTATGTGGCTAATGACCTCCATGATTTTGAAGGGAACCAAGTAGCAGATCTTATGCCTCTGGAATGGACAGGTGATGTGTACTCCCTGGAGGAAGAATTTCTTGCTCAGATTCCCAGCACCTGTTCACATACTCCACATACAATCCTTGCCAAACTAAATAGTTTCCTTGAGTCACTTTTCAATAAACCTTTATTCTTCAAGTTCTATCAGGCTTCTGGGGCACTAGTGATCCTGGGAATTCAGGGAAACAGCTGGGACAGAAGCCGTACTTGGTGAGAGGCTGCTGTGGGTGAATGAGTATGGTTGCTATAAAAACACTACCATTGCACTGTAAGAGATCAGTCATATCATAGTGGAATTGTTTTTCTAGTTTGAACTAATGCACAGCGTTTGGTCATCAGCATTGGTGAATGGTAGGCTGATACATACCAATTTGCTGGTTTTGAAATCCAAAATAAGCCTGTATCCCAGACCCAGACAGCATGGAGCAAAAGTAAAAACCACAAGTAGAGTTATAAGCAGAATTTTTCTGGCTTCTCTACCAATCACTAGAGAACTTTCAGTTCCTTCTACAACCCAATCCACACACAATTTTTTTTTTAATCTCCTATGTCAGCAGATCAGCATTCTCAGCTACCATGAAATATCTTCAATTTCCTCCTTTCCTGCCTGGGCACATAAAGCCCAGTAAGCCCCATGAGCTGTTTTCTTCTAAAAATTCAGTTTAGTCATGTAGTACCAATCAAGCATCCAGGTGTGATCCAAACAGCTCCTTAAAGTCCTAGAACCTATCACCACTGTGAGTCAAAGACTGTTCAAAACTTTCAAATCTAAGTAAGATACTGAACACCTGCTCCTTGATTTTGGAGGCTAGAGTCTAATAAGCTAGGCAAGTCCCCACTGATGACCATGGTACCTCTACAAGCTGGGACCTATGAACAAGTGACAAGCCCCACCACCTGATCTGGTACTATACCTGCAAGCTGTGGGTCCATACAGCCTCTACTTTATATTCTTGTGGTCTAGTTTCCTTTTAGGGGAAGAGGATGATGTATGGGAAGAATAACACCCTCAGATAAATGTGAACAGGATCTCAGACATACCTCCATCCATGCACTGAGGTCCCTTATATTCAGAAAATTGGAATCGAAGTATAGATCAAGGAAGACTATTAGCCTCTGACTAATTTATAAGTGTTTCCCTGTGACTATCCTGTAACTGACTCATGAAACCCAGTGATTCTTCCTTAGCTACTGTGCACAGTTTCCTTAGCATAATCACTAACTTCTTTCTCAAGATATTAGTGTAATGGAACAAATTTTTAGCTCTCTTAGGAAAACTGATCATCCCTGAGCATCAGTAAAGAGCCATAGGAGGGGTTACCACTGTCAAGAATACTGTATTTGGGCCAGTTGCAGTGGCTTATGCTGGTAATCCCAGCACTTAAGGAGGCTGAGGTGGGAGGATTGCTTGGCTAGGCTGACGGAGCCTAGGAGTTTGAAACCAGACTGGGCACCATAGTGAAGACCCTGTCTTTGTTTATTTGTTTGTTGTTCTGTCACCCAGGCTGGAGTGCAGTGACACAATCTTAGCTCCCTGCAATCTCTACCTCCTGAGTTCAAGTGATTCTCCTGCCTCAGCCTCCTGAGTAGCTGGGATTACAAGCATGCACCACCATGCCTGGCTAATTTTTATATTTTTAGTAGAGAGGAGGTTTTGCCATGTTGGCTAGACTGGTCTCAAACTCCTGACCTCAAGTGATCTGCTCACCTTGGCCTCCCAAAGTGCTGGGATTACAGGCATGACCTATCATGCCTGTCTTTAAGACCCTATCTCTACAAAAAATTTAAAAGTTAGCCAGGCATGGTGGCACACACCTGTAGTCACAGCAACTCAGGAAGCTGAGGTGGGAGGATCACTTGAGCCTGAGAAGTGGAGGCTGCAGTGAGCTGTAATTGCACCACAGCACTCCAGCCTTGGCAACAGAGTAAGAACCTGTCTCAAGAAAAAAAGAATACTGTATTTACAGCAATAAATAGTTGCATTTGGAGGAGAAACCCTGGCAATATTAAAAGGCTTCCAACTGTCAGAGGTAGTTCAGCAGCTGAAATATTCACTGCTGAAATCTGGACTTGGGAAAGGTACCTCATGGGGGACAGGGGAGGAAGGTCGCCATTTTTCCTCACCTGTGATGATAAGCAAACCTAGGGGACAGAGTAACTCAAAAATTTATCAATTTTCCATTCCAGAGTGATAGGGATCAGGGCTGTTTTCAAGCCCCAACTGTGTTCCAGGGACCTGGTAGGAGGGGGGTTTCTCTAGTTCACTGCTACAGTGAGTAAAGACAAGGAGCCATTACCCAAAGCATCATTCCAGATCACATTCAAGGTAAACTTTTGAGAAACCAAATATAGATGTAATTAGCTTAAAAGAATAAGAGGTGGGTAAGCAGACAGATGACCTAGAACTTCACCCAGAATTAGGCCTTCGAGGAACTTTTAGACATTGCCCCAGATCACTGACATGAAAAGGACAGAGTCAATACAATATGAAGAAGGCATTTTTATATAAAGACTTGATTAATAACAGTTGATAACCATGTTATTAATATACTTACAATTGAGTACAATTTAAACTAGGATTTTGTATTTAATTGTTACAGAATAAATGAAGTTTTGCCAGCACAGAAAAAAAAAAAGTAGCAAATCACTTCAAAGGTAGAGAAATATCTTTTTTTCTTTATTTTTTATAGGTACTATGTGATCTATTTTGAACTTGAAACTTTCTATCAGCAAATATATAAGACACAGTGGTGGGGAGCCATAAATGAAATAGTGAACAATCTGAGACTGAAAAGACTTCCACTGACAGATGCTCAATTACATGAACAATTTAAGAAAAAATTTGGTTTCAAAAAAGCAATGAAATGCAAGGTATTTCAGTGACTACCACATAATAAAGTATATGAAGTTTTGTATTATCGATAAGTATATGTCTCAAATGGATATTTATTTTAGGGGTAAATAATAGGCTAAAGTCTTCAATATGAAATAAAATGCCACTTTTTTTTTTTTTTTTTTTTTTTTTTTTTTTTTTTTTTGTGACAGAGTCTGACTCTGTCACCCGAGGCTGGAGTGCAGTGATGTGATCTTGGCTCACTGCAACCTCTACCTTCCAGGTTCAAACAATTCTCCTGCCTCAGTCTCCTGAGTAGCTGGGACTACAGGCGCACACTGCCATGCCTGGCTAATTTTTTAAAATTTTATTTTAGTAGTGATGGGGTTTCACCATGTTGCCCAGGCTGGTGGTGAACTCCTGAGCTCAGATGATCCACCCACCTTGGGCTCCCAAAGTGCTGGGGATTACAGGCGTGAGCCACTGTGCCTGGCCAAAATGCCACATTTTAGTAGCCGAAAAGGTATATAATTCTGGATTATAAATTTCTGACAGAGTACCTGTTAATGCACTGGACTGTGATTAATCTCAATAATGGCTCATATTTATTCATTGCTTATTCTGTATGTTAGGCAATATTATAAATCAATGAACTCTTTTAAGGTATGACTAGTTTTATTATTATCATTTATGTTACACAAATGAGAAATTTGAGGGTAGAGAGGGATCTTTCACAAATAATATAGGAAATGGCAGAGCCAGGCCTCAATCCTGGGAACTAAAATCTAAGGAGAAAATCTAGCATCCTGAATCAAATCTCCACGTCTGTTTCAACAAGCCTTGATGTACGGCTTCTGGAACTGAGCAATGAAGCTCACCAGCTTCAAAGGTTAGATGGGTATTTACTTTCCATTTATTTGCTTTCATGTCCACAAATTAAAACCTTAAAAATTGGTTAGTTGAACTTTTAAATATTAGTCAGAATATCTAAAAGAAGAGGATGATATTTTTATCTTTTGATGACAACTGTATTTCTATAGCTATATATTTCAAATTTCTAGACTTCTAAACTAGGTTTTTCTACAGTCAGACAAGGAGCACAATGATCTCCATTTGTTTTTAAAATATTTTAGAAGAAATAAAAATAATAAGAAAGATTCCCCAAAATATTTTTAAGTTCTTAATAGTTGCTTATAACTCTAACAACTTTAATCATTATCCAGTAAGAAACTTTCCACATAGATCTTGTGAAAACTCTACTTAATTTTAGCAGCATTCATGTGATTCTGTTAATATATTTCATGTCCTTTTTTCCTTAAATCAAACTTTAGGTGTGTTTTGATAAACTGAGTCTGGCCTTCTTAATTTTAGAGTATTCCATTTGGTATGAAGTCTGCTGTTGAAAGAGGGTTGTCTGCAGTTTTCCATACATTTAGCCGTAAAACGTCAAGCTCGACAATCAATGTTGCAGATGAAGCAGGTTATACTATTTTTCATCATGCTGCACTGCACAACAGAGTTTCTATTATATGTCAACTGTGCAATGCTAATTTTAGGGTCAACCAGAGGCGCTTTGTTATGTTCAGCCAAGGTAACATGAAGTTTTTAAACCTAAAATGTTGTTATTTTATTTGCCCTAATTGAGCAGTGGGAATGCATGTTGATTTTAGAGCACATTAAAATTGGATTAACTAGAGCAAAGTTGAGGTTTTTTTTTTTTTCATTTATCTAAGAAGGAATCCTTTGAGTTTTCTAAGTATCACTTATAGCTAGCTTATATAGTTTTATATTTGCTCACTGCGTCTCCTTCATTTGAATATAAGCTCTATAAGAGGGCAAAGATTTGGTCTGCTTTATTTGTCATTGTATCCTGTGTCCAGATGAAAGCTTGGCTTAGTGGTTGCACAGAAAATAATTAATAAAATTAATGCATGGATGGGTGAAGGCAGGATATCATTTGATAAGCACTGGCAAAATTAATATACACTGATATACTATAGAAATTCAGAGAACAGCAATAGATATGACTGTCAGGTCCCAGTAGAACAATCATTCTTTATTCTAGGATCCTCAAACAAGGAATAGTTTCTTCATATTATGTATATTTAAATTACATTTAAGAACAAAAAATTTCTTAATAATAATAATATTTAGAATTAATAGCCCCTTTAAGATTAACCTCATTTAAACTTTAAAAGCTATTTTTGTGATGATTAAATATGCATGCATTTTTATAGTCATTGAAATAAGCTTAGCTAGTATAAAAACAAACTTGAAAATGAAATTGGTGGCCCTTCATAACTGGAAAGGAAAATATAGATACATTATCAGGGGCAGGTGTAATGGGTCACTACTGTCATACCAGCACTTTGGGAGGCCGAGGCTGGAGGATCACTTGAGACTAGGAGTTCAAGACCAGACTGAGCAGCATAATGAGACCGCTCTATAAAATTAAAAAAAAACTTAGCCAGGCTTGGTGGTCCTAGTTATTCTGAGAGGCTGAGGTGGGAAGGTTGCTTGAGCCTAGGAGTTCAAGGTTACAGAGAGCTATAATTGCACCACTGCACTTCAGCCTGGGTGACAGAATGAGTGTGTGTGTGTGTGTGTGTGTGTGTGTGTGTGTGTGTTTAAATTGTCAGGAATGGCCAATGCAACAATGCTGGCAATATGAAGTGGTGATTTTATATTTAATGAAGTCAGCTGTCTTAATAAGCTATGTTAAATTTTTACAGACATCAAACAAAATGTTGTGCTTTAACCCTATTGAATATCCATAAATTCTGTACTCTATCAGTATGATTAAAACATTTTGATATTCAGATTCTTCTGTTACTCAAAATATTCAATACATAATGAACCTAGTTAAAATAAGGCACAGTTCAATCACATTTAAATGCAATAGGTAACATTATTTAAAGATGTATTACTTTAAGCTGTTTTTAGTGTGGAGAAGTCTTTGGTAAATTAAAAGTTTCTCATGCACCTTCTGATTGAATTTCCATTTGCTGAGAATTGGGTAGATTTTGAAGTGTGGAAAACATAATACTCTACTGCCAGTATTATTGCTTAACCAACACAAAATTGTCCCACCTGTGAGTTTTAAGCAGCCACTTGAGGGGTTTCCAGGTCTGCTTTGTTGCATTGTCAGATGCCTAGGACATGCCCTGATGACTTGACCAAAAGTTATTCTCAGTACTGTTCAATGTAATCTTGCCAGCTACAGCTACATAGTAATTTTGGTCCTATTCATATGAGTCTTTTTGAATAACAGGAAACTGCTGTATATTAATAATCATACTTATATGTGCATTCCCTTTTAAAACAGAGTCATCCAAAGTAGAAGTAAAAAAGGAAAGAGATGGTAAGACATAAATAAAATATTTGGTGGATTTAAAAAGGCTATTGCATATATTAGAATTTTTCTTTATAATTTTCAAAATGCTGTTGCATGTTGCATAATGATGTTTTGTATACATTTTGAAGTATAAATTACTTTCTACCCATAGTTATTTATTGATATTCCTCTTCAGTTTGGAGAGTTTTCTCTCTTTTTTTTCTGTGTAATTTGCTGTCACCTCTATTTTTATAAATTCAGGCCCAAAAGTGGTTTCTCCAACTTAAAAAAAAAAAAAAAAAAAAAAAAAAAAAGTGATTATAATATAATTTTGATATGCTGCCATCTAGTGGCAGTTACAATCTGAGGTCTGAGGAATGAGTCATTCTTAACTGAGATAATAAACTTGACCTAAATGTTGGATATGGAGAAAAACAAAAATTTAAGAGGTTATACTTTCTGTGTCTATATTTAAGAGACTATAATTTGATACTCTATATAAGAGAGTTCAAAAAGGCTTTTGTTTTAAAGAAACAACTTGCAATGACCTGAATTGACAAGGGGCAGGGGATAGTCAAACTGGCCATCTTTCAACAAGTGTGCTGTTGCACAGCAAACCTGAGATGACCTCAGAGAGGGAGCCCGCCCTCATCCTTCTTCCTTCCAGTTTCCTGCCAGGGCTACACATTGGTAGATACTGACAAGGAGCAGAGGACAGGGGTTGCTTAATCTGCAGGGGCAGGAGAGCCACGGTGGTAAAGGAGGTGAGTGGACCTGGAAGGGGAGAAGGAAGCTTACCTGTCCCATCCACCCTGTAGAAATTTCCAGCTGAGTAACAATGGTGTGCCTCCTACATTATTGCTCTCTCTTTTTCTTTTCTTTTCTCTCTCTCTCTCTGTCTCTCTTTATGTACTTTAGATTCTGGGGTACATGTGCTGATCATGGAGGATTGTTGGATAGGTACATACTTGGCCAGGTGGTTTGCTTCCTCCATCCCCCCCATCACCTGCAACTGGCATTTCTCCCGATGTTATCCCTCCCAATCTTCTCTCCCCATGCTGTCCCTCCCTAAGCCCCCCACAACAGACCCCAGAGTGTGATGCTCCTCTCCCTGTGTTCATGTGTTCTCATTGTTCAATACCTGCCTATGAGTAAGAACATGCGGTGTTTGGTTTTCTGTTCTTGTGTCAGTTTGCTGAGAATGATGGTTTCCAGATTCATCCATGTCCCTACGAAGGACACAAACTCATCATTTTTTATGGCTCCATAGTATTCCATGGTGTATATGTGCCACATTTTCTTTGTCCAGCCTATCATTGATGGGCATTTGAGTTGGTTCCACATCTTTGCTATTGTAAACAGTGCCAAAGTGAACATTCGTATGCATGTGTCTTTATTGTGGAAAGACTTATAGTCCTTGCTGGGTCAAATGGAATTTCTATTTCTAGATCCTTGCAGTATCGCCACACTGTCTTTCACAGTGGTTGAACTAATTTACACTCTCACTAACAGTGTAAAAGTGTTCCTTTTTCTCCACATCCTCTCCAGCATCTGTTATCTCCAGATTTTTTAATGATTGCCATTCTAACTGGCGTGAGACAGTATCTCAATGTGGTTTTGATTTGCATTTCTCTGATGACCAGTGATGATGAACATTTTTTTCTGTTTGTTGGCCTCATAAATGTCTTCTTTTGAAAAATATCTGTTCATATCCTTCGCCCACTTTTGAAGGAGTTTGTTTGTTTTTTTCTTGTAAATCTGCTTTAGTTCTTTGTAGATTCTGGATATTAGGCCTTCGTCAGATGGGTAGATTGCAAAGATTTTTTTCCTATTGTGTTGGTTGCCGGTTCACTCTAATGATTGTTTCTTTTGCTTTACAGAAGCTCTTAAGTTTAATTAGATCCCATTTGTGTATTTTGGCTTTTGTTGCCATTGCTTTTGGTGTTTTAGTCATGAAATCCTCGCCTATGCCTATGTCCTGAATGGTTTTGCCTAGGTTTTCTTCTAGGGTTTTTATGGTTTTAGGTTTTAGGTTTGAATCTTTAATACATCTGCAGTTAATTTTAGTGTAAGGTGTAAGGAAGAGGTCCCATTTCAACTTTCTGCATATGGCTAGCCAGTTTTTCCAACACCATTTATTAAACAGGGAATCCTTTCCCCATTGCTTGTTTTTGTCAGGTTCGTCAAAGATCAGTTGGTTGCAGATGTGAGGTGTTACTTCCATCCACCCTGTAGAAATTTCCAGTTGAGTAACAATGCTGTGCCTCCTACATTATTGCTCTTTTTCTTTACTTTTCTTTTCTCTCCTTTTCTTTTCTTTTCTTTCTTTCTTTTTCTTTTTTTCTTTTTCTTTTTTTTTTTTTTTTTTTTTACAGAGTCTTGCTCTATTGCCCAGGCTGGAGTACAGTGGTGCAATCTTGGCTCACTGCAACCTTTGCCTCCCAGGTTCAAGTGATTCTCCTGCCTCAGCTTCACTAGTAGCTGGGAATATAGGTGCATGCCACCACACCAGGCTAATTTCTTTGTATTTTTAGTACAGACGGGTTTTCACTGTGTTAGCCAGGATGGTCTCAATCTCCTGACCTCGTGATCCTCCACCTCAGCCTCCCAAAGTTCTGGGATTACAGGTGTGAGCCGCTGCACCCAGCCTCTCTTTTTCTTTTCTAAGTATCACTTATGCCTACCTTATATAAATGTATTTATTTATTTAGTTAGGCTCCTTCACTTAAATATAAGCTCCATAAAGGACAAGGGTTTGGTCTATTTTGTTAGCTACAGTTCCCTAGCACCCAGAAAAATGCTTGGCCTTTATAGGTGCTCAAGAAATTTTTCTTGAGATCTGTACATTTTATTGGAAAACTTAAATACTCTTCAGACAGAACATGTCTTCAACTAACGCTCTTACGTAGTCTACACAGAAAACTGAAGCTTTCCAGATTAGGGGCAAGGAGAGGGACAGTACAGAGGACAAGTGCTTAGTTTGCCACAGGAACCCCTCATGATTAATGCTCCTCAGCCAGCTTATCAGCTTCTTTTTCCTTTTTGTGGTTTTCTTCTTAGCATATTTATTATACTTCTTTCTAAATTTTTCTTAGCAATTGACCTAGAGTTTATAACATTCATTTACAATTATTCCAAATCTACTTTCAAATAACACTAAGCCATGTCACAGGCAGTACAGGTACCTTATAATAACAAAATATTCATAATTCTTCCCACCTATCATTCATTCATTCACTTGTGCATAAGCATATATATATCATTCATTTCACTTATGCATAAGTACATAGAAGTATATATCTAATCGATATTCAAACCCTTTGTTGATAATGTTATTATTTACTTATTTTGAGATAGAATCTTGCTCTGCCACCCAGGCAGAAGTGCAGTGGTGCAATCTTGGCTCACTGCAACTTTCACCTCCCGGGTTCAAGCGATTGTCCCACCTCAGCCTCATGTGTATCTGGGATTACAGGTGTGCACCACCACACCCTATGTATTTTGTATTTTTAGTAGACACAGGGTTTCACCATGTTGGCCAGGTTGGTCTTGAACTCCTGACCTCAAGTGATCTGCCCACTTTGGCCTGTCAAAAGTGCTGGAATTACAGGCGTGAGCCACTGCACCCAGCCAGATAATGTCATTTTGAACAAACTGTTATCTGTTAGCTCAGTTAAGACAAATAAAACATTTTACTTGACCTTCATTTTCTTCATTCTCTGATGCTCTCCCTTCCTTTTTGTATATGTAAGTTTCTGACCTATATCATTTTTCTTCTCTTTGGACAACAGGTCTACTGGTGGCAAATTCTCTTAATTTTTGTTTGAGAAAGTCTTGATTCTTCCTTCACTTTTGAAGGATAATCTTACAGGTTACAGAATTATAGGTTAGTGGTTCCATTATCTCAACACTTTATTTTCCTCCACTCACTTCTTTCTTGCATAGTTTCTGAGAAGAAATCGGGCATAATTCTTATTTTTGCATCTCTATAAGTAATGTGTTTTCCTCTGGCTTCTTTTAGGATTTTCTTTTTAAAATAATTTTTAATTTCTGTGTGTACATAGTAGGCACATATACTTGAGGTCCATGAGATTTTTGGATAGAGGCATGCAGTGCATAATAATCACATCAGAGTTAAGTAGAGTATCCATCACCTCAAGCATTTATCCTTTATTTGTGTTACAAATAATCCAACTATACTCTTAGTTATTTTTAAATATGCAATTAATTTTTTTACTATAGTCACCCTGTTGTGCTAGAAAATACTAGATCTTATTCATTCTTTCTCTTTTTTACCCATTAACCATCCCCACTTCCCCCCACTACCCTTCCCATCCTCTGGTAACAATCATTCTACTCTGTATTTTCATGACTTCAATTGTTTTAATTTTTAGCTCTCACAAATCAGTGAGAACAGGCAAAGTTTGTCTTTCTGTGATTGACTTATTTCACTTAACATAATGACTTCCAATTCCATCCATGTTGTTGTAAATGGCAGGATTTCATTCTTTTTCATGGCTGAATCCTACTCCATTGTATATCCGTTTGAATGGATACATTTTCTTTATCCATTCATCTGTTGCTGGACACTTAGGTTGCTTCAAAATCTTGGCTGTTGTGAATAGTGCTGCAATAAATAGGATGATTTTCTTTATGTTTGTTTTTCTGTAATTTGGAAATGATATGCCTTGATGTTGTTTTTTGTTTGTTGTTTATTTCTTTTGGCATTCATTTGGCTTGGTGTTCTCTGAGTTTCCTGAGCCTGTGGTTTGATATGTCGTATTAATATGGAAAAATTCTCAATCATTATTGTTTTAAATATTTCTTCTTTTCCTTTCTCTCTTCTCTTTCTGTTCTTATTTTACCTAATCTTTTTAATTTATTTTTATTTTTGAGATAGGGTGTTTGTTGCCCAGGCTGGAGTGCAATAGCATGATCTCAGCTTACTCCAGCCTCTACCTCCCATATTCAAGTGACCCTCCCACCTCAGCCTCCCAAGTAGCTGGGACTACAGGCATATGCCACCATGCCTGGCTAATTTTATTTTTTATAGAGATGAAGTCTCACTATGTTGCCCACGCTGGTCTCAGACTCTTGGACTCAAGCAGTCCTCCCTCCTTGGCTTCCCAAAATGTTGGGATTACAAGTGTGAGCCACTGCACTTGGCCTAGAGGGTTCTACGGATATGTCTTCATGATTAGAGATTCCTTCTTCAGTTGTGTCCAATCTCTTTATAAGCCCATTAATGACATTCTCCTTTTCCTTTACAGTGTTTTTTATCTGTAGCATGTCATTTTGGTTCTTTCTTAGGATTTCCATCTCTGCTTACATTGCCCGTCTGTGCTCATCTGTTATTGGAGGCTGCTTTATCCATTAGAACCCTTAGCACATTAATCATTGTTGTTTTAAATTTTAAACAACAAAATCATTGTTGCCTTAATCCCTGCCATGTCTAGTTCTGAGGCTTGCTCTGTCTCTTTAAATCGTGGTTTTTTTTTGTTTTTTTTTTTGTTTTTGCTTTTTAATATACTTGTAAATTTTTCTTGATAGCAGAACATGATGTACTGGGTAAAAGGAACTGTAGTTAAATAGGCCTTTAACAATATAATGGTAAGGTATGGGGGGAGAAGCATTCTATGTCAGTCTCTTGGTGAGCCTGCATCCCTCTGCTTTGAACTTCACCAGTGCTTCTCAGTCCTCTCCCCATGTCCCTTAGGCCAGGCAGGATGGTTAGAAGTGACTGGAGTTGGGTATTTCCCTTCCCTAGGTAGCTTAGGCTTTGATAAAACCCCAGCAGGTTAGGCTCTGAGAAAAGCCCAATAGGTTAGGCTCTGGTAAAGTAGTTTCTCCCGAGAGCAGGCCTTGTTCAGAACAGAATGCCATGGAGTATTTCAAAATGGTTCTTTTTCTCCCTCCCACTGGTGGAAGTATGAGGGGATTTTTCTTCAATATTCACTGTGAGCACCTGATAAAACTCCTAGAGGTAAAACGCATGAAAGCATGCGGCTGCACTATGATGTGTCTTTCTAGAGTTTTAAACTCTCATACTTGTCCACACTGAGCTAGCAATTTAAATTAATGTTAAGGTTTTCTTACCCCAGTAATGATTCCTTAGGAAGTTTCTGCTTGTGAATTTCTGCTCTACTAAGTTATGATTCTCTGAATCCACCTGTCTCTCCAATTTTGAGGAAATCAGTTTGCCTGTTACCTCACTTCTCTGATGAACTTAAGGGTTATTGATTTCTTTAGGGTTGGTTCAGCTTTTTACTTGTTGTTAGGACGAAGTGGTGACTTCTAAGCTCCTTAAATGCCAGACCAGAAACTGGTAGACTAAACGATAATTTTCTTCTTTGAAGAAACTGGAAGACTAAACAATAATTTTAAATAAATAGATTTGGGTCTGATTTTATGGAATATCAAGGCTATACTATCAAGCTCCAACTATGAAGGCAGGTAGAAGGACATTGGAAGTTTCTGATGGGAGAGATTTAATGAAAACAGTGCTTCACTGAGAAAATATCATTTAAACAGAGAAATGAATAGGAGTTAGCTAGATCCTGGTAAGGGAGAAATTGTTGGGGAGACGGAAGGTGTCAGAGAGCAGGAATAGCCCAGGGAGACAAAATAATTCACCATCCAAATCAGGGAGACTTGAAAAGTGAAAGGGCACAATTAATCATTATTCTGGTGGAACAGACATTGGCCAGTACTTTCCTGGATAACCTGAGACGTGTGATTTTGCTTCATTTGGGGAGCTACAAGAAAGTCAGAACAATCAGAACAATGTGTGGATGCTTTTATTGGGAGGTAGGTGAAGAAGGTAGTTGTAGCTGGTGTTTCAAGTTACGTTGGAGCCAGTGGATCGTGTCACTGTTCCTCATTATCAGATGGCCTTGAGAAGCCATTGAGCAAGGAGATGAAAAGATCAGATTTACGTTCTGAAAAACCGGATTGGATAAGGGCAAAACAAGGTGGGAATAGCAGTTGGGAGATGATTATGGCTTGGATTAGGATGGTGGTAGTGGTAGAGATGGGTTCTAGAGATATTTAGACTTGGTGATGGGCTAGTTATGGAGAAGAAAATGAGAAGGTGGTGCAAAAGAGTCTTCTAGATTTGTGGTCTGTAGAACTGGCTTTATTATGATCTCTCTCACTGATTTAGGAAGCAATAAAAGAGGACCAGGTTTGGAGGTAAGGACAGGAGTTCAATTTTGAATACATTAAGTTTGAGAGGAAGTGTGAAGATGGTTTACGAGATGTCAAAGATAAAGATATACAAATCAGAAGAAATAAAATCTAGAGCTATAATCCTTGGAGTCATTAATTTGTATATGGTAAGCAAAGTCATCGAGAAGAGAAAAAGGCCCAAGATTGAGCCTTAAAGCTCATTTGGATATTAGGACAATGAGAAGGTTCCAAAGGAGACTGCTAAGGAGTAACCAGTAAGGTTAGACAAAAATTGGGAGTGTGATATCACAAAAGCCAAGAGAAGAAATTAGTTTAAATAGGAAGAAGTGGACAATGGTGTACAATGCTATTGAGAAATAACTAAGGTGAGAATTGAAAAATGACAGTTGGACTCATGTGACAGTTTACTTACTATCATGATGACAGCATGGGGGAACTGCCCTCATGATCCAATTACCTCTCTCCTTCGACATGTGGGGATTACACTTCAAGATGAGATTTGGGTGTGGCCATAGAGCCAAACCCTCATGTCAGGTGGTAAAGGTCTGAATTGCTATTATGCTTTGGGTGAATAGTTTAGTAATATATATTACTGGTAATAATGATGTTATTGATAATTATATACTTTCACTCAGCAACTCCCATTTTTGGGATTTTTTTTTTTTTTTTTTTTTTGAGATGGAGTCTTGCTCTATTGTCTCGCTCTGTTGTGCAGTGGCACAATCTTGGCTTACTACAACCTCTGCCTCTTGGGCTCAAGCAATTCTCCTGCCTCAGCCTCCTGAGTAGCTAGGACTACAGGCATGCACCAGCATGCCCAGTTAAATTTTTTTTTTTTTTTTTTTGGTATTTTTAGTAGAAACAGGATTTCACCAGGTTTGCCAGGCTGGTCTTGAACTCCTGACCTCAGGTGATCCACCTGCCTTGGCCTCCCAAAGTGCTGGGATTACAGGCACGAGCCATTGTGCCTGACCCATTTTTGAGAATCTACTCAAATTATAAAGACCTATATAAAATGGGAAAAAAATAAAAGAAAAGTGCCCATTGGATTTAGTGACATAGAGGCCTTTGAAAATCTATATATTTTTCAATTTCAAAGGATCTTATCCTCTACTAAAAAACTTTAGTCAAATGGAAAATAAACAAGAAATAATTTACCATCAGACTATTGTACACATTGACTCAAATTTTCAAATATTTAACATTTTATCTTTTCAAATATTTAATATTTTAAATGTTACTCATTTTTCTTTGCTTATAAAGAAGTATGGATTTTTAGAAAATTTTTGGTTTTTGTTTCTAAGTATGGATTTTTAATGGTTGGATATCCCGAGTTAAATAAAGGAATATAGGGTTGCCTAAGTATTTTTTTAATGCTTACTTTGGAGATTTTATATTATACAATACTAAGCTCTGTGGTTGATACCAATAAGGCATTTAGGCTTTTTTAGGAATGTTAGTGCTTTGATCACTGAAGTAATTGTCCAACCATTCTAGGTCCAACACCTCTACACCTTGCCGCACAGGCTTGCTCATTAGAAACATCAGTCTGTCTACTCTGTTTCAAAGCTGATTACATGCTTTCTGAAAAAAGAGGCTGGATGCCGATTCACTTTGCCGCTTTCTATGACAACATTTGCATCATTATTGCTCTCTGTAGGAAGGATCCTAGTTTGCTAGAAGCTGAGGCAACAGCTGAGTAAGTCATTAAGCACTTATATCAGGTTAAGGTTGATGTCTAGGCAATAATAAAAAAAAAAAAAAAACAAGAAAGAAAATTAAATCGAATATAAATTTCTGCTTTTCATGGCTTGCCGAACACACTGCCACTAAAAGGTGATTAGCATGGGTAATCTGGAAGATATGTAAAGTTTTCTCTGCTATCCTTTCTATTCACTGTCTCTAGAATTTAAAAAGACGAGAGCTTCTATCAACCTATGCATGTTTTCTGAAAGAATAAGGACTGATTCCTAGGGAGATGTCCCTAACCTTGGTCCAATAGTATGGTTCTGCAGATTAATTTTTCATGTTAAATGCTTTACTTAATGTCCTGGAAGAAGCCAGAGACTAGGGAGAGGAGAATTGCTCTAAATTGGATCGTACACAACCAGGTGGCAGCCCTAGGACTTCAGATCAAAGGGGATAGGCTTTGGATTACAGGAGAAATATCTATTGGTATCTGGAAGAGAAATACATTAAAAAGAGTGAAATAACTTTGACATTTAAAAAAAAAAAACCAACAATCTTTTGTTTTACAATTTAGCTACAGATCAGCATTTAGGATAAAGGTGTAACTTCTCCAGAAGGTGCATTCTTGGCTGGAAATCTAAAGCCAGGTTATTGTTTTGGATCTCTGAGCCTGATTTAGACCTAGTTTCATTCAGGTTTTTTAGGTCTTTGAATAACCTGTCCACTATTATTCAGTGGTCTAGGGCTAGCATAATGGCTTGTTAGTATGAGGGACACCAGCTTTTTCTTGACGCTCTTAACATGTGGAAGCCACCAGAGGAAGCTGGTGTCCCTCAGATACCAACTCCCACTTTCACCATCATGTCTACATTGTAGCTATGAGAAGAAAGAAGAGGCCAGGTACAGTGGCTCACACCTATAATCCCAGCACTTTGGGAGGCCAAGGCAGGCAGATCACTTGAGATCAGGAGTTTGAGACTAGCCTGGATAACATAGCGAAACTCCCTCTCTACTAAAAATACAAAAATTAACCAGGCATGATGGTACATGCTCATAATCCTAGCTATTCTGGAGGCTGAGGGACGAGAGTCACTTGAACTGGCGAGGCGGAGGCTGCAGTGAGCTGACATTGTACCACTGCCCTATAGCCTGGGTGACAGAGGGAGACTCCATCTCAAAAAAAAAAAAAAAAAAAAAAGAAGCAGCAGCAGCAGCAGCAGCAGCAGCAGCAGCACCAGCAGCTGGGAAATGGATAGCCAAACAAAAGATCTTTACTATCTGAAAATCAGCTAAGAGTTTTTGAGCAAAACTGTTAGTTTTTGCCACAATGAAGAAGCTGGGATTTGAAAACTGGACATGAAGTAATGGGTGTAACTAATTCCTGAGCTTCAGTTACATCATTTATAAAATGGGCTGATAATACTTGCTTTGCTTTTTCCTTCACTTACAGAGTAGTTCTAAGACTTAGATAGGATAGGGTATTGTAAGAACTTCGTGCATTATCATCCTCCAAACAAATTTTAAGGCATGATAATTAAGTTGGAGAGGTGGGTAGGGACCCATACTAAGGATGGCATGGCAAAGGGGCAAACTCATTTACATGTAGAATACAGAAGATGGGAATTCCTAAGACCAGAAGGTGGTGGTGTAAGTCAGACTTACTCTAATTGCAGTTTGAATAGTTTTACAAAAAGCAAATTTGACACTATAGGTGTGTTTATTTGTTATATTATGTTTCTTAATTTTTAGGAATCAGTGCACTCCGCTGTTACTTGCTGCCACTTCGGGAGCACTGGATACTATTCAGTACCTGTTTTCTGTCGGTGCTAACTGGAGAAAAACAGATATTAAAGGAAATAATATAATCCATTTATCAGTGTTAACTTTTCATACAGAGGTTCTCAAATATATAATAAAGTTAAATATTCCTGAACTCCCAGTGTGGAAAACTTTGGTAGGTGAGTATAATCTCTTTATAAATACATGTTCTGATTATTATTTAGTTTAATTATTGATACTCTAAAAGAAGGAAAACAACACATGCATATTTTAAATATTTAAAAATCATGAAATAAACATTTTATTAATTAAAACCAGAAATAGAAATAATAAAGAACTAAATTTTTGTGTGTGCAAACGTAGTTTTATTTCAAAGTTAAAATCAAAGATCTGTGACCCAGACTATATTTTACACAACTATATTTATTTTTATTTTCCAACTTTCTCCAAAAGTTGAAATATCTCCTTCATCAAGAAAAAGGAAAGAGGAAATTTTAAGTGAAAAACATTCCCTCCAATTTATTCTTGCCTCCCAATTATAGAGACAAATTTAGCAAAATCTTTTGTTGTATTTTGACAAATGTTTTGTGAAAAATTCCACTTGAGTTTTTTCAAATTTGCATTCAGTCTAGCCAAAATAAGGGTAAATTACTAGGCCAATTATATGGACATATCTAATTTCACTCCCTTTAACGACGCCCACTAAAATTACATGGAGATTAAACAATAATAATACCACGAGCAGCGGACAAGCAAGGGAAAACAAGAAAGGATACAACAGCAATAAAATACTGGAAGATGGAAGCAGATAGGCAAGGCTTAGGACTAAGCCTAAAAAGCTGAGAACCCCTTGGACTCAAACCATAAATCCTCAAAAGGCTTGAGAATTGGCAGTGCCCATTAGGAATGCTCTCCTCAGAGCCTAACTTGGGAAGACCTAAAGATGCCAAGGCTAGAATTCTCCCCAATAAATAGAAAGGAGAGAGACTCAGGAAACTAGGAGTCTTACCCATGAGTAAAGCATAGGGAATTTCAAGGAAGATAGCAAAGGGAAGTTCCAGAATGGAACTGTGTATCCAGTCTAGAGGAAAAAGATGGGAGGAATTATCAGTAGGTACAAGGAAAACTAAGCAGATGAAATACAGCAGTCTCCCCTTCTCAGCAGTTTATCTTTTGGTGGTTTTGGTTCCCTGCAGTACAGTACAATAAGATATTTTGAGACAGAGGGATAGAGCACATTCATATAACTTTTATTATTATATATTGTTGTAATCTATTATTAGTTGTTGTTAAGCTATTACTATGCCTACAGACTTTATTATAGATATGTGTGTTCAGTCTGGTTTGACTTACGGTTTTTTACTTTAGAGTCATGCAAAAGTGATACACATTCGGAAGCAATTGCACCTACAGTCCCCATACAACCATTCTGTTTTTTAACTTCTAGTACAATATTCAACAAATTACATGACTTATTAAACATTCTATTATAAAATAGGCTTTGTGTTAGATCATTTGGCCAAGCTGTAGGCTAATATAAATATTCCAAGCACATTTAAGTTAAGCTAGGTAAGCTATGCTGTTTGGCAGATTAGGTTTATAAATGCATTTTGAATTTATGGTATTTTCAACTTACAAGGAGTTTATCAGGACATAACCAATCATAAGTTGAGAAGCATCTGTCAAGGAAAAAACATAGTATATACAGGGTTCAGTACTATCCACAGTTTCAGGCATCCACTGGGGGTTTTGGAATGTATCTTCTGCAGATAAGGGGGGAACTATTGTAAAATAAGGAAATTATTTAAAAAAAAAAACAAAAATAAGAAATGAGACACAACCATAGTACATTACAGTCCTCAACTGTGAATAATAAATGTAGAGACATCATCATATAAGTACTTAATGTTGATTTAGCTAAAAGTTATAAATACAGAGACAGGGAAGTAGGAGGAAAGAGCAGAGCAGTGTCAAAAGAGTTAATTTCCCATTTTTCATAACATAAAGTCAGTCAATGAAGTCCAAATCAATGTAACAAAACACAGCAGTGTATGTAAATATGTAGAAATAAGGAAATTTATAAATCATAGAAGGTTGTAGGGAAGAGTCCAAACTATATGGAGAGAAGAACCCAGAACAGTGGGGAGGGTGGGGCCAAGAATCAGTAAGTTTTGTTATAGATCTTTTAGTAACATTTAACTCTGAATCATGCACATGCTTAATTTGATATAAATAAAAAATGAATCAAAGCCAAAAAAGAGAAATTAATTGGAGAATGAGAACTGATTTTTTCCCAACAACTCATTTTAGGATGGGATAAGATATGTTTAAGGTTTTCGACCTCATTCTACTAATTCAAGAACTCTGTATATTCAGTTTTAAACTGGCTCAATACCTGATCTTGGAATTTAGTGGGTACTGGGAACATATCCCAAATACTGGATATGAGCTCCAAGAGATTGGAAAGTGTTTTTAATGTTTATTTGTGTGCATTTAAATCATTCTGTAGTCTTGTTAGGAGGAAGTGAGAGGACCATCCTGTTACTTTTACTAGACTAAATCATTGTAAATACCTACCTTAATAGTAGGAAGCTCTGGCCCCTAACAGGAATGGCCTAAAAGAACGTAAAAATTCACCAGGGCTGCTCCTTCCTACAGCCATTGTGGGGAAGTCCTGACAATGACGCAAAGAACAAACAACAGTGAGCATCTGGCCACTGCTGTTTTGCCTTGGGCCCTGCAAGAGCTCTCCCTCCTCACACTGCCCATTTCCACTATGCATAAAAGAAAAATCAGTTAATTAGAGTTCTCAGGATTAGCTCTTAGAGTAGAAGCTGAATTTTAAGAGAATGCCACGGAGTAATCTAGCCAAGGTAGATTCAGGATAGATTTGGTAATAGACTGGCTGGCTGAAGAGATGAGGAAAAGATAGTCTGTGTATCTTTTCTAGCACAATAGACATGTATATTTGTAATATCTTCTGTCTGTAGTAAAAGTTCCTCCAAGATTGTATTTAAAGTATCTTTTTCATACTCAGGAAATGTATAAATCCTAATTTCTAATTTAATGGATATTAAATTTTTATTAACAGTACTGTAGATTATGTTGCTATTATTGAAAACCCACATTCAAATTTTATTTAACAACTGATTTTAGACCAGAGAGAGATGTACTATTTTCCAGGGAAATCTGAAGTATGTGACCAGCCAACCTAAGCTATTCAGACCAAAGATGAAAAATTTTGGCCGGGCACGGTTGCTAATGCCTGTAATCCTAGCACTTGGGGAGGCCAAGGGAGGCGAATTGCTTGAGCCCAAGAGTTTGAGACCAGCCTGGGCAACATCGCAAAATGCTGTCTGTGCAAAAAAATATAAAAATTAGACGGATGTGGTGGTGCATGCCTGTAGTCTGAACTACTAGAGAGGCTGAGATGGTAGATCACCTGAGCCCAGAGAGATCCAGGCTGCAGTGAGTTGTGATCATGCCATTGCACTCCTGCCTGGGCAACAGACTGAGACCCCCATCTCAAAAAAAAAGAAATTTCAGGATTTTTCACTAATTATATAGACTATAAACCTCAAAGATCACAGGCTGATGGAATTTGTCAGTAATTCACAGGGAACCATGCAGAGAGGGGAATTTAATCCATGCATTTGGTGGTAATACTGGTGACCTCAACCCTTGGTTTTACTTAGCTGGTATGAAAACAGAATCAAGCATTTCATTGCCTCTTGTGTAAATTACAGCTGTGTTTTTCTGTTTAACTCTTAACAGAAATGTTACAGTGTGAAAGCTATAAACGGAGGATGATGGCTGTCATGTCCTTGGAAGTAATTTGCTTAGCAAATGATCAGTACTGGAGATGTATTTTGGATGCAGGTGATGTAAACTCTAACCATTTTTAATGCTATTTTATGTAAGCTGTATTTTATTCAGCAGTCATTTAAAAATATATTTTTAATTGTAAAGGAAAAATTTTAGTTGATTTTAGGTTTCTTTTGCTAAGATCACTTCATTTACCTGTCAAGCATGTTTTATTTTCCACATGGAAGCTGCACAGGATCAAAAAACTATATAAATTCTATTCGTTTAAAAGCTCACAAAATTAAAAACTGATATTAAGTATTAATTTAAGTATTACTTTACCATACTACTCTTATACTTACTTTTATTTAGAAATTATTCCTATTATGTAATCTGCACAATTTACTTTTGAAATTATAAATAGCAGATTTAATGTCAGGCCTGGTTTGTAACTAGCTCTGCATTTAGAACTTAAGATTCTAAATTGCTTAACCTCTCTTAGTTTAGTTTATTCACTAATAAAATGACTCCATCCCATAGGATTGTTTTGAGAATAGCATTGTCCAGAATAACTTACCGAAATGATGAAAATGTTCAGCTAGGAAAGGTGGTTCAAGCCTGTAATCCCAGCACTTTGGGAGGCCAAGGCAGGATAGCTTGAGCCCAGGAGTTTGAGACCAGCCCGGGCAACATAGTGAGACCCTGTCTTTATCTATATCTGTCTACCTATATATCTGTCTGTCTATACACACACACTCACATATATATACATATATATATATATATATTTATATATATACATATATATATATAAGGAAAATGTTCTATTTGAAAATGTCCAATATGGTAGCCACTACCGTAATGTGCTCATTGAATGCCTGTGAGATGCTCCATAAATATTAAATGAATAAATTAAAATTTGATTGATTGTAGATGGTCCCCTAATATATTCCTGAAAACATGTACAAAAAGCTCTATATCCAAGTGAACTATAGACTTAAAGAAGTCATGAGAGATATTTTATTTCAGGTAGCCAAATAAATAAGGTTGTTTTTATACCACCTGTTATATTTTCTAGCATTTTGTGTGTGTCCTATAATGTGCTTTCTGTTTATCATTGAATTGATATAAGTAAAACAGGCATCCAACTGAAGCCAGATTTTCTATTTTCACTATGCCCAACGATTTTCATCTTTGAGCCGATTGTAATTGACACTAATGTTGCATTTTTACAAGATTCAGCACTTTTTGTTTTTCACATGCTGGTATAAAATAAGGATAAAATATAATAAAATGCTCAAATAATTGCTTTAGCAGCGCCAAACAAAGTTGACGCAGTAACCAAAACTGAACTCTACAATGTGGTAGCACAAATAATTTATTTATCAATAATCTTAAGCCAGAATTTAGTGTTTCAAAGATGGCTTAAGGTTACTAATATAAAATGTATAATTGTGCTACAGGAAAATCAAATGTATGAACAATGAGAGCTGCCCATACCAAAGACAAGATGGAAGGTTTCTTCATGTAGTTTCAAATGATAATTTTATATATATTTTATGAAATTATTTGCTAATTGTTTATATTGCAATATCCATAAATATTATTTAAATATTGCCATGATATATTGACTACAAATGGTTACCAATAATTCATGTGTTTTTTTCTTTATTGCTGTTTTCATTACAGGCACTATTCCTGCCTTAATCAATCTATTAAAAAGTTCCAAAATAAAACTGCAGTGCAAAACTGTTGGGTTATTAAGTAATATCTCAACACACAAAAGTGCAGTGCATGCTTTGGTAGAAGCAGGAGGCATTCCATCTCTAATCAACCTACTGGTTTGTGATGAGCCTGAACTAAACTCTCGCTGTGCTGTCATTCTATATGATATTGCTCAATGTGAAAACAAGGATGTTATTGCCAAATATGTAAGTTCTTGTCATAGACCATTATTTTTAACTAATAAGAAATAACTCCCTCATATAGAAGCTACAAAAATAGAAACCCATGTTATTCAGTGACAAAACTCTCAGAGAAGAATAAAGCAGGGAAAAGGGAGGGAGAGGGAGCCTGGTGAGAAATATTCCACTGAGAAGTTGGCATTTGAGTGCAGTCCGGAAGTAGACAACGGAGTATTTTCTTAACTTAGCATATGTTGATTACTTCTTGCTGTTTACCAATTACCAGTGCAGTGTCTATAATGGCAAATATTTCTCCTTTTTTTTTTTTTTTTTGGTTTATTTTTAGAATGGAATCCCAAGTCTGATAAATCTCTTAAACTTAAACATAGAAAGTGTGCTAGTAAATGTAATGAACTGTATACGGGTATTATGCGTAGGAAATGAAAACAATCAAAGAGCTGTGAGAGAACATAAAGGCCTCCCATATCTTATCAAATTTCTGAGTTCTGATTCAGGTGAGCTTCTATCTCTGTATTATTTTATAATGACCAGATATATTAAGTGAAGCAAACATGGATTTGGACTCGTTATATATGAATAGATGTCCTGAATCTGTCTTTGAATAGATCTAAACATGTGTAATATAACCTAAATATCTAAAACGCAAATTTATGTTTCCTAACTGCTAAACTATGTAGAAAACAGTTCTATTTATTTGTTTGTTTGTTTGTTTATTTGTTTGTTTGAGATGGAGTCTCACTCTGTTGCCCAGGCTGGAGTGCAGGGGCGCGATCTCAGCTCACTACAACCTCCACCTCCCGGGTTCAAGCAATTCTCCTGCCTCAAGCTCCTGAGTAGCTGGAATTACAGGCATGCACCACCATACCTGGCTAATTTTTGTAGTTTTTAAGTAGATACAGGGCTTCACCATGTTGGCCAGGCTGCTTTTGAACTCCTGACCTCGCCCACCTTGGCCTTCCAAAGTGTTGGGATTACAGGCGTGAGCCACGGCACCCCGCCTCTTCCTATTTCTTTGTCCACATCCCCGATGTCTTTCCTGAGCTTTAGAGCTAGTTTGGGTTACTGAAGAGCTAAGTAAAGACACTTCACTCCTTTCAGAATTTGGGTCCAGATGAGAAATAGGAATCAAATAGAGATCAAAACTTCAGCCTTGTTGTTGGAAAGCTTGCTCCAAGAAAATAACAAAAAGTGCCAAAAAGAACCTAAACCATGCATTTGCAATGACTCATTCTTCAAACTAAAAAATTAGGTAACTCACTATTCTTCTCATAAGGAAGGATGAATAAGGAGTAAACTTTTATTCTTAGTACTTCTGAGTTTGCCATGGGTGGAGGCATTTCTACTTTTTGTACTGATGCAGGGTAAGAGAAAGAATGGTTTTCCCCACACTTTCTTAATTTTATTAATCTTTAAGGGTTAGCATTCCAAGTGTTACTTGAGTGATGTAACTAAAATGTAAAGTTGATTATATCTTCTTCTTTAAATTACTCAGTGACTGTCTATCACCTAGGATATGGTTCACATTTCCAGCATGGCCTATAAGCCCTTTTTGCTTTCCTGCTTCAAGAGGAAATGACCTTCCTGTCACTCCCCTCTGATGTTACTGTCAACTAATATTGAACTTATTGCTACGTTCTTTACTTGTGGAACAAAAGGTCAAGGACCTTGTTTTGTTGGTTCACCATTGTTTCCCTAGTGCCTGGGACAGTGTCTAGCACATAGTAGCTATTCAATAAATATACATTGAATAAATAATTAGATGATTAAATGAAGAAAATATTCATAACAATAAAAATAATATGTTAGACATAAATTGATATAAAGTGAGTATAGAAGTTGGCATGAACAATAAGACTTTAATAGAGAGATGATTAACCTTGATAGTACATAAAAAAACAAATGCTGCATTATGGAGCATCTAAAGGATATCAGTAGATGCATGAATGCACAAACACTTTTATATCTAGTTTTGCTTTTGGAAATATGTTGATATTCTACATAATAAAAAAATTAAATCTACAAAGCTGGGTGAAATGAAAACTGAAAGAAACAAATTGTATAACTAGATTTAAAAAGAAAAAAATGAACACAAATAATTGTAAACACAGTGCATTATATACTCTCTTTTTAAGGGTAAACATAAAACAAACTATACACAGATCTTGAGTTCTTTTTAGTGAGCTTGTATGTCATAGTGATATGGGTAGAACAAATCTGAACCCACATGATAAGTACTGTAGGACTGAAGAAATGAATAAATGTGTTATTATTAGATCCTTCTTGTGCAAAGAAATGTGCAGAATGTAGGATAACAATAAAGAACCTTGTGGGGTTGGCGTTGGATTGGAATTGGAAGTATATGTGTGTATACACATAAACATATGTATGTATACATATATGGATTCATATATACATATACACACATATATGTGTGTGTATATATACATACATGTGTGTGTCTGTGTGTGTGTGTGTGTGTGTGTGTGTGTGTGATCCAGAAGCAATTATATTTCAGTAGCAGTGAGCACACCTAGCAGCCAAATCTTGGTTTCTATATATCATCCCTCATTAAAAGGAACCAGAGCTTCTTGGAGAAATAATTGATTCCAGGGCAAGGACAAAAAAGGTATATGGTGAGTCAGGAATCATCATATGGTGACAGAAAGTAACAAAATACATTTTTTTTAAAAGGGGAGGCATATCTACAGGACACAAGGACAACCTGAAGGGGCTCCCACTGGCCAAATCTTAGGCAATTTGAGTACCAACATAAATAAGAAAATACACTGGGCACAGTGGTTCATGCCTAAATCCCAGCACTTTCTGGGGTAAAGATGGACAGATAGCTTGAGCTCATGAGTTCAACAACAGCCTGGGCAACATGGCAAAATCTCATTTCTACTAAAAATGCAAAAATTAGCTGAGTGTGGTGGCACACACCTGTATTCCCAGCTACCTGGGAAGCTCAGGTGGGAGGATAGCTTGAGCCTGGGAGGCAGAGGTTGCAATGAGCTGAGTTCATGTCACTGCATTCCAGCCTGAGTGAGAGAGTGAGATTTTGTCTCAAAAAAAAAAAAAAAAAGAGAGAGAGAGAGAGAGAAAAGAAAATTAATGGGTTATAACTCATTGAATAAAATAGGAGCTCATGCACTCATCCTGATGATAATTGGATAAATAAGGAAACAAATAGAGAATAAGGTAGGGATCTTCCATACAGCAGAATGCCAACAAATGTGAAGAATTGGTAGATTTGGAAAATTAGTATTGTGTAAACAGCATAGTAAAGATTGGTTCAGGCAAAAATTATTAATGGTTGCTAAATCTTGGGGACAAATTTTGATATTTACATGGCCTTAAAGTGTTTTGCTCCCTATTAGTTGCAAGAGGGAAAAATAGCAACTGTATACTAGAGAAACTGCGTGATCAAAAGTAACATCACCAATGAGGAATAGATGGACATTATATAACTCCACAGAGGATATCCCTAAAACATAATGTTACTTTTTTTTTTTTTTTGAGACGGAGTTTTTGCTCTTGTTACCCAGGCTGGAGTGCAATGGCACGGTCTCGGCTCACTGCAACCTCCGCCTCCTGGGTTCAGGCGATTCTCCTGCCTCAGCCTTCTGAGTAGCTGGGATTACAGGCACGCGCCACCATGCCCAGCTAATTTTTAGTATTTTTAGTAGAGATGGGGTTTCACCATGTTGACCAGGATGGTCTCGATCTCTTGAGCTCGTGATCCACCCGCCTTGGCCTCCCAAAGTGCTGGGATTACAGGCGTGAGCCACCGCACCCGGCCTCACTTTTTTTTTTTTTAAATGGGGTTGCTATGTTGCCTGGGCTGGTCTTGAACCCCTGGGCTCAAGCAATCCTCCTACCTGAGTCTCCTAAGTTGCTGGGATTACAGGCACACACCACTGAACCCAAGCCATAGTCTTTTAAAAAATATTCTGGATAGAGGTGCATATCTTGAGTCACGAGGAAATATCAAACAAGTCAAAATTGAGGAAAATTCTGTAAACTAAATGACCCATATTAATTAAAAATGTCTAAGTCATAAAAGATAAAAAAAAAAAAAAAAAAAAAAAAAAAAAAAAAAAAAACCTGAGAAAAGGTTCCAGATTACAGTATACTGAAGAGACATAACTAAGTGCAATACATGGTCCTGGTCTGGATCGTGTACTGGAAGAAAGTAAATATGATAAAGGACATTAATGGGACAATCAACACAGTATGATTAAAGTAGTGCATCTACTAATTGCCCTGTAGTTACCTCAGAGGATAGCCTCATTTTTAGTAAATATACATTGGATTATTGAAAAGATAAAAGGCCATGATGTTTGCATGCAATATATCCTCAAATTTAGAAAAGTAAATTATATAGATAAATGGATAAAAAAACCCAACATGGCAATATATTAAAATTATCAATCCTGGTAAATGTGTATAAGAATTATTCATACAACTTTTCTGTAAGTTAAAAAAATACAGCTGGTTACAAGGATAGAAAACTTCTCTGACTTATTCATACAACTTTTTTGTAAATTAAAAAAATGCAGCTGGTTACAAGGATAGAAAAATGTTTAGACTCACCAGTACCAAAAATATAAAACAAAATGAGACAGTATTTTCATCTATCAAAGCAGCAAAATTGATGTATTTATTTTTAATGATATGTACTCAAAATGTATGCTGCAAACCACCATGGCACTGTATACCTATGTAACAAACCTGCACGTTCTGCACGTGTACGCCAGAACTTAAAGTATAATAATAATAATAAATAAATAAAATTAAGACAATCAAAACAAACAAACAAAAAACATCCCACAGTGCAACTGGTTAAAAGAATATAGAAAAATGTTTAGGCTCACCAGTACCAAAAATACAAAACAAAATGAGACAGCATTTTCGTCTATCAAATTAGCAACATTGATGTATTTATTTTTAATAATACCCATACTCAAAAAAAGTGCAACTTGTTAAAAGATTACAGGAAAATGTTTAGGCTCACCAATAACAAAAATACAAAAGAAAATGAGAGCATTTTCCTCTATCAAATTAGCAAAGTTGATTATTTTAAATGATAATACCCATATTCAAAAAAATACAGTAACATTGATACTTTTGAACTCTGATTACGGAAGGCTAAGATGCTATTATCATTTTTGATAAGTAATTTACTGAGATGTACTGAGTTATTCCAGTAATTCCTGAGCCTCTGTGCTAAGGGGGAAAGATACAGACATGAAGGAAATAACTTATATGTCAAGAAGATTTCTCCTGGAATTGTTTAAAATAGTGAAAAATTGGATATAACATATTTTCAAAATGTGAATAGATAAGGAGATGTGATATACTCACCTGTTAATGGAATATTTAAAAGGCACTGATGTTCATAAAGAATGGGAAAATGAGGCTGAGCGAAGTGGCTGACACCTGTAATCCCAGGAGTAATCTGGTAGCCCGTAATCTGTAATCTGCTGACATCTGTAATCCCAGCACTTTGGGAGGCTGACGGGGGTAGATCCTTTGAGTCCAAGAATTGAAAACCAGCCTAAGTAACCTGTTGAAACCATGTCTTTATAAAAAAAAAAAAAAAAATTAGCTGGGCGTGATGATGCACTCCTGTAGTCCCAGCTACTTGGGAGACTGAGGTGGGAGGATGACTTGAGCCCAGGAGGTGGAGGTTGTAGTAAGCTGAGATCACACCACTGCACTCTAGCCTGGGTGATAGAGCCAAACCTTGTCTCAAAAAAGGGGGGAGGGGAATGTTTTAATGGTAAGTAAAAATGCAGGTTATTGTTTTAAAATACAACTATATTAAATACATCTGTAACTATCTAAATCTATCTTCATAAGAAATAGTGCATGAGATTATGCCAAATGTTTGATTGTGTTTAGGTGGTAAATCTAGCCAGTTTTATTTATTTATTTTTATTTTTCCTTATAAGAAAATATAAAGAAATATAATATTTCTATTTTTCTATAAGCTTTCCATAAATTTGATTTTATAATATGGGAAATGAATGATATGCTGCACTTTGATATTATAAAGTTTATTTAACTTGTTCTTAAATTCATTTGAAGATGTGTTGAAGGCTGTATCTTCTGCTACAATTGCTGAGGTTGGGCGTGACAATAAGGAAATTCAGGATGCTATAGCTCTGGAGGGAGCGATTCCTCCTCTGGTGGCTCTTTTTAAGGGGAAACATATTAGTGTCCAAATGAAAGGTGCAATGGCTGTGGAATCACTGGCAAGTCACAACCCTTTTATACAGAAAGCATTTCTGGAAAAATCATTAACTAAATATCTTTTAAAACTCCTAAAGGTAGGAATTTTATGATTACTGGTCATTTTTCTTAGATGATATATTCTATTTTGAATTGTTAAGTGAATAGAAAAACTAAACCAATTCTATAATAAACATTTTATAAAATATACATTCCTAAAATGTTCAATAAATATTCACTGAATTAATGAAATATTTTTTAAAATAGGCATTTCAAATGGATGTTAAGGAACAAGGAGCCATTGCACTTTGGGCCTTGGCAGGACAAACACTAAAACAACAAAAATATATGGCAGAACAGATTGGATATAGCTTTATAATAAATATGCTTTTGTCACCATCCGCTAAAATGCAGTATGTTGGTAAGTTATTTTCCTTATTTTATTTTTATTTTTTAGAGACAGGATCCTGATCTATTGCCCAGCCTGGAATGTGGTGGCACAATTATAGCTCACTGCAGCCTTAAACCACTGGGCTCAAATGATCCTCCTGCCTCAGCTTCCTGAGTAGCTGGGATTACAAGTGTGAGTCACTGTGTCCTCTGCATATTGTAGAACAGTCGCACTGGAGTATCATACAGGTCTCTTGCTTTTCTTTATCAGGAGGTGAAGCTGTCATAGCTCTAAGTAAGGACAGCAGGATGCATCAAAATCAAATATGTGAAGGAAATGGAATTGCGCCATTGGTTCGTTTACTAAGAATTAGTAAGATTGCTGAAGGCACACTTCTCAGTGTCATCAAAGCAGTGGGATCCGTTTGTATTGGTTTGTATACTTATTCTCAATTTCTTAAATATCAGTAAGAACAAGAACAGACTTGCACAGAGAAGTGGTAATTAATCTCTCTTCCTCTCTATCCTCACTCTTTGAGCCCTAAATGGTATTTAATGTATTAAAACTTTAACAATTTCTCTAAGAAATTGGTCAGCAAAAGTAGTATAATTAAAAATTTTATATCAGACTTGAACTATGGCTAGAAAGGAAAATTAGGACAATAAGCCTGGGCTATTTTGACTGAAAGCAATCTCTTTTTTAAGTTTAAATGAAAAATAGTACTTTTGAATCTCAAGAACTATATCTTTTGGAAGATACAGAAGAGTTTCTAATGCTGGGGCACATTCTTGAATGTCTCTGTAATGATCATTTGTTTACATAACATAGAATTTCATTGCAGTGGAATTGACATTTTGGGGTTCCTAAGAAAATGTGGAACTGTCAGTTGTGACTCACCAAAATTTAAAATTTGGGTTCTTGCTGACCTTAATGAATGCAGCATGCTGATTGTAGACTGCTTCTTGCAAACAAGAGGAAAATCAATCTTTATTTCTAGATCACTGAATTTCCTCAAAAATAGTCCAGCTGAATGAAGTATAATAGGAATTGATTCTAACATTTTTTCTCTTTGCTTGTGAAAAGTTTCTGGCATAAATTCATTCACAATTCCAAGAGAGTAAGCCAGAGAAGATGTTTCTTTTCTCAGCCAGACACTCTGACATACATTACAGTAATTTCTAAAGTTCTAATAAATGATAACATATATGCAAGATTGCTTGATATGCATACACATGTACATAATCAGGTTTCTTCTCATTAGTTCATTTCAAAGCTGTCCACATCAGCTGAGTGTGTGAGAGGGGTGGGGGTGGTTTGCAGGGACAAAGATCTTTTTTTCTTCAAACTTCCCTAGATGCAGTATGTAGGTGATTTCTCTTCACTGTTTACTGAAAGTGAAGAGAAAGGCTGAAAGGCTCAATCTTGTGTTCATATTTAACCCATTTATTTAGGGTTAACCCATTTATATAAACCCACTGTATATTTATTGTGACATTTATTGGCAAAAGAACAGAATTAAAATTGTTTGTCCATGATCAGTAGAAAGAAATAAGTTTCTCAACAGGAAATTGCAAGGAGTGGGAAAAAAAGAGAGAGTTGAGTTTCTGTGGTGAGATTAGGCTTGCAATTTAAAGTAGTATGTCATAAAGAGACATAGTAAGAGTATCTTTTAGTCGTGTATAATTTAAGAAACCTAGAAATTTTAACTTGGTGATTTACTCATTTTTGTGTAAAAATGAACTTTTTATAGAAAACAATAGAACTATGAACTTAAGTACCTTGCATATTTCTTCAATGAATGATAGCTATTATTATTATTATTTTTTTTTTTTTTTGAGGCGGAGATTCGCTGTTGTTACCCAGGCTGGAGTGCAATGGCGCGATCTCGGCTCACCGCAACCTCCGCCTCCTGGGGTCAGGCAATTCTCCTGCCTCAGCCTCCTGAGTAGCTGGGATTACAGGCACGAGCCACCATGCCCAGCTAATTTTTTTTGTATTTTTAGTAGAGATGGGGTTTCACCATGTTGACCAGGATGGTCTCGATCTCTCGACCTCGTGATCCACCCGCCTCGGCCTCCCAAAGTGCTGGGATTACAGGCTTGAGCCACCGCGCCCGGCATGATAGCTATTATTATTATTCATTGATAGTATAACATTTCAAATTTCTTTGCTTTGTGACTATTAAGAAGCCATTCACAATTCTAATAAGTTCTCCATGTTCACTTTGCCTTTTAAAATATTAATTCAGGCCTATTAAAATAGTGTCAGTATAGCATACCATTTTGTAATTTACTAACCACATTACCTTAGAACACTGTGTCAACCAAAAATATCAACCTATATTTGACTTTACCATTTACAAGATGGAAAAAACTATTACCTCATTGGCACGGACTCTTACAGGTGTAGCCCATACAAGCAATCCCGTCAGTCAACAAGTTGTTGTAGATGAAAATGCCTTGCCAGTACTTATCCAGCTACTAAGAAATCACCCTTCTCCTTACATTAAGGTATATATAAAGTGTTACTTTTTTTCTGATATGGTAAAAATTAACAGAAATATAATTTTAAAGAAAATTTTGTATCTTTATACAAGTTCATAAATGTAAAAATATTTCATCTTTTAGACTAAATCCTATTTTTCTTGGGAAAATAAGCCAAAAATAAAAATAAACAAAATCCTAGAAGTTTTAAACAAAAAGGTTGCTTCAAACCATAAGATACTAGTAAATTTTATTTAAAGAGGATTTCTTCAAATATGACAAAAAAAAATCCTATGTTTTTACTCTTCAAAGAAGTTTTTTCCTCAGATATTTGATTATTTATTTACAGAACTTCTTCCCTACCTCCCCAGACATTGGTTGCTAAAACTGGGCAGGGATAATGGGAATGTGTGACTTATATGGCAATATATTTCAAATATTAGTGAATCTTGTCAGTACTACACCTCAAACCAGCCCTGCCTTTTGCCAAGCAGCCTCTGCTGGCTGGAAGTAATAGTTTTAAAGGCAGGACATGACAAAGAATTATTGTTAGTTGTTAGGGGTCATTCAGTCTTTCATTTACTTCCGCTAAAATGCCTTTAATAAAATGGCATTCACATATATTCAGATACTTTTAACCAGGCTTTAGAAATTCAGGACACCTATAGTTGGCTAGGCAAGAAATTATAACAGCAAAAAATTATTTTGTCTTCAAAATTTGGTATATACACTGTTAGAGATGAGAAAATAGAGTAACATAGGAGGACGATATCTAAGTAAATAGCTCTTTTTTTTTTTTTTTTTTTTTTTTTGAGACAGAATCTCGCTCTGTTGCCCAGGCTGGAGTGCAGTGGAACCATCTCAGCTCACTGCAACCTCCACCTTCTGGGTTCAAGTAATTCTCTTGCGTCAGCCTCCTGAGTAGCTGGGATTACAGGTGTGTACCACAATGCCTGGCTAATTTTTATATTTTCGTAAAGATGGAGTTTCACCATGTTGGCCAGGCTGGTCATGAACTCCTGACCTCAAGTGATCTGCCTGCCTCGGCCTCCCAAAGTTCTGGGATTACAGGTGTGAGCCACTGTACCCAGGCTGTTTCTCTTTTTAATCTTTATTTATTTATTTATTTAAATTGAGATGGGGTCTCTCACTCTGTCAGCCAGGCTAGAGTGCAGTAGTGCAATCTTGGCTCACTGCAGCCTCTGCCTCCTGGGTGAGGTGATCCTCCCACCTCAGCCCACCAAGTAGCTGCGACTACAGGAGTGCACCACCACACCCGGCTAATTTTTTGTATTTTTCTGGAGATGGAGTTTCACCATTTTGCACAGGTTGTTCTTGAACTCTTGGGCTCAAGAGATCCTCTCACTTTGGCCCCCCAAAGTGATGAGATTATAGGCAAGAGCCACCACATCTGGTGCATTTTTTTTTTTTTAACAAATGTGTGTGTTATCAGAAAAAAAGTACCCATCTATATTTCAGTGCATATTTTCAATGAGTTCTGAACTTTGTTTAAATAGACCATAAACATATTTCAATACTTTTTCTCAAAATAAGATTCTATAATGGACAAAATGTTTTCCAATAATTTAGTAATCATACTTTTCAAATTCATGTTTTTCATAGAAATGCATATCATAGTATAGCAGCTTAAAAACTTACCTGAGTCGCAATAATATACAAGATCCATCTTCCTACTGGGCTTCAGAAGGTGCATTAAATGGTTCCAGAACTAGAGGAGGAAAAAATAGCAGTATTATTCCTTAGTACTATTCCCTAAAGCTTTGCTTAAATTAATAGGTGGTGCATCAAAGCCTTACAACTCAATGATCAGAAGTTAACAAGCAGTTCAAAATAGCTTTTTAATCCATGTCAAAAAATTAAAACTTTTTTTAAATATGGAAAGGATACAACTATGCACTTAGGATAATACCTTTATACATACTCTGTTGGCCCTTGTTCCCTTCTCCAGTGCCCTCAAATGGAGCTCTGTGGTTGGTCTCTGAAGACAAGAGAGAAAGGATATCTTCTCAGCTGTTAAAAATTATGAGGGAGTTGTTAAGTGCAGCTATTTCACTAGTAAGATAACTGGAATCAATGGATTATATTTTATCAGATTTTATAGTATCTTTCCACAATGTATCCTATATAAATGCCTGCACAATGAAATGTGTAATTTCATAAAGCTAAGTGAAAAATAATTTCTGAAAACCACATATTTAGGTTGAAGTGGCCTTTTCCTTGGCATGCATTGTCCTAGGGAATGATGTGTTACAGAAAGACTTACACGAAAATGAAGGATTTGATTATGCTGATGTTCTTTATCTTCTTCACTCAACAGAAAAGGTAATACCTTTACAAAATATTGAGGGTCATTTAGAAAAAAATGGTTTTCATACCACATCCTCAAATTATCTTCAAGTCTTCTTCATGGCAATATTCAGTGTATTATTTAAGAAAAGACATGTAAAAGATCTCTTCGTAGGTCATTAGTTTATAATAATGTAATAATACTGCTCCATATTTTTCTGAGTTGTCCCATTTCATTATTGAAATGCAGTAATTTTAATGTTTGGTGATGAGTCAAAAAACAAATCTCTTCTGTCCCAAATAAAATTTTAAAAATAATTTTACGTGCTTTCAGCCCTCAGTCATTCACTTCTTATCCAATACGCTAAAGTGGTGCTTCTCAAACTATTTGTGATGAAGAAGTAGCTTTTTCCCAGCAATATATTATGGAGGGATTTTTTTTAACTTTAAATATTTTGAAATAATCTTAGACTTTCCAAAAATTTATAAAACTAGTATTCTGGCATATCCTTCATCTATTTTTCCCAAATGTCAACTAGAACATTAACACTGATACAATACTATCAATTAATCTGCAGACATTATTTAAATTTGGCCAGTTTTCTCAGCAATGTCCTTTTTTTGGTTTTGTTTTTATATATTTTTAATTTAAAAATTATTTTTATTTTTTCAGTGTCTACTTTTTGTTCCAGAATCTAATCCAGGGTCTCATATTACATCTAGATGTCTTATCTCTTTAGCCTCCAGTTTGTGAAGCCCAGCCCTTCTTTGTTTTTCATGATTTCATTGGTCTTTTATGATTTCAATATTTTTTATGAATCCAGGACAGTTATTTTATAGAATATCCCTCAATTTGACTTTGATGTTTTCCTGTAATTAATTGAAGTTAGACCTTTTGGCAAGAACATCACAGAAGTGAGTAGTCTTCTTGACTCACCTTCCCAGTACATCATATCATGAGGCATATAATGTTGATATATCTTATTGGCAATGTTAACTTTGATTACTTGGTTAAAATGGGAATCTGCCATATTTCTTCACTCATTGTTTTTCCTTTTGTAATGAATAAATATCTTAAGGTGAGACACTTTGAGATTATGCAAATATTTTGTTTTGCATCACATTTTTGCTCACCGATCTTAACATCCATTGATGCAACAATAATAAATGTAACATTTGCCTAAGGGCAATAAAAATTCCCTTCTTCATTCTACAATTATTAGTTGATATTCAACTATAAAGATTTGTTTCTGTTCAATGTTTGTTCTCAGTTTTGTTATCCCACTGTTAATGATTTTGTGGACTGTCACTGGTTCACAGGCCACACTTTCAATAGCACTACCCTAGAGAAATGAGAGCTATTTTGTACAGGGCATTTCACAACCAGGAAGAAAACTGCCAATGATGTTTCTCTCAGTTCTGTAAGATTTTAAAGGAATCAAGGAGGGTCAGGAAGTGGGTGGGAATAAAGTCATGTTATTTTTTTAATATAAAAGTTTGCTCTACTGTGGTACACAAAAAGGAAAGTGCTGCAATAAATATATGGGAAATATTTTGGGAGGTCAAGGTGGGCAGATCACCTGCAATCAGGAGTTCGAGACCAGCCTTGCCAATACGGTGAAACCCCGTCTCTACTAAAGAGACAAAAATTAGCCAGGCATGGTGGCATATGCCTGTAGTCCCAGCTACTTGTGAGGCTGAAGCAGGAGAATCACTTGAACCCGGGAGGTGAAAGTTGCAGTAAGCCAAGATCGCACCACTGCACTCTACCCTTGGGGACAGCACTAGATTCATTTCATCTCAAAAAATCAAAAAGAAAGAAAAGAAAAAGAAATATATATACGTATATGTATACATGGAAAATAATAGAGTGAGGAGACTGAATGTCTGACTGGCTCTCTAAGCCACATTTTACCCCTCTGTTCCTTCTAGATTTTACTCTCATTACTTTCCTCATGTGCACTCTTCTTCTCTCTTTTCTTTTACTACACATTCCACTCTCAAATATTCTGCCTTCCCTCCCACTTTGTTACCACCGGCTTCACTCGCTAGACCCTTGATTTGTCTTATAATAGATATATTCTTGTGCCTCAGTTCTACAAATGGTAGAGAATCTTAGAGAACTAGAAGGTTTAAGTATAAACCAAAGGATTTATCTGGACATGGCTAAAATTTTTAATTCTAAGGATCATCACAAGGCAAGTTAAAAGTCCTCTAGGGTTTCTTGTACTGTATTTTGTCTCAAACTACCTGCACTGTAGAGGCACATAAGTGTTCTTAGGGTTTTTGAAACAGTACTGAACTACTGTGGTCCTTCATTAAACCTATAGCGGGAGACTTCAGATTACAGAGACGTGTCGTAGTAGTTAAAGGGGAGGGAGCGATGTTCAGCAGTTAAATATGTCACTGAATGAATAGCTATCTTATGAATAATAACAGGAATGCAATAAAAATTAGGTCAGGAACCCAGGAACCTAGCCACATCAATACTGTCACATGGAGATGCAATAAGTTATGTGTTGTTTTTAAATTATAATTTAATTATTCTCATGCTACCAAACTAGAATAATATATGAAAGGGACCATTGAGATTGATTTCCACAAGCCACATAAAATTAGTCACATTAATTTAGTTACTGTTATTCTACTTTTAAAAATCAACTCAAATATGTGGCCTAATTAATTATGAATATACTTTTGAAGAAATGTTAATGAGCACAAATAACAGGCACTCTTCTCCCATTCATAAATCACAGTGTGTATAAAGTGAAAATAAGTAACCAGTGGGTATAACCACCTTGATAGATAGGTAAATGAAAATATATACGAAGTAAAGAGTTTAAGACAGTTGACATTTGGGAAAAAAGGTATGGAAAAATATGCCTTTCCTCAAGGATTAATTTCTAGCCCTCTGAACTGGGAATAGCCAACTTGGTTCTTATCCTGTATCTGATACTAGCTGGCATGGTAGAAGTAATCAAACTATGGGATTCATTTTGAAACCATTATATCCACTTTATAATCTAAACTATTTACTGTAGACTTCCACAGTGATATTGCAGGAGTGAACTCTACATGGAAAAGAAGTGGAAATCGGTCATGTCTTAGCATATTTCTCTTACTTCCCTCTATCTGACCTTGATACACAAAGCAAGCCCCTTTGGTTCATTTCCCATTGCCATTCATTCCTACTTGACTCTAGGTCTATTCTGCTATCTGTTAATCCATACTTTGACCAGGACTGAGACCTAGTTTCTCAAGCTTGACTGTACCTAATACCTTTCCTTCTACCTGTTGCTAGGTGACCATTGTGTGTGTGTGTGTGTGTGTGTGTTTGTGTGTGTGTGTGTGTGTTTGTGACTTTTATTATGGGAAATTTCAAATATATATAAAATGAAAGGGTAGCATAATGAATCTAAATGTTCCTGTGACCCAGCTTCAGCAGTCATCAACTCATAGCCAATCTTATTTGATCATCCATTCACTTCTACTAAATTATTTTCAAAGCAAATTTCAAGCATCATATAATTTTATCTATAAATATTTCAATATGTACATGCAGCATTTTAATATTATGATTAACAGCGGCAGAAGAAAATTCAGGGCTGGCTGTGGTGGCTCATGTCTATAATCTCAGCACTTTGGGAGGCTGAGGTGAGCAGACAGCTTGAGCTCATGGGTTCAAGACCAGCCTGGGCAACATAGCAAAACCCTGTCTCTAGAAGAAATACAGGAAATTGGCCAGGTGTGGTGGCCCATACCTTTAGTCTCAGCTACTTGGGAGGCTGAGGTAGGAGCATTGCTTGAGCCTGGGAGGTGGAAATTGCAGTGAGCCAAGATTACGCCACTGCACTCCAGCCTGGGTGACGGAGAGTGATTCTGTCAAAAAAAAAAAAAAAAAAAATTCACTAAGATTAGTGAGTTCTCTCTGTGTGTACCACATTGTTCAAATAACAAACTAATAATACAATGTAATTGAATTATTTTTAATATTAAAAATAAAATTTAGTAATAAGATTTTATCTTTTGAATCTTTCTGGAAGATCTACCATACTTATATAGCTTTGGCAAGCAGACTAATTCTACAGAAGAAACTAGCTTTTGCTGTCTGCCCTGCCTCAGAATTTTTTTTTTTTATTGCATTTTAGGTTTTGGCGTACATGTGAAGAACATGCAAGATTGTTGCATAGGTGCACACATGGCAGTGTGGTTTTCTGTCTTCCGTCCCCTCACCTGTATCTGTCATTTCTCCCCATGCTATCTCTTCCCACCTCCCCACCCCCCGTCCCTCCCCCATTTCCCCCCAACGGACCCCAGTGTGTAGTGCTCCCCTCCCTGTGTCCATATGTTCTCATTGATCAACACCCGCCTATGAGTGAGAACATGCGGTGTTTGATTTTCTGCTCTTGTGTCAGTTTGCTGAGAATGATGGTTTCCAGGTTCATCCATGTCCCTACAAAGGACGTGAACTCATCGTTTTTGATGGCTGCATTAAAATATGATTCTTAAAAATACTTTTCTACTAATCTTCCTTAAAATATAGTACAATGGAATTTTACAGATGAATTTGAGACGATATGAATACCCAATAACGCATGGAATGCAAGAGATAACATGCTATACAAGAGAATTTTGATTTATCAACTCTACTTTGAAATGCTGAAAATTATAACATTCTGGAGTAACTGTTATCTATTTTCTCTAGTAATGTCATATTCTACTCCCAGTGATAAGAATGTAATATATTTTAATGCGCCAAAGCCTATTATGTTAAGTAACATGATCAATGAAGTTCACTATAATGCATGTTTCTCCTATTTTTAGGATATTTGCTTAAGAGCAGGGTATGCATTAACCCTTTTTGCCTTCAATAATCGCCTTCAACAATACGTAATATTGGAAAGTGGAATAATGACCATATGTATTTTTGAACCTTTTCTTGAATCAACAATTGAAACTGAGAAGGCAATGGCAGCATTTCAGGTATAAAATCAGAGATTAACTCCTCAAATTAATAAATATGTCATTTTGTGAAAACTTGAAAATTACAGTAATTTGGAGGCCCAGAAAAATGTTTAATTATTTGTAAAAATTTAGTACTTTGTATATAAGCCCCTCTACCTCATAAAAACTCCATTAGCTATGAGGATTTCTTCATTAATATGGAATTTTACAGGTTACAAGATTTGTATGCCTTTATACCTCATCTGATGTTTACAATAAGCCTGTGGGGTTGACAATCAGGTAGTATTATTTTCATTACCTCATATTAAAGGACATAGGTAGGCTGGGTGCAGTGTCTTACACCTGTAATCCCAGCACTTTGGGAAGCCAAGGTGGGCAGATCACCTGAGGTTGGGAGTTTGAGAGCAGCCTGACCAACATGGAGAAATCCCATCTCTACTAAAAACACAAAATTAGCCAGGTATAGTGGCACATGTCTGTAATACCAGCTGCTTGGGAGTCTGAGACAGGAGAATTGCTTGACCTTGGGAGGCGTAGGTTGTGGTGAGCTGAGATCGTGCCTTTGCAGTCCAGCCTGGGCAACGAGCCAAACACCATCTCAAAAAAAAGAAAAATAAAAAAAGAAATAGGTAGAAAAACATGTTAGCATCCAAGACAGGTTTTCTAACTGTAAATCTTTAGTTGATCACACTGATCCTTCAACCTAATAACAATTGTATGTATCTGGGAAGTCTTATTCTCTCTATTTTCTATCCTGTGCCCTTTAAGAGAAGTAGTTTCTATGAACTCATATTGAAAGGGTGCAAAAGTTGCAACTGTTGTAGGAAGAATAAGAGCACTTCCTGTGGTCACTGCTATGACCAGACAGGAACAAGTGTTCTTAACTCTCCGCACCCCCCACCACATGCTGCTTTTATTGAATCCTCTAAATATTTCATTTACTAAGAAGTATCAAAAGAATAAAAAATTTTTTTTAAATTACAAAAGTGTGGCCGGGTGCGGTGGCTCACACCTGTAATCCCATCACTTTGGGAGGCCAAGGCAGGTGGATCATGAGGTCAGGAATTCGAGACCAGCCTGGGCAACATGATGATACCCTGTCTCTACTAAAATACACAAAATTTGCTGGGCATGGTGGCGGATGCCTGTAATCCCAGCCACTCAGGATGCTGAGGTGGAAGAATCACTTGAACCTAGGAGGTGGAGTGAGCCGAGACTGTGCCACGGCACTTTAGCCTGGGTGACAGAACGAGACTCTGTCTCCCAAAAAAAAAAAAAAAAAAATTACAAAAGTGTAATTAGAGAAGCTGAGTAGAAAATGTTTAAAGATTCTCTTTTTTTTTCTGTTTTTTCTGTTTTCAGATTGTCGTATTGGCTAAAGTCATTAGAGATGTGGACCACATTACTTTGTCTGCAAGAGGTGTTACTATTTTAGTTGATAGTCTGTATTCAGTTCAGACTTCTACTATTGTCTTGACAGGTAAAAAATGACTAGAAGTTAATTTTAGCCACATAAAATTATTTACAAAAACAGTTAACTGTAATCTGAATAATAATAAAATAATACACCTGGTACTCTGCCACAAGAACTCATGTTTATCTACATGGAACTCTGCAGCAAGTCCATGAAAAACAATGGGTATCTACTCTGCACCCAAAATAGAAGCAAAGTAACTCCGAACACAGACTTTTTGCTTTCCTAATTACTTTTCTAAACCCTTAATTATTTTTTCCAGTATATAAATGAGAATTCCACTATGAACTACCAAAAGCAAAATCAAAAAACTGATTTATAATAGTGGTGGCAGATTTACACAGATGTACCTCTGGCTTCCGTTTGTCCAGTTGTGCACATTTTGCTAACACTGAAAATTTATTTATGTCACTATGCAACAAAGCAAAACAAGATGGTCCCATAGAGTTCTCAACACATTTAATGCTATTGCATAACTGCATCTACTGCAGATCTAACCCAACAGCTCACACGTATTAGGTGATCAGTAATATTTAATTGACTTGTTACACCTCTCTCAAAGTAACATAAGACAGGGTCAGAATTATACTAATATGCAGTAACTACTACCATTATAAACAAACAAATATTTGTTTTTTAACTAAAATGGACCTCTAAAGGAAACTTCACTTGATGCCATAGAATTCTATTTTTATGAAGTATATTTGCAAGGCAAGGAAGGAAAAATGAAGCAATGAAAACTTTCTGATGGAAACTAGCTAGAAAAAAATGTTTAAAGAAGTTATTAAATATGTTTTAATCTAAATAACATTATTAATTCTGTAGTATAGTAATTCTGTGACTCTGGAAAACAACTGTAGTTGGTATACACTCCACAAACACTTAGGGGAAAGAAATGCCTTATTACATTAGCTTTCAAATACTAAATTAATTTCCCCAGGATGAGGAGAAATGAATCTCAGAAATTACTGGACTTTCTCTGCACTCCATAACCAGAGTCATATGCATGTCCAGGGTATCTCTGGCAAAGCCTGATATTCAGGCCTCAGGTATAGTGTAAAAATAACTGATGTGCTTGGTGTCAAGTTGACATGGTTCCCAGAAAAGCCTCCAAAGGCACAGAAGTTTTTAAGAGATTGATTTCTGTTACCAAGAATGTGGTTTTCCTATACATACAACTTAGCTATTCTCCACTCAGAGTTCCTCCTTCTACTCCTTTGAGAGCTATAAACCTTAGTTCTCTTTCTTAGCTGCTTCCTCGGTTTGCATTTCTAACTTCCCATCTTTAAAGGCTCTTTTTAACTTTAAATAGAGCTTACCTTTAGACAGTTTTTGCTTTAGATGATACAACCCAGTTCTCCCCATTCTGAGGCAATAAACACAAAGAATTTCTTGGCTTATAATAGAGGCCAGACAAAAATACAAGGAAAACAAAAACTCAAGTCATATAAAGTATCCACACACAAATATAAAAATACATTTTTATCTTCAAACACAAATATACATAAAATAGTAAGTTGGTAGCTACACAATTATTGAAACACTTTATTATTTTAAATCTGAAAACGTTTCTTTTTATGGTAAAAACTTCAATGAATTTAAACCTCAATAAGCAATGCATTGTTTGATTTAAAAGTATTAATAAAGCTTAAAGCCACTTCAGCTGCAAAAAGGACATATTAAATGTTCTTATGATAATCAAATCATTATGTTCATAGTTATTTTTAAAACCCTAAAAACTTCAAAACAAAATATATTCTGAAGCTATGGAAGAAGGAAAACCTCTGATTTTCAAAATTGTACACCCTTACATAAACCTACTTATACCGTTTGTGACAGAAAACCAAAGTGTAATTTGGGGGAGTTTATTCTATATTTACATATGCATGCTTTTCCTCAGTGCTGCTTCATTGACAGAGATGTCTTGTGACACAAACCCTTTTCAGTGCTATATGCAATAATGAAAATACTGTAAGTTTATATCAATTAAATAACATAAACATTTTTCTTGTTTAATTTATAGGGAATTTAATAGCAAGCCTGGCTCATTCTAGAGCTGGTATCCCAGAAGCATTTACCACATTAGGAACAGTCCAACGGCTCTGCTACCATTTGTACTCAGGGACAGAAGAGGTAAAAACAAAAAGCAACCAATCTTAAAATGAAATATGCTAAAACTATAATTTACCTTTCTGTGTACTAGTTTTTCCACTGATTGACTATGTTTTATAATATAGTTCCTGTTACTAACTCAAAATTAGATGACTTTTCTAATACTAATTAGTCATACATATCTGCCATCCACAATTTTAATTCCTATAAAAATATACATTTGTTTTAACTCTAAGACTTAGGATTTTAATAACAAAAGCAGTATAAAACAACTGTAATTAAAGATTTAAAAAGAACTAACTACCTGTCCAAATTAGTTTCTGATTTAGAAAACAAAAAACCCTACATAATAGGTGATCTAAATGCTGGAATTAAGAGTCAATTTATAAGTATGTTGATGACAAAGAAATTTATAATTAAAGTGCTTGTCAAGTAACAAACACTGATGACTCTGATCTAAGTCATTTCTATGATTTGAAATGGAATACATAGGATAGTTTTTCTTATGTGCCAAGCAGGGTTAGATGTAAGGGTGTGTGTAAGAGGCTGTGCTGGTCACAGCAGTGGCTTGCCTCTGAGTGTTCCCCGACTCTCTTCCACTAAGGTCTAAAGCAGTGTTACTACATCTTTGGAGTATATCAGAATCACCTGTTGGGCCTGTTAGATTGCTTGGCCCCATTCCTAGAATTTCTGAGCCAGTACATTTGAGGTGGGCCCTAGAATGTTGCATTTCTAACAAGTTCCCAGCAGCTGAACTGCAGGTCCAGGGTTCAAGGTGTAGAAAACATATGAGCATACAGAGCAACTGGATGCCAACATAAAGACCAATATGTTTACTCTATGAAACTTTTTATGCCACCAACTATCATATTCCATAACAACTGCCTAGGAGCATACTTTAATTAGTCATATGACCAACCTATGGGTCATAGACAGAGGGAATTTTCCTCAAAGAACTAGTTTTTCTAGAGTCCTGTGGCCTGACACTTGTGCTTCTTTGTTTTGGACAGTGGAAAAGTGAGTTGCTTTAGTAACATCTGAATGTTAAAAAAAAAAAAAAAGTAATAAATAAATAAATGAGTTGCTTTCCCTAAGATTTCTGTTGCCAAGAGTTCAGGTTTCCATGAACTACTTAGCTATTCTCCAGTCAAAGTATCTGGTCCTACTTCTGTGAGAACTATAAACAAAATAATTAAATAAGAGTTGTCAGGGTTGTACTCCACTGCCTTAGTTCAAACTCAAAGGTTCTTTCTTGGGCAGCACATTAGAATTACCTGTCACACCTTAAAAAAGAAGAAGGAAAAAAAGCCTAGATTCCACCGTCAAAATATTTTTATTTACTTGGTGGGCTTTTTTTTTTTTTTCTAGACATTCCAAAAGGTTCTAAAATGTAGTTAAGATTGAGAACAACTAATAGAAATCAATGGCAGTTGGCAGGTCTCTGTAAAAATATGGCTGTTAAGCTTCCATCTGTACATTGCCATTTGTTTGCATACATATTTGCTTACACTTGCTCCCTCCCTTACAGAGACTTTCCTATGAAGTAGCTAATTAAATCACTAAGATATTTTAAGAACAAAGCCCATTGGTTAAGAAAGAACTATTTCTTCATTTAGGTTCGTGCGGCTTGTTCCTGTGCTCTTGGCTACTTAACATACAATGCAAATGCTTTCCGCATCCTATTAAAGGAATGCAGGAATAAACCTAATCAGTTCATTCGTATAAAAAATAATATCAGCAGAGATGCAAGTATTAACCCAGCATTTTTAAAGGAATTTGAAACTCAACAAACACTGGTGGGACTTCCTTCCTTAAGGTATGGTCCTATATTAGAAGTCACAGTAGTGAAATTATTGATAGAGGAAACTTTAAGGAGATTTAGTAAGATCAAACGAGAGGAACTATTCTTGATATGAATATATCTCCTATATAGCAGAGGATAAACTTCATTCTAAATGGCCATTGCCAAAACCTGTTTTAATTCCAGCTTAGCACCAGAGTTGTGGGTGCAGACAAGAATACACCTAGATTTTGAAGATCCTCTCTGGCCAGGATTATTCACATTTTAGAGAGTTTTTGGGAGACTGGTCACCACCACATCTGATTCAAGAAGTCACTTTTTAGTAGACTAGGGATACATTCAACAGTTCCGAGACGAGACCATCACCCCGACCTTAGCATTAAATGGGTCTTCTGGACTAGGCCAAATTCCCAGGATAGAAACAGGGCTAAATTAGACTTAGTGGTTAAAGTTATGGTGAAGTTTTCCAGGAACTTATTCAGAGGATTTCAACTCACTGTTGTGGTTTCATCACAAACTTAAGTCACCCCCAAAAAGGGAGAGGAGAATCTCTTTACTCTGGGTATATTATCTGTTCTGTAAATGCAGCTGAATTATAAGTTTTCTCTGCAAGTAGTGATATTCATACACAGGAAATAGAACCACTCAAAATATATGATAATGGAAGAGAATAGGATCCAATAGAGCATCATGGTTAACTATGATTGCAGATAGCCATGTACAAACATAGATTCTCCATCAATTTTAAGTACAGAGAATGATGAGTACATCTTTGGAGCGACTTTAATTCTTTGAAAAACTGAAAGTCTAAAACGGGTGGCCTAATTTTATAAGCCAGGGAACCTAAATTATAACTGTTATAATAATATTAAATAATTTTCATTGGTTCAAAGAATTATGATAAATAATGTAAGTAGTATTTTACACAGTCACTTCCACGGCTAGCCCATATGATGACTTCGTAGGAAGTAGAAAAATATACCCCTTTCTCAGGCCTATATTCTTCAAAACCCAGCTGAAATGTCTCTTCTTCCATAACACTTCCCCTGATCACTTCAAGCAGATTTAATGTCCTAAATGCTTAGAGTAAGTGAGTAAATGAGTGACGGAATATAAAATACAGGTAACATGCAGTTAGTGGAGGTAACATGTATGAATTAGGCCATTAGGCATTAAACCTGGTACCATTATTTCTTCATATATTTTTTCTGGGTGTATTATGTCTCCATTTATTTTAATAATGATAAAAATGTTTTTCTTTTAGTCTGGAGAAGAATGGAGGGCCATCCATAATTCCTGTCTTTAAAAAAGGTAATCGATTTTTCTTTTATCTATAAAGCACCTCCTACCCCAGATACTGTATAATTCTGTATTCCATCTCTAAAAATTATTCAAAATATAGGCCGGGTACAGTGGCTCATGCCTGTAATCCCAGCACTTTGGGAGGCCAAGGTGGGCAGATCACTTGAGGTCAAGAGTTCAAGATCAGCCTGGCCAATATGGTGAAACCCCATCTTTACTAAAAAAAAAAAAACAAAAAAACAAAAATTAGCCAGGCATGGTGGCACATGCCTGTGATCCCAGCTACTTGGGAGGCTGAGGCAGGAGAATTGCCTGAACCTGGGAGGCAGAGGCTGCAGTGAGCTGAGATCGCACCACTGTACTCCGGCCTGGGTACTGGGTGACAGAAAGAGATTCCATCTCAAAAAAAAAAAAAAAAAGTAAAGGCTTTCCCCCACCCCCAGAAAAAGTTTACCTACATACTTTTCTTTTGTAATTCCATCTATCTGAAGTATCTTCTTATTTACAAGCCCATGATAATCATTTTCTTTAAGGCCTTCCCTACTAGTATCACTTGAAAGTGATCCCTGTCTTATTTTGCTTTTCTCAAACCATGCTTAGAAATAAGTCATTATTTAAACAACCTGTAAGTATGACTTAAATTATGATCTTGTTATTATTGTTTCATGTATAACTTATCTGAACTCTTAGGGCTGAGACTTTTTTTTCATTATATAGTTTTGTACATAGTTAGTACATTATACTTGAATGGACTAGATTTGCAGAGATCAGGATCTAGATCTCATATTTATCCCTTCCAGGGAATAGAAATTACTTGTCAGTATCACGTATATTCTTAGTGCTTGTTCATGTAGGACCAAAATCAGTCCTTATTTGGAATGTTGTCCTATCATGAAAATCAGGGATAGAAACATTCAGATGTCAAGATCAGTTTGCTAGAGTTACAAACAGAAAGGGAGAATTTAAAAAGACAGTAAAAGGAGAGGAAACAACTTCACATATTCAGCGAGTATATGAGGGAAGCTAGGTATGTGGGGAGGCTATATAGAAATATATATAGAACATCAATATAGAAATCTATATAGAAATCAATATAGAATATCCATTTTTTATATAGCTTCTTTAATGTAAGAGTAATTTACACACAAGAATAAAGTGAGTCTCATTCTTTCTTCACTTTAACACTGGTTTCTAAACAACCTGTTTATCAGTCATGATCTGATGGTTTTCACAGGTTTGTGGTAACATAAGAAAAAATAAGGACAAGGTAGCAAGTTTCTGATGAAATTAATTTCATTCAATGTCAAGTCCATCATTTTGAGATAATGCCTTTTATATTTTCTTTTGGGACTAAAATATTCTTTATTTTACATAATGATGTTTAAAGTAGTATTTGTTCTTTTATTGGTGCTAACTTGACATAATAACAAGCTAGCAAACCATATAGCAGTCCCCCAAATTTAGGTCTCTGACATCTAAACATCTGGAAGCACTGATCGGTTCTCTTAGTATGTTTTAGTTATGTAAAGAAAATACAACTACATAGAACTAGAAGTAATGAGACTACATCTAGGGCTCTCAGGAGAGAAAATTAATTGGGGCTCTCTAATTTTTAGGGAAAGAGCACCGAAGAAAATTAAAACCTAAAATCCAACCAAAAGATTCTTTGACTTTATTACCTCCTGTAACTAACTTTGTGGGACTCTTCAAAGAAACAAAAAAGACCAAGGATTCCCATAATATTTTTTCTTTTTTGTCTACAACTACATCAGATATCACAAATATATCAAGACCAAGAATAGTGTGTTTGAACCAACTTGGGAAACATGTCCAGAAAGCCAACCCAGAGCCTGCAGAAGGCCAATAAAAGCACTTTAGTATGAAAGGATTCCTGAGCCATCTTTTAAAAAATTTTTTATTTTTAATTATGGTAATATGCAAATAACACAGCTGAATAATCTTTTTGAATGGAAGTTCTTGATCTCGATACTAAGCAGATTTTCCTTAGCAGGTCTATGGAATTTAGTATCAGGTCAGAGTTATGGTTTCAAAAAATAAGTAGGATTTCTGTAAAGATAAGTAGGATCTCTGCTTCCTGGGTTCAGGCAATTCTGTCCCAGCCTCTTGAGTAGATGGGATTACAGGCGCCCACCACCACGCCCAGCTAATTTTTGTATTTGTAGTAGAGATGAGGTTTCACCATGTTGGCCAGGCTGGTCTTGAACTCCTGACCTGAGATAATCCGCCCGCCTTGGCCTGTCAAAGTGCTGGGATTACAGGTGTGAGTCACTGTGCTCGGCTTCACTGTGTACTTTAAAGCTCCCCTTTTCTCCATCCACTTGCTCAATTTGCCTCCATACAGTCTGAGGGTCTTGCTATAATCCATTCTCTATGTGGGCTGCAGTTAGCATTGTAAGATATATTAATTAGCAGTTATTTTCCCTGATACGTACTTAGGGCTTTCTATGTGCCAGAGTCCAGAGCCAGTAAGTGAGTGAATGAATGATTATTTATTTATTTGTTTGAGATTGGGTCTTGCTCTGCTATCCAGGCTGGAGGGCAATAGTGCAATCACAGCTAACTGCAGCCTTAAACTCCTGGGTCCAAAGCAATCATCTCACCTCAGCCTCTTGAGTAGCTAGGGCTACAGGTCCTTGGTCTCTGTTATGCTGAGTGTGGTGGTACAGGCCAGTAGTCCTAGCTACTCAGGAGGCTGAGATCTCTGCTATGTTGCCCAGACAGGTCTCAAATTCCTGGCCTCAAGTGATCCTCCTCCATTGGCCTCCCAAAGCACTAGGAGGACAGTTATGAGCTACCATGCCTGGCCCAAAGCTTGTGTTCTTAACCACTGAAAAATAAAGAGACCTCTTTAATCTTCATATTTAATTCTAAGTTATCTTAATAGTGCTGAGTCACAACTTTCTGGTGGATTGACTAAAATATAGGAAATGTGGAGGGAAACTGTATATTTTATACTAGAAATCAATACATATTCAAATGATAAACTGTGTTATCCAGCACCATTAAGGATAAGAATTCATAAGAATGGATATATTAAGCTTCTGAGGATATTTTAAAAACCTTTAGAGAGCAACTTTTGAGCTCTGAAACTGGTTTCAGATAGGCTCAAGACTGTATTTTAGAACTATTATCAGGTTATCAGAGTTTCTCTGCATTCAATTCCAGGTATTTACTGAGTATCTTGGCCTAGCCAGACCATCTTACCACTCCTAAAATGTGTACTATTCCTCCTAAAGTACAGTGCCCCCAATAAAGATTTTTTTTTTACTCTACGTTTTTTACTTTTTAAAACGATGTGTAAGAAATTGGCCCTTGGAGGCTGAAGTTGGAGGATTACATGAGGCCTAGAGTTTTAGTCCAGCCTGGGCAATGTAGCAAGACGCCATCTGTAAAAAAAAAAAAAAAAAAAATTTATGTATGAGAAAGGCCTTCAGATATAGAGGGTTATATTCAAAGAATAGTACATTTAGTTACTTTAATCAAGGCAGAAAAACAGTGATAAGCTTATGAAACTTGCAGTACAAAGTCTGGAATAAAAAAAAAATTAACCAAAAAAACTACCACATTTATTTCCATCTGATCATATACAATTTCTCAAACAACTGATGTGAAAGTATATGGACAACTAAAGTGTACAATACATACTTCAGGGATTACTTACATGTTAAAATTGTAAAACCTCAAATTTTATGGATTTTAAAAAATGCATAGACATTCTGTTTACTCCAGAGAGCATACCTAATAACAAACTCTTTTTTTTTTTTTCTTTTTGAGACAGTCTCCCTCTGCCACTCAGGCTGTAGTGCAGTGGCATGATTTTGGCTCACTGCAACCTCTACCTCCTGGGTTAAAGCAATTCTTCTGCATTAGCCTCCCAAGTAACTGGGATTACAGGTGAACGCCACCATGCCTGGCTAATTTTTGTATTTTTAAGAGATGGGGTTTCACCACATTTGCCAGGCTGGTCTCCAACTACTGACCTCATGATCTGCCCACCTCAGCCTCCCAAAGTTCTGGGATTATAGGCATGAGCCACTGTGCCCGGCCCATAGCAAACTCTTAAAATTAATAACATATTATGTTAGAGAAGGTCAGCTTTTGTCTTAATTTGGAAATGTCTGCCTTGATATGACTTTGATCTAAAATTGCTCTCTCATGCACACCTGTAATCCCAGCACTTTGGGAGGCTGAGGCAGGCACATTGCCTGAGCTCAGGAGTTCAAGACCATCCTAGGCAACATGGTGAAATCTCGTCTCTACTGAAAATACAAAAAATTAGCTGGGCATGGTGGTGGTCACCTGTAGTCCCAGCTACTCAGGAGGCTGAGGCAGGAGAATTGCTTAAACCCAGAGGGCAGAGGTTGCAGTAAGCCAGGATCACACCACTGAACTCCAGCCTGGGTGACAGAGGGAGACTCTGCCTCCAAAAATGAAAAATAAAAAATAAAATAAAATTACTCTCTCATTATAAAGTCAGGTTCATGTTTCAATAGAAGTCAAAAAACAGCGTCTCCTATCCTGATTTGAGGAAGTGGGGGAAAGTCCTAGGCCCATATGATACAGGGCCAGGATTCAGCAAAATTACTGTACTTCTTTCAAAGTTTTTCTTTTTACCTGCCAATATCAGTACATTCCTTTCTCAAAAGATGTTTTCTTTTGGTTTTTAATAATTAAAAAAACAAAACAAAACTATGTTCCCTTGTAAGACTTTAACATTACGGTATTTCAGAAGAGCAGGTAAACATCAAATGTAAGAAAAAGAAATAACAAAAGAAAGTCTTGATGAATAATTAATATTACATGTCTTCTACAATTTGATACACAAAACAATAAAAACTTAATTTTAACATTAATACTACCTGTAGGGATTTTTTTGAACAGCAAAAATCATAGGTTCATTTTTAATCGTGGTATTTTTATGGCAGCTTCTTCAACTTCTTTTGATATGTCTAACCCAAGAGGACATCTACATCAGAATCAGACAAATCACATTATTTATTTGCTTCATGATCCATCACTAGTTATACAGACTGTTTGCTTAGAAATCTGACAGTATAAGTATCTAATGTATAATTCATCATATGTGGTGATGATTCTTAAACGCATGCAAATATAGTGGACCTCAAGTCAGGATAATTAAAGCTAGCCTCATTAATAAGAAATCTAAATTTTGAGACTTTTTTTGAGAACATCTGTTTTCTTGTTCTCAAATACTGCACATAAGTAAGTTAAAACATAAAATAAAATATAAAAATAAGGAAAATACTTTATAAATCTCTACAAAGCTAAAAAGGTAAAACATTTTTGCTACACAGCTAAAGTCAAACCTGCATTCACTCACATTTTAGAAATGTCCCAAGTTTCTATAGGTTCTTCTCTATAGCACAACTATCTAGTTATGGAATATAATGTTGACAAGTTTTTTTGTTTGTTTGTTTTTGTTTTTTTGTGAGATGGAGTCTCATTCTCTTACCGAGGCTGGAGTGCAGTGGCTCATGCCAGGTGTCAGCTTATAACCTCGACCTTGTGGGTTCAAGCAATTCTCCTGCCTCAGCCTCCTGAGTAGCTGAGATTATAGGCGCCCGCCATGACACCTAGCTAATTTTTTGTATTTTGAGTAGAGACAGGGTTTCACCATGTTGGCCAGCTGGTCTTGAAACCCTGACCTTAGGTGATCTGCCCACCTCAGCCTCCCAAAGTGCTGGGATTACAGGCATGAGCCACTGTGCCTGGCCAATGCTGACAAGTTTTAAAACATCAGATGAAAAGATGTTTAAAATATAATTATGTTAGATTATGAAAATAATTGTCTTTTACTATTCCAGAATTAACTTAATAACAGAATTATATAGTAAATTGAAAAACCAGCTAGGCATGGTGGCTCACACCTGTCATCCCAGCACTTGGGGAGACCAAAGTGGGTAGATCACTTGAGGTCTGGAGTTCAAGACCAGCCTGGCCAATGTGGCAAAGCCCAAAAACTAAAAATACAAAAAATTAGCTGGACATGGCAGTGTGCACTTGTAATCCCAGCTACTCAGGAGGCTGAGGCATGACAATCACTTGAACTCAGGAAGCAGAGGCTGCAGTGAGCTGAGAATGGGCCACTGCACCCTAGCTTGGGTGACACAGTAAGATTCTGTCTCAAAAAAAAAAAGTAAAAGAAAAATGGTGCTATTTGTTGGAATTTTGATTTGGGAGAGGAAATAAGGCTTGCAGGAAATAGCTATCTTTTGGCCAATTCTCAGCTGCCTGTATAAGAACATAATCACAACCCATTTTCAAACCTGAATGCTTTCTGCAGGTTTTCCTTAAACTTCCCAGCACGTTAGCTGGTTTTGAGATGTTCTTGACATTGCAAAAGTCCAGACCATGAACATTGTTTCCACTCTGGTTCCAAAGGAGGAAATTCATCACCCTTACTCATGGCTTGCTACTAATTCACCTAAACTTGTCAAGATTTTTATAATTTAATACTGTAGCAAAAATATTTGTTATATAGTATCAACCTCAACTAGGTTTATGAAAGTCATTTATGTCAGTTTCCTTCAAGTACCACCAGAATGTCAATGAAAACCTCATATATAAAAGCAAAATTCAGGCTTTGACTTAAGTAATGTAACTTGCATAAAGAGCATGAATAGTACCACATACTTTGGTTCATAGCGGATGTCTTCTATGTCATGTAAGATGCCCACGCCAGCACGTAATCTTTCAATACCGTTCCTAAATAAGAATCATTAAAATAAAATCAATAGCTCCAAGATCTGAAGGAAGGTTTAGTATGATAAAACGGCAATTAATATTTACATGATTATGAGTGAAGCACATATATCTTGTGGCCTACCATGCAATCATAATGCCATTATCAGTGCACAGTCTGGGAGGAGGACACAACAAAGTGCACTGTGTTGCATTTGTTAAAACTTCCAGAGCTCTGCGGATATAGAAGTTACTCGCAACACCTCCAGATGCAACCTGAAGGAATTGAGAAAACCAAAAACTATCATATATGGATATGAATCAAGCTGTTAATTAAACCTGGGGGGGGAAATATCAGCATTATACAATAATAAACTATCTCATTTTGAGATGGGTAATGGGCAAGTTATATATCTGTATAATAAAAATTTAGAAAGAAAAAATCGCTAACAATTCTAATAGCATAGAAACATTACTAGCATTTTTGTATATTTTCTTCACACCTTTCGTCGCAATATTTAATATAATTACAATCATAGTAAACTACTATTTTCGACCTTGAATTTTTTATTTTGTGCATCTTACTACACAAGTCTTAAAAAATTATTCTTTGATATCCATGTAAAATTCCACCTATGAATTACCACTATTTAAACATTTTCCCACTTTAGTTTACAATTTTTAAAAGAATAAAGTTTCAGATACAGTAACAGGATGTTTATCAAGGTTTTTAAGCACAATTAAAGGGATTTCGGCTGGTACAATAGTAGTGGGTTATCAGAACTTACTAACATTAGTGTTTCACGAAAGTTTTTGTACCACCTCCCACTGCTAAATTTAACTGACTTATTTAAAAACAAAAAGGGATTTGATCAAATGATGAAGGAAATCTGCCTATTTCTCTAAAAATAATGACAGCAGTTACTGCATTTGCTTTTTTTATTGTAAACTCTCTTTTAAATCCAGTAAGAAGATGCCGTCTTGGACTTTTGTGCTATAGAAGCTATATAGATGTCTCATGAAGCTGTCAAACTAGTACAAGAAATGGCGTTAGTATGAAATGCATAATTTCATACTGTCAGGGCTAGCATGGCGTATAAAGATCTGTTCACCTAAACACAAGGTCAGGGTCTTGGGAAAAAAGTAACATATTGCAAAGTATAACTATTACTATAAAATGAGATAAAACTTACCAGTACTGCATTATTTTGAGGTAACAAGTCTCTCTGCTTACAAAACAGAATAGCCCGATGTGTTCTTTTCACAATATGACACGCTGTTGTGTGCTGTACTGCAGCAGCAATATCTGCAGCTGAAGACAGGATTTGTCCCTGTTCAATACCTGCAGAAATGAGTAGGTATTTTTAGAAACAATCCAGGAATATTTATCTGTTCAACTTTACTAATTAGAAATATACCTTCCTCTTTTTCCTTTTGTATTATTATTTTATTCATGAGGTGTTGAATTCCAGCAAAAGAAAAATCACAATTTTTAGCACGTTGCAAGGGAGGTATGATGTCAAAATGAAATCTGTTTCCTTGTCTGGCCAAATGTTCTATGGCTTTCCCACCACTCATGGTGGAGCACTCTGGATGTTTTATTAAAGAAAGTCTTCTTGCCACCTATCAAAAAAATATATTTTTTAATGAGTCGTAAAATTAAATACTTTGAAACCAAAAGAGGCAAAGGAAATAAACTGAAAATTGCTAACAACCCCCACCACCACCAAATGAATAAAACATGCTATACTTTGAGAAATATAGACTATAGCTGATATTCAGATAAGCAGAAAACCCTGTTCCTTATGATGACCTGAACAACAGAGGCCAATCACTGCTCCTGTCTATGTTTGCTCTTCTATTGGGGTTGGAAAACAGGCTTGAAGTTGACAATGACTGCTTAATGATGAACATCAGTAATAAGAACTTGCCCTATACTTTCTTCCTATCAGTTCACTGTGGGAAGCAGTGTTTTTTTTTTCGTTTTGTGTGTTTTGTTTTTTTGCCCCCTATATATGGCAGTAGCTTCTGTAGTATTCTAAAACAAAGGGGGGAAAAAACCCTATCTGTCTCTGGTGTCAGCAGTTATGTGATTTAATTATAGAACTCTGTGTCCTTATGTTAATCTTTATAAATTCTCTTATTTTATCTTTTGCAGTTAGTTTACAAAGCACTTTCCTTCACATATATTATTTGACAAAATACATAACTGTATCTGCCAACTATTTCAGCCTTTATGTATAGATACTAACCTCTTACCATTTTATGAAGAAAGGCTAAGAAAAATTCTAAAATTGTGTACTACGTTTTATTTTTTCTTACCACATGTGAATTTTTTTCAGTTTACTAAGATACCATTCAGAAATATTTAGATGAACAGTGGTAGCACATCTATTGCTACTTAGTTGAAATGGACAACATAACAAAAAAGAATGGAGAAATTAATTCTTAAATAATTACCTTGTCAAGCATGTCACCTGGTGCTATGTCCAAAGACTTTCCAAGAAGCAGAAAATCTGAAACTCCTTGAACTAATGCCAACAGACAGTGACCTCCAGAAATCAAAAGAACTAAAAAAGGAAATTCTACTTTGTTGGTCAGTCTAATAGTAAGTGCATGAGCCTCCATATGATGAATGGGAATGAATGGCTTTTTTAACTGTCCGACCAGCTGTAAGCTAAATGATAAGCCCACTCCCAGGCTTAAAGCAAGTCCTGGTTTTATGGTAGTTGCAATTGCTGAGAGGTCACTTGGAGAGATGCTACTGGCAGAAAGAGCTTCCTGTACTATTCGTTGAATATTTTCTCTGTGAAGCTGTTGAGCTACTGGAGGAATAATCCCACCTGTTCTGAAAGAAACAAAGACAGCTTTTTGTAGTTTTAAGAATGTAAAAATGAAGAAAAATTATAATATATTACAACTAAAGGCATGTCCTCAAGTTAATCATTATATAGCTGAGTAAATCAAGTATTTTCTAATGTGTACCTTCTAATGCAGCACACTGTGGTTATAACTCAGTATGCAGTAATTAAGAAGATAATGTTTCTGACTTTTTCAACTTATTCACAGCAAACTCCCACGGATTTATTTGTTGATTAACGAAATCACCAAAACAATCTTGCAAAGCATTCCACACAAGTTTTGAGCATGGGAAGGACAGGAAAAAAACTGTATTTAAGGAAAATTAATCTTCTTGCTGACAGATTTTAAGAGAGATTACTGCAAAAGTATTTGTGTAAAGTGATTATATCTTAAACTGGGTGATTGCGGGAGTGGAAAGAAAGGGACAGAGAACCTTGAGACCTGTAATAACTAATTGAATATAAGGGTCAGTGGGACTAAGGCATCAAAGTTTGTTCAGCTATTCAGCTGGAATGACTGGGAGAAAAGAAATTCTAACAGAGAAACATGAAGACAGTTTTATAAAGAAGATGAGCTAATTTTAAAACACATTCCACTTGAGGTCACAGCAGGACACAGATAGCTTGCAATCCTGAAATATAGTTTGGGAATCTGGTGTTCAGAACTGGTAATTTGGATTTTTTCGTCCATGTAGGACAATGGATGGCCACTCTAAATGTCAAGTGTAAAGAACTGAGGCAAACTTGCTAGCAACAAATTTGCTATGCGACTGAGTTACAATATGAGAAGTAGAGCAATAAAATACAGAGTCTGCAAAATACACTGCTAGTCTCAAAATAAAAATCTTCAAATATTTGATGCTGCAAAACCTACTAGTTCTATATGTAGAAATGGAACTTCTCAGTAAGTGCATTTAATGAATATTTGCTGAATAATTAAAATATTGTTTCAGGAAGTGAGGGAGATATGAATGAAATGATCTGATTTCAGCACATCTATACTGTAATACAATTTCCCTTTATTTTTCAAAGCTACTTTTTCTCTTATCTCTCTCATCTCTGTTAGTGGCATCAAATAACGCTCGGGTTTCAAAGTTCATCTTCACCTCCTTTCTCTTCCTCATTCTCCACATTTAAGTTTATCACCACTCCCACTGCCAAGTCTCAAAAGCCCTCATCTCAGTCTATTCAACAGTCCTCTAATTGCACTTTCCTAATTATGCCCTTTGATCCTTAGAGGCCATCCTATATTGCTGCCAGAGAATACTCTAAAGCACAGTGCCACCCGTTATTCCCCTACTCAAAACCTTTAGTTTCGTGGAATTTGGGAGACATCAAATCCAAATTCTCTCCCTGTCACTCATTTCCTCCTTCTCTGTCTTGCCGCCCTCCTTTCCTTTCTGTGCCTTTTCTGTGTATTTTATCTGCCAGGATTATGCTAAACACTAGGGCCAAATAAGAACATGGCTTTATTCTCAAAGAATTAATAATAACAATGTATTTTTGTCTTGCTATGATTTGTAGACAGTATGGAGTGTGGATTAGGGAACAAAGCTAATAAAGAGGCAGAGAAACCATTGAGGCTTGAAGCTATATAGCCAAGAGTCTATATAAGCCTACACTCTAACCCACTTATATGGTGAGCAGTTCAAAGGTAAGGGTCATATGTGTCATTCATATTTGTACCCCAAATGCCCCAAGTATTGCCTGGCAACTATAGGTATTCAAAACATGCTGAAATGAGCTAGGTGGATGGTATCACTGAAGCGTATTTGTCTCCTCAAGTGACCTACGCTCTAGCTGAATTGAATGTCCAGCACTTTCTCACTTCTTTGCCTTTGCTGACAATGCTCACTCAGTGATACGGTTTGGATCTGTGTCCCTGCCCAAATCTCATGTAGAATGGTAATGCCCAGTGTTGGAGATGGGGCCTGGTGGAAAATGACTAGATTATGGGGGCAGACTTTCCCCTTGGTACTGTGTTGTGATAGTGAATGAGTTCTCTTGAGATCTTGTTGTTTAAAAGACCTCACCCTTCTCTCTGTCCTGCTCCTGCCATGTAAGATGCCTACTCCCACTTTGCCTTCCACCATAAGTAAAGGCTCCCTGGGGCCTCTCAGAAGCAGATGCTGTCATGCTTCCTGCACAGCCTGTGGAACCATGAACCAATGAAACCTCTTTTCTTTATAAATTACCCAGTCTCAGATATTTCTTTAGAGCAGTGCAAGAATGAACTAACACAGCCAGGTTATAATATTCTTTCCATCTCCATTTACTGAAGGCCTAACAAAAGGCCACTGAACACCTGTGATGTGTCAAACATTATGTTGGGCACTAGGTATAGCATAGTGATTAATACAGACATGGCTTCTGTCACCATGGCACTTAGACTCTACTGAGAGAGATTATACATAAATGAGCAAATGTATAAATTGTGAAAGTATTACAAAGTATATATGTTGGGTATGGTGACACAGAATAGAATTTAGATAAAGTGGTCAGGGTAGTCCTTTCTATGCCATTAACATTTACGTGTTCAAAAGTTCAGTGCACTTGAGAGAAACTGAAAGGACTGTGAAGCTGAGGCATGGTACTAATAGTTACTGTTTGCACCACTTGTTTGATATTTACCTTATGCTGCCTTTTACTATTAATTCTCCTTGTAGGTCTAGACATCATGTTTCCATGATCAAATTAAGCTTCTTGAAGCCAAGGACTTTCCAGTACTTCATGGTGCCTTATTAATATCCAGCACAGTCCCTCCCGCATATTGTTTGAGGCTTAATCTGCCTCTTCACATATATTATTTCTAATGCCACCCTCCTCTAATTCTACAAGGCAGATGTTAATTTTCATATTTTACTGATGTGAAAACAGAATCAGAGAGGATACGGAACTTGCCTACAGTTACAGAGCCACTACTAAGTGCTTAATTCAGGATTCAAATACAGAACTATGATTTCAAAATACCAGGCTTTTTCACTATTCAGACCTTGTAAATTGATGGCTTAAAGACATACTCATCTGTAGAGTATTTTAATATATTTTGAATTAGTTACTCATTTTAAAAATCTCAAAATATGACATTAAAAATTTGGATTTCCATTTTTTCTTAAAAATTATGATACTCTAATAACACAAGTCCTGCATTCCTGCATGACAATTGGCTAGAGCTGAGTAGTGACCTCCTCCAGACATTTTCCTCTTTATATCTTGTCCATTTATTTGGGTATCCTACCTGGTGGTCCTCTACAAACATCTCAGTTTATAATCCTTGCACCATTCTATATTTATTGTAATTTATTTAAGTACTAACACAACATGTATGTATAAATATGAATAGGGTTTTTTTTTTCAGTGATTAACACAGTTTTCCTAAGACTTCAGCTGAGACCATGAAACACAGAAGTGGAGAAAAGAAGGAATGCGTTACTGAAGGAAAATCATCGATAAATATTGAAGCTGAGAATGAGCTTAGTTTCTTTTGGCAACAGGATTAGTTAAGGTTGGGACCTCATTGTAAAGACTCTTAAAAGCCAGGATGAGGTGTTTGAGGTTTTCTATAGCAGCTGTTTAGTGTTTACAAAAACGAATAAGACAGTAGCTCCTGAAAACTTTTATATATGACAAATAGAAAATAATGATTTCGTTTTACTTTTTCCAAAAAAAGTGGAAATGACTAAGATAATGTCTACTTACTTTAAATGAACTTCAGTTTGGGAATGTATTGCTTCTCCCAACACATTTCCAGTTTCATCCACCACAGCAGCTGCTGTATCATCACAACTGGTTTCAATTCCCAATACTATTTTATGAAGAAATAGTGTTCCAGGATGAAAATTAAAACTTCTTAAAAATTCATAAATTTTCCTTTTTGATGGTTTAAAAACTCCTGCTGTTTTATTCAAGGTTAGCATACTTACTCTATAGATAATTCCTGAAAAAGAATTACAGAAACAAAACAACTTATTTGCAATTGACATTGGCCTGCTAATCTTCCAATATATAGTTTTACAGAATTACAGGAAAGTCTGTAAAAGTCACCAAAATTTTGTAAAGGCTATAGCAATATGTGAATATAAATAACATTATGAATGGATATAATGTCCCTCGAGAGGGAAAACGGGTCAGATATAAAATTTTTTCGTATTACTTGCATGCTGTTCATACCAAAGGACTTATTATTAAGACAGCTAATATTACAGTACAATAATTGATAGAGTCCTCTGAAAGTGCTATTTTTTTGACCGCTAAAATTAAGACAAAATGTGGATTTTCTAAAAAGAATCAAACAACAAAGGCAGATGGAACAGATAAAAATACTGTTAATGTATTCTGTTTCCTAAAAACACCTTTCAAAATAAAACTTGATCATTTGGTTCAAAAACAAGAGTTAACATAAACACACACATATCAGATTTAGTCTCTGGGTTATAAACAATAGTGTTCTCTTCTTAAAAGAAATATTTCGACTAAAATGACTGCAACCTAACACCTATTTTATCTTTATAATCTTTGGAATTAAATGTCTACTTTTTGCTACAGGTTTTATTATAACAAGCCTCTTCCCAAATCCTTTTCCCCCAAAATAATAGCCCATCACTAAAGCACAGTAGTATTTTCACACTGCGAAGTACCTAATTTTATGCCCCCAAATCATACGTTCTAAAACGTTCTGGGTGTTAAAGCAGATCGTTTCTCCACCACACTAAAGGGATAAAGGGTATCCCAGGGATTCGAGGTGAGTGACCTACTTGCAGAGGACAGTTGCGGGCAGTGCAGGCCAGACAGACAGGAAACCCTAGAGGAATTAGATTTGCATTAACAAAATCTGGAGAAGGAGGACTGTGCGAAGCACTACGCTTTGGGGCCAAGAAAGCTGCAGGGTGAACCCACGTGACTTGGGTAGCGCTGTTCTCTGGTCTGCTATAAGGCGGCGAAGGGCGCGAACTGGAACCGCGTTTCCAGGTGCACACCATCATTGGGGTGAGCAATTTCACCCACCTTCCTCTTGGGGAGCAGGTGCTAGCTCTTGTCTCCTTTCCCTAGTAAAGACTGTCGACTGCCCCTATTGCTGCAGGAGAAAGCCCGAACCTGGCGCTCGGAAGTGATGTCATCAACACAGTGCCGGGTCCCTTCCAGAACCGGCTGGTGTTTCACTAGAGAGCGGCATTCTTAGTAAAAACAAAAGCTTAAAGGCCGTCTTTGCCCAAAACGTCCTGTGTGCCAGCATGCATTTTTCTTCAGATTTGCAGGTGACGGGAGTTCCGTAGAATGACACAGCTAGTGACCGATCCAGCGGAGACCGATTACAGGTTTGTCTGACTTACACATCAAGTTGCAAACACTAAGCTACAATAAAAAGAATTATTTTTTTGCCTTTTGCTGGAATTTAGTTGATATTGTGAGAAACGGATGGGGTAGATTGTTCATTCCATTTTTAAGGGAACTATCACCAAATCTAAAGGTAGGGCTGGGGTACCTGATACTTTCATCAGAGAAATAGGACGGAAACTAGCGGCGCCCCCTAGCGGGGCAAGGGTTGTAGGGGGCGGCGGGGGATGGCGGGGCGGTCCAAAAGAACGGAAGTGTTTCTGGTCGGAGAGTGTAAACCGTTACTCCCACTTCACTTCGAAAAAAGGGGCTGGCTTATTTTTATAATTTTTTTTTTTTTTAAAGGCGGTGGTAAATACTCTGTTACCTTAAAAAATCCTATTTTCATATTGTTCTTACTATGCACACGAAATTCAGCATGGTATGTTTTCAGAGTCTTGCACCTGCTTTTTTTTCTTTTATTGGTTTGTCAACTTGTTACCATTGTTTGAACAGATTTATTCCAACAGTCTTTCTTCTCCCCTGCTGGTATTTAAGATTTCAGTAAGCAAGGATCTTAGAATGCACTGTTGTACAGGGCTGGCACATATACCTGTACTTTGCACTTTGTGAAGCTCTGGGTATAAATGATGAGTAAATCCCATAAAATGTTGGGAAGTCACAGAGTAGAGTCTAGACTAGAGGTAGATACAGAATAAATAAGTAAATAATTACCAGAATATGGCTGAGGTTTTTTAGTGGAGCTTATGTTTTTTAAAAATTTCAATTATGTGTAACAATAATAATAAAGGGGCACCATGTACCAGGCAGTGTTGTAAATTAATTTTTTCACCATCCCATGACGTAGTTATTGTCCTCATTTTACAAGCAACTGGGCCAGTGAGTTTGGGTTCTTTGGAGGTCACACAACTAGTCAAAGTGAGCTAGGATTAGAAGTCAGGCCATCTGGCAATGAAGTCTGTTTTCTTAACTGCTAGAAGATAAAATAACGCACATTTTCTCTGGGGTGAATCGTTGGCCTAAAAAAGGAAAAAAAAAATTAAAACCTAAAGTTTATGAAAAATTATATTGTTTGGTTACATATGGCAAGTCAGAGGTTATTTCTGTTATACACTGGAATCCAGTTTGAACATAAAAACCTTTCACATCAATTATTATTTTTCTTACAATTCCAGCATGTGTATCCCAATACTCTCCTGTGCTGTCAAGACAAGCAAGATCCTATTGCGTGTGCTATCATTGCTAGATTCCTCATCTAGGCACTCTTTGGCCAGTGTTTAGTCCAAATGCTGTATTATGTGAAACAGCAGAACTCTAGGGCACATTAGAAAGATATATTATCTTTCCTTTGACCTAATATATGTGACGTGGCACTTATACAAGTCCCTTGTATTTAGCAAGTGAAGGTGTACATTTTCTATGTTCTTTATTGTAGCACAGGAGAGGGTTATTAGGGAAAAGGCATGTATGCTGTCTGAGGCCTGTCTGTACTTTGTGTAGATATCGTATGGCTAGAATGTCACTCATGGTCATTCTCAACAAATATGGCCTATGTAATTTCAACATAAATCAAGAGTTCCAGCTCAATCTAGATATGCTCATTTTGTATCAGATATTGTGTGTCTAGCTTTCCATTTGTAGCCTTCAAGGAAATTTTAATATATAATATGTATTAAAACATAGAAGAATCTTATTTTCCATATTTATTTCCTAATTATGTCCTACTACGTTAGGTTTTATTTTCATTTATTACATTTTTATTGGGTTCATTTCTTTGTTATAGGAACTTTATTAGTTGCTAGCGATGTGGATAAGGTCCATTCTCTGTTCTCAAGGATCTAAGTCTATAGGCAGGAGACAAAAGGCAATACAGAATTATGGAAATATGTATGGAAAGTGCATTCCGAGAGGGGTATCGCTTCGGGAAAGCCATGTTGGCTTGCCACAGATGTATGCAGTTTGGCAGGTCCACAATGTGATTACTTGTTTCAATATCTGATTTTTTTTTAAAGGCTTGAAATTGGTTTATCAGGTCTAGAAGTGACTGGACTTGGGAGTACTCAGTTACCCACCACAAACTGCTAATATAATACCGTGTGAAAGCCATTAATACTAATGTATTAATTTATGAGAAATGCAATTATGGGGGAGCTAGGATAGTTGAGTTTGCTGGTTATCTTCCTTGTATTGACCAAATTACAATGAAGGCTAAATCCAAATTATAATGAGAAGATTGCTTGGTAAATATGTAATGGAAACAATAGAAATGAGTTTGGTGCTTTTAATGGCTAATATTTCAAGCCTGCTGTGGCCCTATCCACTTGAGTCACATATATGTCTTACGTTCTTTGAGTTGAATAGTGCTAAAAATACACTGCCATTTTCCTTTCTCCTTTTAAGTTTTCCTTGCTGAGCAATATATTTTGATGTGGAACATTCTTTCATTAGTAGTAATACTGTCTATCAGGTCTTTGGTTTTAGTGATATAAAAGTCAATCAGTGATATGTGGTTGTCAAAATAACTAAAGTGGTATTTGGCAGCATTGAAAAAAAAGAAGAAAAAAAAAAGCATCCAGAACAAGGGAAGTGGTACTCTTTCACAGCATATCTGATCACCTCTTGTATTTAACTCTTGTGCTATATAATAAATAATAAACTGGAACTTAGAGAATTACCAGGATAGTGGGAGAAATCTGAAACCATATCATATGAAAAATGGTAAAGGCTCCAGTAATATTCATTCAATGCTGTTGACACCAATTTAAAAGTTATCTTTAAATAGTTGAAGAGTTATGTAAAGGTAACTTTTGACTCAATATATAACAAATTGTAAATTCCATTACAAAAATAGAATATGCTGTCTTATAAGTCCTCCTCTATTATTATAAAACAACTGAATGGGAGGGTGGTGATTAATGAAGATTTAAGCTAACATAGGGGGCCAGGTACAGTGGCTCATGCCTGTAATCCCAGCACTTTGGGAGACCAAGCCAGGCAGATCACTTGAGGTCAAGAGTTTGAGACCAGCCTGACCAACATGGTGAAATCCTGTCTCTACTAAAAATACAAAATCAGCTGGGTGTGGTGGCACATGCCTATATTCTCAACTACTCGGGAGGCTGAGCCAGGAGAATTGCTTGAGAATTGCTTGAACACAGGAGGCAGAGGTTGCAATAAGCCAAGATCACGCCACTGTACTCCAGCCTGGGTGACAGAGTGAGACTCTGTCTCCAAAAAAAAGGGAAAGGTAGGAGGTAGGTGGTTGAATTACATAGTCTCTAAGGGCTTCTCTAACTTAGCATCAGATAGCTCTATAAGCTAACTCACACAGGTATTAGTCAAGGAGATATTATTATGCCCCTTTATAATTCAATAGACAATAATACTATAAACCTAAAAAAGGATGGGGGCAGGTCAAAGGGACACAGCAGTCAACTTGTAATAGTTCCTAATGGTCAAAGCTAGAGGACAATTTGAGCAACAAATCATGATAATGGATTATAACCCAAAGAATGAAATATCCATGAACCCAGAGTTTAAGTGATTTAATAAATAAATGAAGAAGAGACAAATCTTCCTTATAAAAGATACCAATAAATAATTATAGAAGGAATAAGGAAAACAGAAAATCATCACTAGAACTCCATATTAATAATTGCTGCAGGAAAGATCCACCAATGTATTCTAAAATTAGTGGCATTTCTGAGCTCATGACTCCTTAGAAATTGCCATTATGTCTCCTGACTTGAAGTTAGGAACATTTGTGACATGGCAATTTATTTTGTTTGAAGTAATAGTCATTACAGATTTTGTTTTAATGGAATGTATGCATCGAAAGGAAGGGAGTTGGTTTCTCTCGTTTACAAACTATCCTCAATACCTAAAATAACTCCTATAACAGAGTTGGTCCTTCAAATATCTACTGAGTAAATATTTTTAAAACATTGACAGGAGAAAGCAGGAAAGAAAGCATGTGTAAGAGATTTCTATCTGATGTTAAAAAAATGTAAGCCTTTTGAGAGAAACTTTAAAATAAAGAAAAACAAATTAATGTTTTTTGTTACTTTAATTTTATAAATTCAGTTGCTCAAAAACTTGAAAAATGTCACTTTAATTTTGATGACTAAATTTGGAGAGCTTTTCAAATAATCTTACACCAAGGAAAAATTTTATTATAGATGCCAGTTATTTAAAAATACATGGGAAAAGACAAATATACAAAGGTAGTATCATACAACTGATTTCTAAACTCAATACTTTTGAAATACAAAACAATGATCATTACCCCCAGAAGTCAGTTTACTGACACAGATTGATGTTTAACTTGATCTATAACTCTTTTCATTCAATTTTGTTTATAAATATTACTGAATTTTTAAATTTCATCACATCTGAATTTTATGGGATTGTTTTTGAATGTTTACTTCTTAAAGTAGTATATAGTTATTTCTTGTAGTTAATGTCAGCAACTATAGGAAGCTTTCCTAAGTCACAAGAATTCAATGTGGTTGCTGTTCTGAAGACAGTTACCATTTTGAGCTATCTATACTAAGACCCATGTATTCAAAGACAAAATATTAATGGACAAAATGTGGGGGTTGAGAGCAGGAAGAGGACTAAGAAAAGAAAATGTTATCTTTTACCGCAGACCTGCCAAAAAAAGACTGTTACTTACTTTGGTACTATTGCTAGAGAAGCAGTTTCTGCCAGACCAGAGGTTGGCCATACGGTTGTTCCTTTTATATTTCCTTTTCCAAATGATAACAGACTTTGCCAACTAAATTGTTCAAGCAAATAAGCAGATACCTTTAAATTACCATATACTTTTCAGTTGCTTGAAATAAATTATTTTCTCAATTGGTTTAGCAGCCTTGTGTCTGGAAAAGCAGTAAAACCCACTTTGTTCCAAAATTAGAACACTGACTCTGAGGCTGCTTGTAAAATGCTTGGCTATCTTCTATCACCAATCAGTCATGAAGGTGAACCTCCATGAACTCTGTAATGTAAAAAATGTAAAAATGACCTCATCGATCAATACACAATATTGAGCCAGCAAAACCAAAAAAGTACCCTCATTAAGTAGGAACTGGCTTGTATAAAACAAGAGGATATATATCCTCTTACATAAAACAAGAGAAATATGTATGGTAATAAAAACAATCTTTAATAAACCTATATAGAGATGATTCTGGTTTACATGTAAGTCTGCTTTAACCATAACTGAATGATTGGAAATGCTCTTTTCTTAACACAATTCCCATTCATTATAAGTTATGCTGGTCCTAGTATCTTACAAATTCTTATTTCCTTGAATTTATCTACTACATCTTCACTGTGTTGCCCTTTAACTTATAAGCTGGGCCTGCCCAGCCTGCTTATAAAGCCTCTCTTCAGATACCACATGTATTAAAGAGAGGCATCATTTAACAGAAATCTGCACTTCAAAACAGCACTTGAAGGACCAGCCATTGGCTCTCCAACGTAAATACCTCTCATTTCACATTATCACAGAAACAGTGCAGTTTACTAACCACTCCTTCCTTATAAGAAATTCAGTAGCTATAAAAATTTTTGTTCAGTTTCAAAAAATGTCAATACTTATTAATTCCAAAGATCCGAACACCATGTAGTTGTGGCATTTTGGGAATTAGCACGCTCAGGAGAGAAGCTGTGTTTAGGATGAAGTGAGTTGAATCATACTTCGTATAGAAACTTGCCAGAAAATATCTGTAGAGATAAAAGTTAAGAATATATATATGTAACATCCAAAAATAAAATTACTTAGAAATTAAACAATTTTAAAGGTAGAAAAAAAGGCCGAAACATAAATACCTAAAAATAAAACTATTTTTGAACACTAAAACAAGAGGAATCCTTTCAGTTTGGCCCCCAGTTTATCTGATTAGGAACTAAAAAATTTGTTTAATGGAGGTCCATATTTTCCATTTCTGTAATTGTGTTAAATATGTTTAATAGAACACATTGCATCCTTTAAGGCAGAAGGCTTTCAAACTAGGGTTCATATGCCCTCTGAAATATCAGATGTAGTTCTGTATTTCCATATATGTTTCTGAAAAAGATCTGGATGCAAAGCATTCATCTTATTCTCAAAAAGTTGTGTGACTCACAGGTTAAGATCCTCTACAGTAAAGCTCTGAAAAATGGGGTTTTAGTGCATTAGTACAATTCCTATCTTTGAAGGGAATAAATATTTGGTTGCCCTTTTGATGTTCTCATTTTTGTACTGCAGTTGAGCAGGTCTACAACCACTTACTGGTAACTTGAAAGACACTGTTGTACCATTCCAGCTGCTTCTTAATGCATGTATGTTTTTGGATATCCAACTGAGAATTTGTTTTAACAAGCCCCATGCCTAAAGCATCTTTAAAACCATTAATCACCACCGCACCCAAGTGTTACCTTTTACTAGGAAAAAACAAAAACAAAAACACATAAATCACTCAAATCCAGAATGTTTAGTATTACCTATGGGTATATCAAGGTGCAGACACATCATCTGATTACTCAACGAATAATACAGTTAATATGTAAAGAATAAAACATCCTATCTTATTTGTTCATAAATAAGCAGTTAGTTTACATATGGGTATTTGTCTATTTTTGCAGTACACAAGGAAAGTATTCTAATCGTGTTTAACTACTGACATTAGTTTCTCAAAGGGAAATAAATATATTATGTAATATAGTTAGAAGAGAGGAGCTACTTCCAAGTGTGACTAAAAACATCACAGTCAGAGAATTTTATATATTTTCAGAACCATCTGGATTGAGAAATTCTACAATCCTCCACCTATTTTACAAACTATAGTCAGAAAATTCTTTCTCGAGAGTAAACCATATTCTTCAATTTTGAAATTCTTTCTTCCTGGTTTCATATATTTGAACACTATATTTATACTTCCTTTACTGAACAAAATACGATATCCCTGCAAGCTCATTTCATTTGCCACCATCATTATAAGGTTTAACCTAATCTGATAGGTTAGAAATAATAAATCTTATAATAGGTTCTTCTGACTACAACATAGTGTTATGTCCCCTTTTTGTCTTTTAATTAAAACTAATTTTGTGTGTAGACTGTAAGAAAATTACTTGACTCTTTTAAAAACTTAGACAACCCGCTGATGGTATGCAAAACCCAGGTGGCAATCAGTGTGACAACATTTATTTGCCAACAGCTATACTGGAAAGAGACCTGTATTACAAGATAGCAGTTTAGGGGGTTTAACCTGGGCTCTTAACTCCAACTAGATGCAAGATCTTCAATAAGGTAATGTATTTGAGTCTGTTCCTTTACCTGGAATAACACTCCATGTCACACCTACCTGACAAATGATGATCAAATAGGAAAATGTGAAAGCACTTTGAAACGTCTTAATGCTATGTAGTAGATGGCTTTAATGCTATTTCTTCATTTAAGTAAGCAATTTAATCAGAATATTTGAAATCCTACCTGCCGGTCAAAAGTATATTTTGAGAAAGACAGACACTTATAGAGGTACATCTCAGCTGACCTTTTACGTGACAGCTGTGATTAAAAATTCAGAATATGTCAGGTGTTTTGCATATATTATGATATATAGATTAGAAAACTGTGAAGAAATTGCCAAAACTCACAGAACTTCAAAGTGGTTGAGCCAAAATCCAAATTTAGGGCCATCTGAATAACCAATATTTTTGTTATTACATGCATGCATACATTCATTATTTATTTAATAAATTGGGTCTTGCTCTGTCGCCCAGATTGGAGTACAGCAGTGTGACTACAGCTCTCTGCAGCCTCCAACTCCTAGCCTCAAATCACCTTCCTGCCTCAGCCTCCCCTGTAGCTTGCAATTATTTTTGTTAGACCACACCAACACTTTTCTTTGAGTTTAATTTTATATGGGACTAAACCAATTCAAAATTTCCTCAAAGTGTTATAAATTAAGGAAGAATAACCCCATTATTTTATGCTCAGTTTATTCCTTTCACTTGAAAAATGCCTTCCCTTACTTAACTATCTATCTAAAACCTGTCCTCTCTTAAGTTCTAGCATAAGGATTGCCAACACCTCCAAGAAGTCTTTTGTGCTACACCAGGCTACGCTGACTATCATGGACATTATTATACATAACATATGTGGTACAGAGTATTACGATATATGAGCAATACTTCTATTATGTGCAGGCCACTGTACTTTGGAATTCAAAGCAATCCATGTCCTTAAAAATTCTTTGGAGGGGCCGGGCGCGGTGGCTCAAGCCTGTAATCCCAGCACTTTGGGAGGCCAGGGCGGGTGGATCACGAGGTCAAGAAATCGAGACCATCCTGGTCAACATGGTGAAACCCCGTCTCTACTAAAAACACAAAAAATTAGCTGGGCATGGTGGCGCGTGCCTGTAATCCCAGCTACTCAGGAGGCTGAGGCAGGAGAATTGCCTGAACCCAGGAGGCGGAGGTTGCGGTGAGCCTAGATCGCGCCATTGCACTCCAGCCTGGGTAACAAGAGCGAAACTCTGTCTCAAAAAAAAAAAAAATTCTTTGGAGGGACAAAATGAAACATATATACAATTTTTATTTGTCAATTATACCTCAATAAAACTGGAGGAAAAAGGAGGTGGCATTTCAGGTAGAAGACAAGATTTGAACAAAGAAACAGAAATAGTACTACACATGAAACATTCAAGAAATGCTGCTTAGAAGGCCAAGTAGGAGTTGGGTGGGGATAAAATACTTACATAATGGGGAAATGAGGTAGGAATTATTTTCTGAAAGGCCCAGTATGTCAGACAAGAAGAAATTAGATACCAGATACAAAGTTAATGCAATCCAGATAGATACCTCATTTATTTCTTAGAACATTAGGATTGAATTAGGTATCACTAGCTAGAATTTTATATACGAGTAAACCAAGCTGGCTGAGTGATATATATAGGACTCCACCCAGGTCTGTCCTATAATGAAAGCCTGACCTCTTTTTTTCTAAATCATACTCTTTCCCAAGGAGTCTGAATATCTCAACAGGTTGGGTGGCCAACGAAATTCTTCTGATTGTCTAAATCATTGCTTAGAGTGATTAATCTGATAGTGTAATACAGAACATGATTATGTATTTTGTGTTCTTACAAGAAACCTAAGGACAGGGCCTGGAATACATGTGACCTGTGTATCCTAAATGTCCAGCTGCACTGATTAGCATGTAATATTGTCTCCGTATGACCTGACTGAAGTGAAAACTAGTTTATTATCAACTTGTTAAAAATTTTGTCTATAATTTATATTATATCTGAGGTGCAACTTATTGATAAAGTTTTCAACAAAATATTTTCTAATCCCAATTTATTCTTCAAAGGGTATCTTCCTCTTATCCAATCCTCCTATCTAAAAATTTCTGCCACTTACAGAATTATTGGAGAAATTGTGAAAAACTTCCGTGAAGATGTAAACTGTACTCCATAGTCCAGTTGTTCCCAGTGAGTTAGGAGTCTTGCTTTACCCTGGTCAGGAGTTTCGAAAGGTGTTCCTTTCACTGCATGCAAAAATACATACATCCCCTGGAAAACAAGCAAGGGGGTATAAATGATCAGTATCAAATACAAAATTAGTCTCTGTCTTTAAGCATTAATGAGGTTCCAAGCTGTTTGTGAGAGTGTGATTTAACTGAGTTCATTTTAAGCTTTTATAAATAGTGACAGGCTGTGGCCAGTTTCTTTATAATAAAATAGAGCTTTCTGGGGTATGTAAATAATATTATGTGAGAATTGGTAAAATGAAAGTAACCTGTTTGCATTTCTTTTTCATTAAACTGAAAATAAGTATCAGAGTAGCTTCATATCTTTACATTCAGATTTTCTTACACTCTTCCTATTAGGAAATAGGATTACTTTTTCCCCAATGTATAGGAGGTTTTTATTCAGGGTATATTAATAAATTTGATGATACTTAAAAAAATGATAAAGACATACAAACTGGTAGAAAACAACAAAATGCTTAAAGACTATTGGGAAAAATAGTTTTTAGATATTTAATGACAACCGCCTTTGCCTTAACAGTTCTCTTCCAAAGCAACAAAGATATAATAGGTATAATGTTCCACTCAATTCCCTTTTAGAATCACCATTGTGCCTCAATAGTGTTTCTTCTGAAGTCAGTTTTTAAAACTCAAAGCAAATAACATTACTAAAAGCCATTCTGTCAGATCAAAATCTAAACATGTCATTTTTTTTTATTAATAGGGTAGAAAAACCCAGTATATACTAGATTTGGTTTACTTGAGAGGATGATACACATTTAGATTGATAGGCAGTGTTTCATTCAGGATCACTGCTTGAGGCACTATAACAGGATAATGCCTAAATATTATTATGACACAAAGTTTTTCCTTCTAGATACTACAATGTGATGTTATTTTTCCTACCTCAACTTTTAATGATTATATAGAAAAATTAGGGATTTGAAATTTTATATGACACCAGGTTAATCAAACCCTTCCTTTTAAGGCTTAGTCTACTTGTAGTTATTCCATTAGGCAATTCAGAAGTTGTTTAGCTACAATTACAAAGCTATGGAGGAAAGGACTCATGTTCAATTGGATTTAACCCACCAAACATTTAATAAGTGGCTTATATGTACAAGACACAGGACATATATGCACATATGAAATTGAATGAGACGTACCCAAGCCTTGGAAAAACTCAATCTGCTAAGAGATGGTAAAGAAAAAACACTAAGCATGAACAACTAGAAAGTAGGGCAGAAACTGCTATCAAGGTATAATCAGAGTACTCAGCAAATGGGAGAGGAGGGAAAGGTTCCTTGTTGCTGTGGCAAAAGTCTTGATGTGACCTCAATCACCTCATTCTTAAAAGTTCAGCTCAAATACAATTCCTTAGAAAAACCTACCTCATTAGTAATAATCTCTTGTCTATGGGGTTGGATACAATTTTATTGAAAATACTATTATAGTACAATATATCATGTTAGAGTTGTTTGCATGATGTTTATTTTCCCATTAGCCTAAATACACTAGGAATAAGCACTGGTACACTGCAACATTAGGAATGTTGGAACATGACATTACACCAAGGAGTATTTATTCTGTAAGCACTAGGAAACCATTTTCATATGGGCTTTAAAGTGAATTATAAAACAAAGTATATGTTTTGAAATTCTCAGGGGGTATAGGACCCCAAAAAAGTTAAGAACCTCTATTCCAGACCACATACGTATTAGAATCTAAGAGAATCATCAACCTGTCATTATTTCCTCAAACCACCTGTACTTAAATCATGTTTAAAGTATCTAAACAGTTTATTTTATATATTTTTTTCAGTGAAAAAGAACAAAATTGTACCTGGCCATATATCTTCTACCCCAGTATTATTTTTAAAATTGTTTTTATACAGAAAAGTTTGTGATAATTATTCCTACATTAAAAGAATTAGGGAACAAAAGCATGTAGCTCATGGCTAGTCCTTACTGAATACCTACTAAATCAAAATGAATCATTCATTTTTAAAGCTGGGCCAAGAATCTTGTGATTAATACCTCTGAGGCTGAACTGTAGCACTTAATAAAACAATTAGTGTAGGTTTCTACTGTATGGTTCAGAAAGGCAAATACACTGTATTTTTCTGACTGGGTGTAATAATTAGGTCCATTTTCTCATCTTTAAAGGCATTCAGCATGTATTTCAGATTTTTAATTGGTTTAATGTAGGCTATTTTCAAAGTAAACTTAAATTTGGAGTCATGTAATTACAACTCCTACAGCTAATTAGTTAAGTTTTTAGTGTGGTGAACTAATCACAAGTAAATCACAAGTTTGCTTTTCTATACAATGTCAATTACCAATCATTTTGTCCATGGTCAACCAACTTGAAACATGGTTAGGGGCCGGTGGTGGTGCAGAGGATGGCTTCTAAAATATATTTAATACATGTGCCACTGGAGAAAAGACTAACTTATTCAGCAAATGTTTAAAGACGTTTTTAGAGATACAAAAATTAAAGCATAAAAAGATAAACTGCTAATTCTAAAACTATGACAAACACATGATTAAAGAATGCAGCATGGGAGTTGTGTAGATTCCTCGAGGGATAGTTTTGCTGGGCAAGTAGGAATCAGGCAGAGGAGGAAGAAGGGTGGGGTATTAACATAGTAAAGACTGGGCTGGGCGTGGTAGCTCATGCCTGTAATCCCAGCACTTTGGAAGGCCGAGGCAGGTGGATCACCCGAGGTCAGGAGTTTGTGTCCAGCCTGGCCAACATGGTGAAGCCCCATCTCTACCAAACATACAAAAATTAGCCAGGCGTAGTGGTGCGCGCCTGTAGTCCCAGCTATTAGGAAGGCTGAGGCAGGAGGATCGCTTGAACCTGGGAGGTGCAGGGTGCAGTGAGCTGAGATCACACCACTGCACTCCAGCCTGGATGACAGAGAAAGACTCCATCTCAAAAAAAAAAAAAAAAAAAGTAGACACTGAGTGCCATGGCTCACTCATGCTTTGGGAGTCTGAGACAGGAGGATCTCTTGAGGCCAGGAGTTTGAGACTAGCCTGGGTAAACATAGCAAGACATCCCCATCTCAATCAATCAATCAGCTGAGCATGGTGACACACACCTGTCTATAGTCCTATCTACTTGGGAGGCTGAGGTAAGAGGATTACTTGAGACCAGGAGTTCAAGGCTACAGTGAGCTATGATCATGCCACTGCACTCCAGCCTGGGTAACAGAGTAAGGCCCTGTCTCTGTAAAAAAACAAAATGGCTAGGCATGGTGGCTCATGCCTGTAATCCTAGCCCTTTTGGAGGTAGTGTAGGACTGCTTGAGGCCAGGAGTTTAAGACCAGCCTGGGCAACAAAATGAGACCCTATCACTATTAAAATTAAAAAAAATAGCCAGGTGTGTTGTCATGTGCCAACGTAGTGAGACACTATCACTATTAAAACAAAAAAAATTAACTAGGTATGATGGCACGTGCCAGGAGTCCTAGAATTTCTCAGGAGGCTAAGGTAGGAGGAGGTATGATCATGCCAGTCTCTTAAAAAAAAAAAAAAAAAAGAGTACTTGGTCAAAGGGAAAAGAAAATATAGTAGAAAAGTTTAAGCCAAAGCAATAAAATGAGAGCAAAATTATTTCCTTTACTGCTAGTGTACAGCCTGTATTTAGAGCTGGCTGAGATAAGGTGAACTCTCCTTTTTGTTTCTGCACTGTTATCAACTGGTCTTGTATGTCACACAAGAAACTTAAATTTTACCATGACTGCAATGGATAATCACTGAAGGACTTAAGAGTATGACTTTAAGCAAACATGCGTTTTTAAAACATCACTCTGCCAAGTTGGAATGGAGAAGGGTAGGGAAGCATCACAAAGGCCATTTGATTTATTTGAATAATTTACTTGAGGAAAAAAATGAGGGTATGGGGATCAAGTTGAGAGTAAAGCAGAAGATACTGTTCTGAGCAAATGGATATGGAATATAAAGGAAAAGAAGTTATCCTAAGATTTAGGTGACTTTGTTCTTGTTTGCATGGGATGATTCTGATTATACCAATTCTTTTGTAGTAGTTATTACCAGAGCTCCATTTTACTCTCAGAACAGTCTGTTTGGACTATACATTACAGATTGAGTATCCCTTATCCAAAATGCTTGGGAGCAGAAGTGTTTCAGATTTTGGATTATTTTGGATTTTGGAATATCTCCATATACATGAGATATCTTGGGGACAGAACCCCAGTCTAAACATGAAATTCATTTATGTTTCATATACATCCTACACACAACACAGTCTAAAGCTAATTTTATATGGTATCTTTCAATAATTTTGTACATAAAGTTTTGACTGCACTTTAATTGCAACCTGTCAGGAGGTCAGGTATGGAATTTTCCACTCATGGCATCGTATTGGTGCCAAAAACGTTTTGAATTTTAGAACATTTTCTATTTTGGGTTTTCCGATTAGGGATGCTCAACCTGTATATTAATTGCTTTACCATTAACATTCAGCTATCTGGCTTGGCCTTTAGATAAGATTAACAGTGAAGTCAGAGGAGCAGATTTGGGTGGTAAGGGACTAATCAGGAGTAAGATAAGTACCATTTATACTTGTTTGGTTTAAAGTGCAAGGTAATCTGGTGATTTAAATAAATACAAGCATCCTTATTCTACAGGTAGAAACTGAACATACGGGTAGATGAAGTAACCTAGGTAGAATACACAGCATGAGAAGAGAGGAAGAAAAGAACTTTGGGAATAGCAATATTTAAGAGAAGAAAAGAGAAGGAAGACCCCATCAGAAGAAAGAGGTCAGAAATACATGCAGGTGATCCCATGGAAGCCAAAGGAAGAGTGTCAACAAAAGGGAGATGATTAGTGTAACGTATTTCAGAGAAGTCACTATTTAAAAGAAAACGTCGTTTGCCCTTACAAAGTCTATCACATAAAATGGACTAATGGACACATATTTATCATGTCTACCAGCGCATCATTCCTGTCCTCCTCCAGTTAATATCAAATATCCCCCAGAAGATAGAAAATAAATATTATTATTATTATTTGAGACATGGTCTCACTCTATCACTCGGGCTGGAGTACAGTAGAACAATCTTGGCTCACTGCGACCTCCACCTCCCATGCTAAAGTGATTCTCCCACCTCAGCCTCCTGAGTAGCTGGGACTACAGATGTGCCACCACCACATCAGCTAATTTTTTGTAGAGATGGGGTGGGTTTCAGATTTCCCCATGTTGCCCAGGCTGGTCTCGAAATCCTGAGCTCAAGTGTTCTGCCTACCTCAGCCCCGCAAAGTGCTGGGATTACAGGCATGAGCCACCATGCCTGGCCAAAATAAATGTTAATTTTTCAAAATCAGTTTCTCCTGTTTTCCTGTCTTAATGCTTTTCAGTTCATTTTAAAAAATATCTTTCAACGAATGTTCTGCTAAACTGGATTCAATTAAAATTCTCAACTAGCTGTATTTCCTCCTTTACACGTTACTTTAATAGGCTGGTAAAGACAAGAAAAGTTTCTATTAGGATTGTTTTGTGTGTGTGATTTTTTTTTTTTTTTTGTAAAAGGCAGTTTCCAGGGCTGCATAATATGTCAGTAGAGTCAATCAAAACTTTGATGCTTTGTAAAGCTAATACGAGAGGATGATATATTCAACAAGCAGCAGCTAAGGCACCATAAGATCCAGAATCATATAAGATACGATTAAGTTCAAAACTTAAATACTGAAACAGTAAAGGATAATTACACAATTTAGACAGATAAGTTAACAAGGATAGAAACTAAAATGATCTATTTTCTACAGTTTATACAACAAGAGAAAAAAAAAGTCTTACTTAGAAAAAGGCCCAATGTAATTTAAAAGAAAGAGAAAATTCTATCCCAGGTTAGAATTTTTCGAAATTAAGTCTTATATACTAAAAAACGACTAAACTATGCACTTTAAATGAGTGGATTTTATTGCATGTTAAAAGCTGTTTAAAAAAAAAACGAAGTCATATATGTCACAAAACCTTAATTAAGCTTTTTTAAAAACTGTGTTTAAACATACATATCATAAAATTTACCATCTTAGCCCCTTCTTTTTTTTTTTTTTTTAAACGAGCAGTCTGTAGTGCAGTGGCACCATCTTGGCTCACGCAACCTCCAACTCCCAAGTTCAAGCGATTCTCCTGCCTTAGCCTCCCCAATAGCTGAGACGACAGGCATGCAGTATTTTTAGTAGAGATGGGGTTTCACCATGTTGGCCAGGTTGGTCTCAAACTCCTGACCTTGTGATCCACACGCCTTGGCCTCCCCAAGTGCTAGGATTTTAAATGTACAATTGAGTGGTATTAAATATATTCATATTGTTGTGCACTCATCACCATTACCATCCACATCCAGAACTCTTCATTTTGCAAACCAAAAACTCTGTATCCATTAAGCAGTAACTCTCCATTCCTTCCTCCCTTTAACTTCTGGCAACCACTAAAACTAAAGCTTTTAAGTAGTATAATGTGAAATTCTTACCAGATTATGTATAATATTTGTTAAAGTCCAAGCAACAGGAACACTGAAGAAGGGAATGCTGAGTAAGACAATATGAAGCAAGCCAACTCCCAATGCATATGTCAGCCACATACCCCGACTGTTCATGACACGGGTATTTGGATTCACTTCACTGTGGGCGACTCCAACATTCATGTTTGCTCTGTAGGAAAGTAATGAAATGAATCAACACTGATACAACTGGCAACCTAAACACCCTCAAGTCTGACATGACAAGGTACATGTATTATAAGGATTATTTTTTCCTAGTTATTTTGAAATAGCACACAACCACCATCCAAAATATGCTACTTGTAGATGCTGATGACAGCAGTAAAGAATGTTCAACTTTTCACTTGATGGTAAGATAAGACTTATTTTTTATGGTTCTATTTGAAAAAATAGTTAAAATCCTTTTCCTAAACTTTGTTTTCTAGCATTTTGTTTTATTGAATAAGAAAATTCAAATTCAAAGAGAAAACCTACATTTTCTTATATCATGAGAGCAAAGTGAAATGCCAGAGGCTAAATTTACCAATAAATTTATATTAAAAAGAAAAAGCAGAACTTACCCAGCCAGTCTGTCAAGTAGCCAGACTCTTATATCTGACTTAATGTATCCATAAAGAATGGTCAGAGTTCAGATCACTTCTTTCTGAATACTGAATGTGGAAGATACACGCTGTTGATATAATGTGGTGTAAAATTTACATGGTCAAGGGATAATATTTCTCAACTTTGTGATACAACTAGGTGAAAGCAAGGAGTCTTCTGAATATTTCTCTAGTTAACTCCTCAAAAACTTCAGTTTTCTTTCTTTTTAAAAAGTTTTGCCCTGGGTATGTCTTGTAGCAAAAATAAAATAAATAAATAAATAAATAAAGTTTTTCCCTTCTCCTTTTCCATTGAAGATGGACTCCAAAGGAAGAACAGACAATAGTTTTCGGTTCTTTTAATGATGGTGTTTACGTGGGTCTAAATATTCCTTAAAATAAAACTGTCCTGAAGAACACCTATCATCTGAGGGAGGGGGAAAACGAGGCTATATTATATTTGGAACAACTGTGATTTAAAAAAATAAACGCTTGTATTACGGAGTTCGCATACGGAGAGGAATTTCTCATAACCCCATCCAGCGAGTGTTTCCGGAGTATAATGCTCCTTCCCCTCTAAAAACCCATGGAACAGGCATCAAGGCTTAAGATGACCAAAAGTTAGATACACTAAGACCGCTAAAGTCTCCAATTTACACGTGTAAAACTTTCGTCTAAACATCTATCACTTATCATACATTATTTTTAACCATACTTAAGAATATGCCAACACTCAAGATAGTTTTCCCACTTTCTACTGGATAGAGGCCTGAAATTTACATCTCAGCTGGAAGGCAAAGCTGGTGTGGTACTCACCCTACTCCAACCAGAAAACCTTTCCCCCCAGCAGGTTTGCCGGGCTGCCCCAGGATTGGCAAACAATGACCTCAGAGACCGTGAAGAGGCTGTCGGCTCTGCCCTTGTTGGTGCCTCCGAAGGCGGCGACCCCTCAGGGAAGCCACCCTGCCAGACCGGCAGCCCAAGCGCTCCGGGCCAGAGAAACTCAGCAAAGGCCGCCACTGCTACCACCTCCCCAGCCGCCCCTTCCTTCTCGCGGCCGCATGTCACGTCGGACCCCGGCAAGACAGCAAGGATTTGCGTAGAGGGTGAGCCTCTGAGGCCACTTGGCCCGCATGGCCACGCAGGGCGCCGCACATGCAGCCGGAGCCCACTTTTTCCTCTCAGGACGACCCTAGGTCGCCAGCAGTTCCCTATCGACGACGGCGACTATACAGCGTCCGCCGCGTTCGCGCCCACTTACCCGCAGCCCTACTCCGCGCCGCCGGCTCGCTGCAGGTCCAGCCCCGCGGCTACGGCCGCGGATTGACGCTCTCAGCCCGGGCGCTGCGCAGCTAGCGGAAGCTTTCACAGGCAGAGTCGCTGCCAGCTGATTGGCTGCAAGCAACGCCAATCCCACGTTCCGCCAAAGAGAGGCGGGACTAAGTGCCGCGCTCCCAGTGTCTGCTCCGACGTGCGCGCGTGCTGGGGGGCGAGTAGGGGGCCGGGCCTGCGCTTCGGGTGATACACTGGCTGCTCGCCGATGGTGGATGGTAATTGCCTGCCTCGCGCGAGGAAGGTAGTGTGGTGTGACTAATGGGTATTTATTATATTCTCGATGGCTCGAGGGCCCCCTCCCCTCTACTACTCCTGGTCCGGGTACGAACGCTGCCGGCAGCTAAGGACGCTTCCCGCTCGGGGCGGGAAGCAAAGCCGGGCTTTCGGGCGCCCTCACGTGGGGCGCGTTCTCTGAGCCGGTCTGGGCTCCGGGGTGTTCTGGTTTGGTCTTTGTTGCGGCCCATTCCACAGACGCTTGCTTTTGTTTTCCAAGCAGCAAATTTAACCCATGGCACCTATAACTCCTTTTGTGAGGGTGGCAGTTGTTTACTATTGTATGCTGTGGCATCATACAGGGGGTACAAGTTAAACTCTTTAAAGTTAATCACGATTTTTGCTAGTGGCCTTCTGGGTTTATCCGTACTCCGAAGACAGGCACTTGTATTACATCCTGAAGAAATGTGGATGCCAAAAATTGATCTTGAGGAAAGTCTTGATTAGATTTCGAAGTGTAATTTCCCTCACCTTGGCGGTGCTGAAAGTTTGTGATTTTTATTGCCGACATAGCTTTCAACATTTTGAAGTTGACTTAGAATGTTGGCTATGTATGTCTGTGTATCTTGCATTTCTGTTGGCTTTATGACCTTAATTGTTTTGAATTTGGTCTGATCTTTAAATAAATTATTTCTTTGTTTTCTCTCTAATGAAAGTCTGTGAGTTCTCTGATCTTTACTTCTTTTTTAGGCACACCTGTTGTCCTTAACTGACTTTCCTGGTCATCAGCACTTGCAGAAGTGTTTCATTTCCCTCTCAGCAAATATGGAAGACTATCCTGATAGGCCCAGACATTCCTTGCTGTGATTTGTAAGCTCTATATAAACCCTTCCACTTTTTTGAAAACGTTCATTTGGTACACATACAGTAGAGTGCTATATTCCAGGGCTTATGCTAGGGATGTGTGATTGATATAAAACTCCTCTCCTCAAAGAACTCTAAGTCAGGAGTAACAGAAACACATAGTAATAGAATAACTTGTAATAAGGTTAAAGTTAGGAATGAAGTAAAGGGGGACTGCAGAGGGAAGAATGCCTAATCTGTTGGCAGGTGAGGGAGAGGAGGCTGGAGCAGGGAAGAAAAGCTTTCTCGAAGAGTTGATACTTGAATAAAATCTGGAAGGATGCTTAGAAGTCAGCCTAGAGTGAGAGAACTGTTATGAGCCGAGGAAGGAGTGAATGTCACCACTTTAGAAGAGACGGTTGGCTGGAAGCAGTGGCTCACGTGTGTAATCCCAGCACTTTGGGAGGCTGAGGCAGGCAGATCACCTGAGGTCAGGAGTTCTAGACCAGCCTTGCCAACATGGTGAAACCCTGTCTGTACTAAAAATACAAAAATTAGCTGGGTGTGGTGGTACACGCCTGTAATCCTAGCTACTTGGTGGGGGCTAAGATAGGAGAATTGCTTGAACTCGGGAGGCAGAGGTTGCAATGAGCTGAGATTGCTGCACTCCAGCCTGGGAGACAAAGTGAGTCTCTGTCTCAACAAAAAGAGAGAGAGAGATACAGAGAGAGAGATGAGTTGTACAATACAATTGCTTTAGTGCACATTCGGGCAATGATGGGATGACACTGGGAGAGAAGGCAAAAATCCAGTCGTTAAGAAGTTTGAACTTAACCTGATTGGCAATTGGAAACCTTTGTAAAACTTTTAAGTGGGGCAGCAACATGATGAAATTTAAATACAGAAAGAACCCTATTGGTGGTTGAGATTCAAGTCAAAATATCAATTAGGTAGATATTGCAGTAGTTCAGAAGAGAAAGTTTGAGAGGCTGAATGGAGGCAGCACAAATAGGAGAGAACTAGTTTGGGAAACATTTAGATATTAGGAGAGGTAGGACTGGGTGGCAGGATACAGACAGTGAGTAGAATTTCTAGGATGACTTCAAGGTTTCTAATTTTGCTTTATGTATCTCAGTTGAAAGTGTTTGGCCAGGCGCGGTGGCTCATGCCTGTAATCCCAGCACTTTGGGAGGCTGAGGTGGGCGGATCACCTGAGGTCGGGAGTTCAAGATCAGCCTGACCAACATGGAGAAACCCAATCTCTACTAAAAATACAAAATTAGCCGGGCATGGTAACACATGCCTGTAATCCCAGCTGCTGAGGAGGCCGAGGCAAGAGAATCACTTAAACCTAGGAGGCGGAGGTTGCAGTGAGCCGAGATCACGCCATTGCACTCCAGCCTGGGCAACGAGCAAAAACTATCTCAAAAAAAAAAAAAAAAAAGAAAGAAAGAAAATCTTCAAGGGCATGGCCTTTGGAGTCAATGCCAAGGTGTGCATCTCCCACTTAAAAGTTTTGTGATTTTGAGCAAGTTACCATGCCTTCAAGTCCTATTTGGTGATAAAGGATGATAGAATATGTAGAGTTGTTGTGAGGATTAAATAGGATAATATATATAAAATTCTCATGTTGGCTATTTTTTTTATTATCAAACAGGAAATGTAGGAAGAAAGTTAATTAGAGGCCGGGTGTGGTGGCTCACTCCTGTAATCCCAGCACTTTGGGAGGCCAAGGCAGGCAGACCACCTGAGGTCACAAGTTCAAGACCAGTTTGACCAACATGGGGAAACCTTGTCTCTACTAAAAATAAAAAAAATTAGCCAGTTTTGGTAGTGGGTGCCTGTAACCCAGCTACACAAAGGCTGAGGCAGGAGAATCACTTGAACCAGGGAGGTGGAGGCTACAGTGAGCCAAGGTCACGCCATTGCACTTCAGTCTGGGCAACAAAAGCAAAACCCGAAACTGCATCTCAAAAAAAGAAAGTGAAAGATTCTCTGATCACTTTGGGACATGTTACATTTAGGTTGCCTTCAGATTAAATAAATGATATTTAGAACATAGATGGAAGTAAGGCTCTGGAGTCCAGAAAAAAGTTATGATATGCAGGTGAACTGGAGGATGATATGGAGGCCAGTTAAAATTATGTATATAAAGGGAAGGAGGTTACTTTTTCTTTTTTTTTTTTTTTTTTTTGAGACGGAGTTTCGCTCTTGTTACCCAGGCTGGAGTGCAATGGCGCGATCTCGGCTCACCGCAACCTCCGCCTCCTGGGTTCAAGCAATTCTCCTGCCTCAGCCTCCTGAGTAGCTGGGATTACAGGCACGCACCACCATGCCCAGCTAATTTTTTGTATTTTTAGTAGAGACGGGGTTTCACCATGTTGACCAGGATGGTCTCGATCTCTTGACCTCGTGATCCGCCCTCCTCAGCCTCCCAAAGTGCTGGGATTACAGGCATGAGCCACCGCGCCCGGCCCAGGAGGTTACTTTTTCTAATGTTTGTGTTAGCATAAGAAAGATGCTGATAAATTATATTTAGTGGTCCTTCATTAATATTCATGAAATGAAGGGCTTGCCATGAATGAAGCATTTGATTGTTCTGCCTGGCACCCAGAGATACATAATATATAATTTCCTACATTCAAAAGTTGTACAGCAGGAAAAAGAGGAAGAAGGAAAAAAGTTTTACAGTTCAGAACAGGGGTGTAGTAGTTTCAATTATACAATTTAATTAATTTAATTTTTACAGTTATAAGGTAATATTTTACACCGGTTATAGGACAAAATGATACTTGATATTTTGAATATATTAGATTATCCAGTACATAATTAAAATTAACTTCACTTTCTTTAAAACCTTTTTTAATGTGACTACTAGAAAATTTTAAATGATATATATGGCTTACATGATAGTTCTATTAAACACTGCTGGATAGAGTAATGGTTAAAATGGCAGGCTCTGAAATCATACTACTTTGGTTTTATCCTAGCTCGTACTAGCAGTTGCATAACACTGAGGAAATTAAACTTTCTAAAATTCAATCAGCTAATCTATAAAATGGAGATAATACAGATACAATTTGCTTGTGAATTTGGGAGAGACACAGGTATTCAGACTGTAGCAATTAGGAGTGAGAAAGATAACCTGACGTATGAAATGAGATACAGACATCTTAAAACACCAGAGGACACAATGGGATGGGATAGATAAGTGATAGAATTCATGCTATGAATTGCCATGGTCTTAGTAAACTAGAATGAGAAATATTGGGATGAAATATTTAAAAAAAAGATTTTAGTTTTGTCATTGTAGGGGACAAGGTTATTATAGGGAATGAGACAAAGATGATGAGATTGAGACTGCCCAGAAGGAGTCAGTCTTGGTTTGTACCCCAAGTTTTGTTGATCAGTGTTTTTCTGATCAACAGCTAAGATTTTCTAGCTAAGGTAGAAGACTTCTTGAACCCAAGCCCCTATGGGGTAGGGGTTAAAGGTGAAAGGATTGTTCACTAAGAGGTTTAGAGGAGCTCAATTTAGAACACGTACCCTGGGATATTTTTAGCATTTATGTACCAAACACTGTAATAAGTTATTTATATATACTACCTTATTTACTTCTCACCACAATCGTATGATACCATTATTATATCCATTTTATAGATTAGGTGATTGTATTTTAGAGAGTTTAATTTCCTCAGTGTTATATACCTGTTAGTGTAAGACAGGCATTCCCAAACTACCTGAGGACCGCACACGGCCCCCTGAGGCCATTTATCCGGCCCCCCGCCACACTTCAGGAAGGGGCACCTCTTTCATTGGTGGTCAGTGAGAGGAGCACAGTATGTGGTGGCCCTCCAACGGTCTGAGGGACAGTGAACTGGTCCCCTGTGTAAAAAGTTTGGGGACGCCTGGTGTAAGAGCTAGGATAACACCAAAGTAGTGTGATTTTGGAGCCTGCCATTTTAACCACTGCTCTATCCAGCACTATTCAGTGGAACTATAATGCAAGTCACATATATCATTTTAAATTTTCTAGCAGTCACATTAAACAGATTTTTTAAAAGATAGTTTTAATAATGTGTTTTATGTGATCTAATTTATCCAAATAGGATAAAATTATTTCATCTTGTAATCAATGTAAAGAAATATGATTTTTATTAATGTTGAGTTGGAAATTGAGCATGTATTAGCATATCTCAGTTTGGACTACCCACGTTTCTAGTGCTCAGTAGCTACAGGTGGCTAAGTGGCTACCATATTGGACCATGCAGATCTGTCCCTTAGATCGAGGTAATTTTGAAGTGTTGGAAGAGTGCAGAGGTGCCTTTTGCTTGTGACAGCACTAATTTGTGTGAATGTTATGATGCTGCAGTAGCCTACCGTCCACTGTTTCCCTGCATGAGTGGGACAGGAAAGCCTCGAGAACAACAAAAATAACCACTGATAGGTAGTTGTTCACAGCTACTCTCCTGAGAACTGGGTACTCCAAAACTAAAGCAAATATATAGATTAATTAGAGCAGGCGTCCCTAAACTACGGCCCGCGGGCTGCATGCAGCTCCCTGAGGCCATTTATCCAGCCCCCCGCCGCACTTCAGGAAGGGGCACCTCTTTCACTGGTAATCAGTGAGAGGAGCACAGTATGTGGCGGCCCTCCAACGGTCTGAGGGACAGTGAACTGGCCCCCTGTGTAAAAAGTTTGGGAACGCCTGAATTAGAGGGTAGTTAGTATTAAAAAAGAATTCCCAGCATTCCTTTACATAATAATCTCTCATCATAATAGTCTACATTTTATAAGGCCTTATAGTTTGTAGAATAACATTTTGTATATACTTTCTTATTTGATCCCTCACGGTAAACCAGTGAGCTGTTAGCTCCATTTTTATAGATGACGAATTGATTTATGGAGGGATTTGAGTGATTTGCTGAGTTTATGTGTAATAAAGGTGAACCCCCAATACCTATTTTATAGGTTCTGGTCTGTACGTTTTTTCACTGTGTCAATCACTTTTGCCTTGTATGTAGCCAAATATACTGTATTTATGAACTGTGATCAGTTAACACTTTCAGAACACAATATGTCGGGCCTCTTCCTGGAAGTGCATTCCTTAAACTCCTATGTAATTGTTATACTGCCTGTACTACATTTCCTACTCAGTTACTGAATCTTTCTTTACATGTCTTTATTTGTCTTAGGCTGCCTGAGAAATAATCCTAAACCGATGACTTCCTGTTTTGTTTTTGGTGTTTTATTTATTTTATTTGCACCTAGATTCTATAGGATTAAATTATCATGGGAGCTAGTCATGGAAAATAAAGGAAATACCTTGATGTCCACCTCTAACCCCCCCTTTTTTTCCTAATAAAATCTTGACTCTATAGAGGAATTGCATGTTGTCAAGCGTATGCTTATTTTCCCGTAATCTTTTCTGAAATTAGGCAATAAGATGCAAAAAGCCCCCTCCCTGCATGCTTTACAAATGGAATTTCTATAGGACAGTTTTGGAATTTTTCTTAATTTGTTTGAACAAAGGATTTCTAGTTACCTAACAGAGATTTTGGATCTGCAGGTTGGAGCTATAAAGGACCTTAAATGCCAACCTAGAGATTTGAGCTTTATTTACTGGCTTTGAGAAGCCATATGATTAACATAATGTTTTAGGCAGAATAATGTAGAGGATAGTTATCTGACATATCTGGTATAAGACTAGTTCAGGTTAACAGTAATCCTAACTCTAAAGGAGCTTGGTGATTGAAACAGACATAACTCATGAGAATTTATGGATGACTAATGATGTTTAAATGAGACTGTTGATAAGGCACAAAACTGATTGTCATAACTTCCCAAGGTTATATCATCACTTGCTCATTCTCAGCCAGCTACACTCGTTATAGCACAATTGTTCTTATCATTCTTCAGTTATTACTGTAGTGTTTGTTTTTAAGAAATCTCTTTAGAACATGCATGTCTTGATTCCAGTATTTGTGAGCTTTCAGTGATCTACTGTAATGAGTTTGGACCACGATGTAGTTGTCACAAACATTTAAAGAAATAAATTTGATATAAAAACCTCAAATGAGAAGTACCTGGGTCCAGTTACTTAGTCAGCTTTCAGCCTCTTAAATGGTCATAACAGTAAGTCTAAGTCTCAATGAAGATGATCTACATAGTACCTACTTTTTATGGTTTAAAGGTTTAAATGCAATACCATATGTAAAGTGTTTAGCATAGTGTCTAGCATACTATATGTTTAATGTAGTAGTTGCTATTTTTTATTGTAATCATTATCATTTTAATTAATGGGCAATATAGACTGGGTGGCCAAAGGTTAAGAGTCATTGAGGCTAATTAGAAAATTATATTGGGAACTAAGTGTGAGAAATACTGAGAAAAAAATGGATGGGATTTAGGAGTGGATCAGATTTGAGTTAGGGTGAATGGATTATTTCTATAGGAAAGTCGTGGGTTTGAGGTAGGGGTTGGTTATATCTTTCTACGTAAGATAAAATTACAGTTTGAGCTAATGATTATTTCAGCAGGCAGTTGGAAATACAGGGTTAGAGTTAAGTTAGAATTGGTGATAATTAGTTCCACAAAAATCCTGGAAGAAATTTTAAAAAAGCAATTTCTTCCTCGAATGTTATTGTGGCCTGTTTGTTTATAGGTCTATTGTGGATTTTTTGAACCCATTTTTGGTTATTTTTATCCATGGGCATTTATATGTATTCATATATTATATATCAATAGAGGAATTGTTGAAGGACTCGCCTTAGCTCTGCCTCTTAACTGGATGACCTTGGACAAGTTTTCTAATTTCTTTGTGCCTCAGTAGTTTTATAAAATTGAGGTGACGATGGCACCTATTTTCAAAGGATAATAGTAAGAAATGGAAGACTTACAGCTGGGCCTGGTGACTCATGCCTGTAATCCCAGTACTTTGGGAGGCCAAGGCAGGCGGATCACTTGAGGTCAGGAGTTCAAGACCAGATTGGCCAACATGACAAAACCCCATCTTTACTAAAAATGTACAAATTAGCTGGGTATGGTGATGAGCACTTGTAATCCCAGCTACTCTGGAGGCTGAGGCAGGGGCACATGAACCTGCAAGGTGGAGGTTGTGGTGAGCCTGGGTGATACCAAGACTCCATCTCAAAAAAAAAAAAAAAAAGAAATAGAAGACAGAAGACTTAATATTGTATGTGCTAACAGTTGAGCCTAGCATGCAGTAAGTCTCAATGAGATGGTCTGTTATTTATCATTGTTATTGCCATCTGTTCTGTTGGTTGGGAATGTTTAACAATTCTTACAAGTTGCGTTTTTATCTTCTAGCTGCTCTGTTAAAAGTGAAAATGAAACAGTTGCCTGCGGCAACAATTCGACTCCTTTCAAGTTCTCAGATCATCACTTCAGTGGTCAGTGTTGTAAAAGAGCTCATTGAAAACTCCTTGGATGCTGGTGCCACAAGCATAGATGTTAAACTGGTAAGTGTCCTTGAGAAGCCAAATACCTTTAAGACAAAGAAAAAGGGCTGGACAGATGTTTTCTCTTTAAACTGTTACCTTTATTTTATTTCTTTATACCAGTAAATTATTCGTAGGAAATTGGACCCTTTGTCTTAAGAGTAAATCCTTAAAAATAAATTTAATTTAAATTAACATTATAGTAACACTAAAGGAAATACGAAAGAAAACATGTTCTTTAGGAATCCATTGCCTAAACCTTCTAATGTTTGTATTTTCTACATACATATGTCCTTGGTTATTCATATTTTCTTGTTTTAGTTATTTTCTTTTGCATTTTATTTTTTCCATCTAATCAAATTTCAAACCATTTCCCTTGTTACTTTTTTCACATTTAAAAATTTAAGTGCTGTATACTAAATCATTCGGGAAAATATGATATATATCACTCATGATTTATTGCAATTAGTTTGCATGTCTAGTTCCTTTGTTCTAATTGCTAACACATAGACATGTGTTTTATTTGTTTTTGTGTCCTCTATACCTGGCCAGTACCTAGTACGTAGTAGGAAGGTAAATAAATCTGTTGGATTGAATATAAGAAGACATTTTTAAAAATCTCCTAATTATCAGATATTTATGCTGCTTCTGGTTTTTTAGAACTAGAAACAATGCTGATAGAGATACATTTGTAAGAAAGGGCCCTAACTTTTTCTTACCTACTAGGTAAGATTCTAGGACATGGACACACTATATATATTTTGTGTAAAAATAAAATCCCAGTCACTTTTTATAAAACTCTGTGACTTAACTACTACTGTACCCATTTTATTTCTTATTGTTATTATTTTTTAAATTTTTTGAGACGGAGTCTTGCTCTGTCACCCAGGCTGGAGTGCAGTGGCTCGATCTTGGCTCACTGCAGTCTCCATCCCCGGTTCAAGCAGTTCTCCTGTCTCAGCCTCCCAAGTAGTTGGTATTACAGGTGCGTGCTACCATATCTGGCCAATTTTTGTATTTTTAGTAGAGACAGGGCTTCATCATGTTGGCCAGGCTGGTCTCGAACTTTTGACCTCAGGTGATCTGCCCGCCTCGGCCTCCCAAAGAGCTGGGATTATAGGCGTGAGCCACTGTGCCCAGCCATACTATACCCATTTTACAAATAATGTTCTGAGAAGTTTCCCAAAGTCACGTAATTAGTAAGTAGTAGAGCCGAGAATGGAATCCAGGTCTTTCTGACTCTAAAACCCATTCTAGGTTTTCTCCCTGTGCCAGTGGTTCTCATGATGTTTGGGTGCATCAGAATAACTTAGGATGTTTGCTAAAACCATTACTGAGCCTTACTCATAGAACTTCATAGTCTAGGTGGGGCCTGAGAATTTGAATTTCTAGTAAATTTCTAGTTGATGCTGATGCTGGTGGGTTTTGGAACACACTTTGAGAATATTCTTCTATATCAAACCTCTGTTCTGTTTTTAATACACTCTAAGCTTTATAAACGTGAAAAAGGTACATTAAATTAAATCCAAAGAACAACAATTTGTTTTTCTTAGGTGTTTCATATACTCAGTTCAGTCTGATTGGAGTACAATTGATAATAATTAAATAGGATTAGATAGTTATAGCTGACAGAGTTCACTTAATAATGTGGCAGGCAAACATCTTTTTCTTAAACATTTCTGGAAGAAAAACTGGTTTTTAAAATAGTGTTACAAAGCCAACAGAAGTCCTCTATAAAACTAAGTTAAATATTTTAATCTGGCTGTAAATTTTAGTCTCTTGACATTAAAACAGTATTTGCGTTGTAGAATTTTAAGATACACACCTTAAATGTGTGGCTCTTCATAATAAGACCTGTTTTATTGTGGTTTTATGCTATAATAGCCATCCTGACTAGGTATGTTTTCATAATTAGTTAATTAAATGTGACAATACTATTTTAAACATCTAAACAAATCTTTGTGTTCTTATTACGGGGTTTCAAGACCATGTTGGCCAGGCTGGTCTCAAACTACTGGCCTCAAGTGATCCACCCATCTCAGCCTCCCAAAATGCTGGGACTACAGGCATGAGCCACCATACCTGGCCTGATTTTTTTTTAAATAAAAAAGATAGACTGTTACCAGAATGTAAACTTAACTTTACTTAGTGTCAGTCTCACTCTGTTCCACAGGCTGAAGTGCAGTGGAGCATTCTTGGCTCACTGCAACCTTCGTCTCCCAGGCTTAAGCGATTCTCCTGCCTTGGCCTCCTGAGTAGCTGGGATTACAGGTGTGTGCCACCATGCCCAGCTAATTTCTTGTATTTTTAGTAGAGACCAAGGTTTCACCATGTTGACCAGGCTGGTCTCGAACTCCTGACTTCGAATGATCTGCCTGCCTGGGCCTTCCAAAGTGCTGCAATTACAGGCGTGAGCCACTGCACCCAGTGAAACTTAATTTTAGATTGAGAGAGGTGTGAGGAACAAAATCTTAGGGGTCTCCCTTCAATGCTTTGTATATCTAATTTATCTAAAAATTGGTGACATATACAGTATGATATCATTTTAGGTTATTAGAAAGACATAATATTATTTTAAATACCAGAGTCATTACAATTATAGAAAGATTTTTTTCCCCCTTTATAAGTTGCATCTATGTTCATACACATAGGACTTTGTGGAGTAGAGTCAGGCTTATTATGGAAGTTGGCTACCAGATTTAGACTATGGTGTTCATACAAATAAACACCATGGGAATTTAAGTTTTGTTTTTGTTATGTATGCATATTTTTAGTATTAAAATATAAAACTATGAATTGAGATTTTGAAAAAATTTTCTTTGCCTGATATGATGGCTCACACGTGTAATTCCAGCACTTTGGGAAGCTGAGACAGGAAGATTGCTTGAAGCCAGGAATTTGGGATCAGCCTGGACAACAACGTGAGACCCCCATCTGTACAAAAAATTAAAATAAAAATAGCTAGGGACTGTGGCATGCACCTGTAGTCCCAAGCACCTCAGGAGGCTGAGGTAGGAGGATCACTGAGCCCAGGCGTTCAAGGCTGCCGTGAACTATCATCATGCCACTGTACTGTAGCCTGAGTGACAAAGTATCTAAAAAAAATCTTGACTTTTCTTCAAATTAAGAATTCACTGGTTGCCAAATTAGAGGTGTTTTCTCAGCAGTTTTCTGTTGGATGGCTATAGATTTTTATGTGAGCAATAAGGGAGAAAGTATTAAAATTAAATCAGGTTGATTCCTGCCATAGAAAAAAGCAAAATGAGTAAACAAAAAAACCAAAATAAACAAATAAAAATCAAGTTGAATAATGATACTTGCTAGGTTCTTCCTGACTAGAATATGTGTTACTTTGTTGCTGATGGACTTCTGTCCTGTTTTGTTTTGTTTGGGGGCCATATATATAAATGGTATATGTAATTCAGAATAATTTTTTTAGTCAAGTTTAAACAAATTATGGTATATTGTAAACACCCATGATAATGAAACAGTGAAAAGAAACCTTAAAGATCAGCCTAACCTCCTTATTCTACAGTTGAATTGAGACCAGAGAAAACAAGGGAGTTGCCCATTGCACCATAACTAGAAATTAGTAGAGGTAAAGAATTTAAGCTCTTGGCCCGGCTCAGTGGCTCACTCTTGTAATCCCAGCACTTTGGGAGACCAAGGCGGGCGGATCACCTGAGGTCAAGAGTTCAAGACCAACCTGGCCAACATGGAGAAACCCCGTTTCTACTAAAAATACAAAAATTGGCAGGGCATGGTGGCACATGCCTGTAATCCCAGAGACTTGGGAGGCAGAGGCAGGAGAATTGCTTAAACCAGGAGGTGGAGGTTGCGGTGAGCTGAGATCGCGCCTTTGCACTCCAGCCTGGCCGACAAGAGTGAGATTCTATCTCAAAAAAAAAAAAAAAGAATTTAAACTCTTATTTCTATAATGTTATATTTCCATAAAAGTAAATAAAAATGTCAAAATTCTTTCACTTGTGTTTCTAAGTGCGATAACAGTTTAATATTTTTATATACTAAAACTGTTTGTTGACGTTTTATAGGAGAACTATGGATTTGATAAAATTGAGGTGCGAGATAATGGGGAGGGTATCAAGGCTGCTGATGCACCTGTGATGGCAATGAAGTACTATACCTCAAAAATAAATAGTCATGAAGATCTTGAAAATTTAACAACTTACGGTTTTCGTGGAGAAGCCTTGGGGTCAATTTGTTGTGTAGCTGAGGTAAGATAATTACATTGGTTATTTAGCAATTTCATAATCACTCAATGTTACAACTGAAACTAACCCAGTATTTGGTGAAATATGGTTTTAAATATTTTTATTATGGTAAAATATGCATAACATAAAATTTATCATTTTAACTATTTTAATGCTGTACAATTCAGTGGCAATGGCATTATCTGCATTCACATTGTTGTGTTTCTATCACCATTATTCATCTCCACAACCTTTTCATTATCCCAAACTCTGTTCCCATTAAACAATAATGCCCTTTCCCTCATCCCCTAGTACCCACTGTTCTACTTTCTGTCTCTATGAATTAGACTATTCTAGGTATCTCGTATGAATGGACTCATAAATTATTCTTTTGTATCTGGTCTGTTTCTCTTATAATGTGTTCGGGTTCATCCATGTGGTAACATGTATCAGAATTTCCTTCCTTTTTAAGGCTGAATAATATTCCATCGTGTGTACATACCACATTTTGTTTATCTGTTCATCCACTGGGGAACATTTGGTTTACTTCCACCCACCTCTGGATTATTGTGAATAATGTTGCTGTGAACATTGGTATACAAATATCTGTTTGAGTCCCTGCTTTTACTTCTTTTGAGTATATGCCCAGAAGTAGACTTACTATGTCATCTCATAACTGTGCTTAAAATTTTTTGAGGAGCAGCAAAGTGTGTTTTGCATTTGAAAATTAAACAGATATTTAACTGTAGTACTTCTCAGAGCCTTTACTATATTCAAGCACCTTGTAAATCTCTAAGGTTGGTGGTCTATATAGGTACATTTTCCTATACCTACTTGACCATGAAATTCTTTTATTGAGAAAGCGTTATCATTTTTGTTTGTTTGCTTGCTCTGTGGACTACACTTTGGAAATACCACTCTTATCAGTACATTTAATGAGAGTATGCTCTAGAGATGTGAATTTACTTGGTCTAAACCATAGCTAGTTAAGGGCAGATTGGATCCAAGAACTTTACCCTTCTGACTGTGGGTTAGGTGCTCAGTGTCTACAAACTCCTGAATTTAGTGCTTGGCACAGTCAGTTCCATAGTACCAATTGTACTATACTGTCTCTGCCCCAGATTTTATAACTAGTTTGTGACAAAGCCCATCTAGAACCTTGATCTCTTCATTTCTTTGTATTTCAGTTGTGTTTGATTATATGACTCTGTACTACTTTTTTTGTACTATACTATTGTTCTGGGTGTTGGACCCTTTTATTGTGTGATAGTATCTATGTGCCAGTGAGTGATAGGATGATTTTAAGGGTCTCTTGAGCTATTGAAATTTGCCCAGTAGCCATGTAATTCTTCATTTGTGCTTAGGCCTGCAGACTCTATTTAGGCAAAAATGTTCCAGTACAGTGAAATGATAGGACTTCCTACCTGTTGTTCTGAAAAAGTGGCACAGACATGAGATATTGTTGCTGTCTCCTCTTCTGGTCTTTGGACATGTTTAGTAGTCCAGTCTTCCCAGGAGTGATACAGTCTCTAGGTTCATTGTGGTCTTCCCTCAGCCCTTCTTCCTTTGAAGTGCTGACATAGTACAGTGTAGGTTTTTTCCACTTTTTTTTTTTTTTTTTTTTTTGTGGATAGGATTCCAGCTCAGTACAGATCCTCCTTGACTTATGAGGGAAATACATTCCTGATTAAACCTTTGTAAGTTGAAAATATTGTAAATCAAAAATGCATTTAATGTGCTTAAATTCTTGAGCATATCAGCTCAGCCTAGCCTAATTTTAACATGCTCAAAACACTTACTTTGGCCTACAGTTGGGCAAAATTGTCTGGCAACATAGTTTACTGGAGAGGATCTGTTGTTTACCCTCATCATCACACCGCTGATTGGGAGCTAGTGGCTTACTGCCTCATCATCGCTATTGTACTTTTTACTGAATGCATATCACTTCCATAGCACTACAAAGTAAAAAAATCCTGTGTAAGTAGCACCATTGTTAAATTGGTGACCATCTGTATTCAGTTTTTTTACTTTTGCACTTTTCTGGCTGTATAACATGATGTCTTATGTAGGCCAGAAAATTTGCAAAAGAGATGAACTTTAAGTGGGAGATTTTGCTGTTAGAGCATGGAGGACTAGGGGCCCTTGTTTATTAGAATTCAGATGTTTAGACATCATTAAAGGGAAATTATTATGTGTACTCTTTTTTTAAAAAGATGCGGTTTCACCATGGTGGCCAGGCTGGTCTTGAACTCCTGACCTCAGGTGATCCACCCACTTTGGCCTCCCAAAGTGCTAGGAGTACAGGCGTGAGCCACTGCGCCCGGACTATGTGTATTCTTAAAACCTCTATCCAAAATGTAGCACACTGTGTACCTCTCTGTTTTCCTCAGCACTTGCTTTAGAGTTCACTGAGCCTCCAAATAGATTTTGGAAGAGTGACTAGAAGGTTCAACTGGGCATTGTCCATTTTTCTCCCGAAGACTATAAATGGGAATCTACAACCCTGGATCTTGTACGAAGAGTTTGTTTTTAAAATGGAATGGTGTTTGCGCCTGGGAACCTCTGAATCTCCCTGTACTGTTTAGCTGTTAGTGGCTGCTTTAGAAGTCATCTTTTTTTCTGTTTTGGAACATAAGTATTTGATTTTTTTTTTTTTTTTTTTTTTTTTTAGTTCTTGTTCAAACTTGGCAGATAGGCTTTAAGCTTTATTTGGTAGAAGATTGTCAAAAAAGATAATTTGATATTTCTGTATTTTCTGCAAGATATGTGTATTTAAAACCCTTCAGAGCTGAAATTGGTCATAATTAGCTTTGCCTGCTAGATGGCAGCACTATACTTGGTTTTTAGAAATATGTTTTACAAGAGCCATGTGATTTATTCAAATCTTCACTGTAGTTCTGAGTTTAGATGGCAGTTTTGTAAGTGTTTGTCCATTGGTCACTTTCCATCTTGTTTCCATTTGGTTACTTAAACCCACTTCATAGGCAAGTTTATCATTTTGTCATTGTTTTATTTTTAAGCACTCAAGTGGCCTTGAGTATAAATTAAATAATTTTGCTCATTAGAATTACAAAACAATTGTCAGAGTATCACAATAATAGAAAACTATAAGGTTTTTAAAAAATGTTTGCAATGCCAAGCATTTGTTTATCTTAGAAAATACTAACAGTATTTTATAGAGTTTCCTTTCTTACAGGTTTTTGGGAAAATCATACGTAGATGTGTGTATGTATGCACGTGTATACACACACAGGCACTAACAACACAATGAATTTTTACGTATGTATACTCCTGATCAAGATTTAGAACATTATCGGAACCCGAGAAGGTTCCCTCATATCCATTCCCAGTCAGTACTCCTCAGAGGTAACTGCTACTCTGACCTCTGACAACACAGATTAGTTCTGTATGTTCTTGAACTTGATGTAAATGAAATCTTACAGAATGTATTATTTTGTCACAAGAGTTTTTGATCATGATTTAGGTTTGGTTATACCTGAAAGCTAAAGGAAATACAGAGCTAGCTGGAATGAACTCTGATAGTAGTAGGGGCTCTAGTACACCATTAGATTCCCTACTTCAGGACTGAGCAGTCAGCCCCCCAGCTGCCAGAAGTGTTGGTGACTCACCCCTGAGTCTCCCTCTGGAGTTTGCCCTTACTGCAGCTGAAGATAACTGCCTTACACCTGCATCCAGTGACTGGTTGAGGGGTTATGAAGGTCCCAGTTCAGGACAACATTGCCGTATGCCCACTGGTGATCATCCCAGAGAACCCCCCGATAAGCTGCCTGCTCACTAATCTCCATCTCAGAGTCAGCTTCATGGGTTAGCCAGCCTGCAATGTATGTCTTCTGTGCTTCAGTCTCTTCATAGTACTCATGAGGAAACTGAGGTCTTGTGAAACCAAATGCTAAGTCTTCCTACCTCAACTTTAAAACTCCATCTCTAAAAATCAAGTAATTTCATTGTCTACTCCATGCAGGGTGCTGTGCTAGGTAGTTGATTTCAGAGGATTTGTACACAGTGAAATAAGTGAAATATGAAATTTGTAACCTATTCAAGGATACATAGTGTGTTCAAGGCAAAACCCAGAATTCAGTTCTAATTTCATGCCTTTTATTAGTGAGTTTTTCACGGTAGGTTATATTACCTCCTTACTAGCATGATTAGAAATGTGTTTATAAAGTTTAAAAATACTTCCATATTAAATATTAAATTATTTACAAATTTACCCAGGCCTGCAGTGGTAAGTTCAATAACTAAGTTGTTAGGAGTAGGTGAGTTGAAACTTATATGGGAGGACTGTGAATACCATTTCAGAGAAACAGGAAATCTTATATGTTTGTTGAAGTCAGTTACGTTTAAAAATAAATTTTTTTAAGTAAGACCTATTTAATGGCTGCTTTTTTGGGGAAAAAAAGTTCAGTTTTTAGACTGACTGAATATTCCTTAGCACTCAGAATTGAGGTTTCATATATAGAAAAAAATACATTTTCATGACTGGCTTATTGTGAAACTTTTCAGATGAAAATTACAGTGAACACAATAAAAATTAGTGATTTGGTTATTTTATCTACCAAACTGATGCATGTAATTTTAAAGTCATAGGGTTGCAAACCATCCCAGGCTCAGTGGATTGATACTTAATTGGGCACACTATTAAACAGCCATCACCCATAACTCCAGTTGTTGAAATTACTTTCTCTTTATTTTTAAAATGCTGATAATTAAGAAGAAAAATTAAGTTAGACTTTTCAGCAAAATTGGCTGGAGAAATCTAAAATATATCTAATTCTATGTTCTTTCTTTATATACTAGAATGGTCAGTTTTCCTAGTTTGTCAGTAATAAAATGACTTCCAACCTTAAACAGTTCAAAGGAGTAAACCTTTATTTTTGTTTTGTTTTCTAATTTTAAAAATTTTTTGTAGAGATAGGGTCTTGCTTTGTTCAGGCAGGGCTTGAAAACCTGGCCTCAAGCGATCTTTCTGCCTCAGCCACCCAAATTGCTGGTATTACAGGCATGACCCACTGTGCCCAGCAGGCATTCTTTTTATATCTACAGAGTAAACTGTTGGTGTTTAAAAATGGAATTACTGCTTTCATTTTTAAATGAAAAGCAGTAATTGATCTGTGATGAGTGTAAGTATATCAGCAACTGACACAAATTTACTGGTAATGGTTTTCTTTAAAATCACATCAGCAAGCATAACTTCTTGAAATTGTTGACTTTAGAGTAGTAATTTTGAGATATTTGTCATGTTTAATGTTTAATTACTAATGCTAATTACTAAGCACAGTGACTGGGTTGAATTAGAGATAGTGAAAATCCTGTTTTGACCTTCTCATAAAAATTTTTATAAAGATTGTATTTATTATTCCTATCATGAAATACACATAAAATATTTTATTCCTTTTTAGGTTGATATTTTATATGTCTTATGAAAGAAATGTTTAAAAAACTAACAGCATTTTTGAACTGTATTTTATATGGGTGCTAAATTACACTTTGGTTTTAGGAGAAATAAAGAACAAATTCTGAATTAGGAGTCATAAGCCTAATTGTAAATCCTGAGTGTTAGGATAGGAGACCTGGCCAAAGGCCAAAAGTAAGGTTAAGTTTTCTGAGAATCTTTTTTTTTCTTTTTTAAATCAAGTGAGGATCAAATAAAATAATATATATTACAGTGTCTTGAATATTGTGTGCATACAGATGAAAGTCATTTCTACTTTGGACTTGTATGTGAAAAGTAATATGCTGCTGTATCATATAGGTGATAAGATCATTAGACTTGCTTATTCCTTTCTGCAAACAGTATTTTACCTCAACATCCAATGTTTATGTATACTTTTCCACATTTGGGGGAAATCCGTTCTAAAATGTAATAGCCATTTATAGGTAAATTGCTTCAAATTCTCACCAAATGTCTTTATTCTGTAGTATTAGTTCATTTTTTTCTCTTGTTTTTTCCTCAGACGTATTAGACATCCTCTGTATAACATTTATATTTATTGATTCATTAATCTACCATTTAAATGGTTGCAATGTACTGGATATTATTCTGACCATATCAAGCTTATTATGCAATTGACCCTTAAACATCAACTCGTTGAGGTGCAGACCCTGACCCCTACCACTTCGTCATGCAGTCAAAAATTCACATGTAACTTTTGACTCCTTTAAAACTTAGCTACTAAAAGCCTACTGTTGACCAAAAGATAACATATTTTGTATGTTACATTTATTATATATACTATATTCTTACAATAAAGTAAGCTAGTTTTATGTTATTAAGAAAATTATAAGAAAAAATATGTTTCTGTTTATTAAATAGAAGCCGTTCATTAAGTGTTCATGTTGAATAGGCTAAGGAAAGGGTGGAAGAGGAGAGATTGGTCTTGCTGTTTCTGGTGGCGGAAAATCTGTAAGTGGACCTGCACAGTTCAAACTTGTGTTGTTCAAGGGTCAACTGTATAATTTTGTGATGAGATAATGTAGGATCTGTAGGTTTGTTTTTGCATCACATCACATTAGGCCTCCATAGCTTAGAGGAGCAGAATGAGAGGCTGAGTCATTATGTTTTGAAGAAGGAAGTTGGGACTCACTTATTTGTGGGCCTACATGTTATAAAAGGGTCAGGGGAAGCCCATAGCATCATTATGATGGTTCTAAGCTGCTAAGGATTCCTGACTACTTTTCCACAGTGTAGGGTGGTCTCCTATATCCTTTATAGATGTGATGGTGGAGCTTCAGTCAGAATAGGTCTGGGAAGTTTTGAAGCAGTGGAATATTTTACTTCCTAAATGCAGCTTCCTCACAGGTGATAGAACTCTGTTGAAAGGAGAAAAGCCAGGGCTAAAATCTCCCTGTTGCTAGGCTCCCCATAGTGGATATCTGGGAACAAGTTCTACAGTCAGAGTACTTTAAATAGTGCACAATACTTGCATATACTGCACAGGCAGGCAGGCAGACATACTCACATGCAGAAAAGAAAACATTTCAGCCAGTCAGGCAAAAGTCTGTATTTCACCTGAATCATAAAGACCTTTGGTTTTAGACTCATATTTGTGTCAGTGTTCATCTAAAAGTTAGCCCCCCAAAAACTCAAAAGGCTTTATTATAAATGTGTTTTTGTCAAGAAGATTTTTACTCGAATTATCAGAATATATATTTTTTCTTTACTTTTTATCTAAACATTGAAGAAAAACTATGTTTATCTAAAGTTTAAATGCTTTTATGTAATTTTAATTTTGTAATGATACTACAATTTCTTGAAACTCAGTAAACTGGACAAGAGTCAGTTTTAATAACTGATAATTTCTGAGGTTCTCTAAGGACTTCTAAAACTTCTCCTTTTAAAATACTGGTTTTCTCCTTTTACAATACTGTTTTTCTTTATTTCTTCTCTTGACATCACAAGAGTCACTCTCTTTCACCATTCCTGAATGTCTCTAGTAAGAATCACCAGTAATATTGTGTACTGTTAGAGATGCTCCTGATGGTGGAGTTACCGCAGGTTCAAATGCTGAATTCATTAGCTTTCTGAACCTATGCCTGGTCCAAAAAAGGTTCCTGCTCTGGACACAGGGTCATATAATGAAACGAACTCTTGAAATACAATTCCCTTTCCTTCCTCTGAGGAACACATTGTATTTCATAAGTTTATATGTTTGCTTTATGCTATATTGTTTTCAGCCATGAGTTCCAAAGCATTTCCTATTTAAATAAATTTTCATAATCTATAAATTGTAATTTTACAAAATTTTAATGTTGGAAAATAGAGGAATTTTTTCACTTTAACGTAAATGTTGCATTATGAGCACTAAGATCTTATTTTGCTTCTTAGCACTTCAGTTTCTTCATCTAGGCTGGAATATATTTGTTATTCACTAATATGTTTAAAGGATGAGCCCTTTAATATCTTGTAAGATGCTTTGAAGTGGTTGAAACAAAATCCCATGTAACCTTATAAAGTATTAGCATCATCTTCATCTTATCACCCTTCCCTTAAAGATGATATGTGTAATCATTTATTCAGGACCGTCTAGAAGCCACTGGCAGAGTTAGTACTGGAACGCAGAGTTCCAGGACTGCCTTTGCTCAGGGACACCAACTTTAGGTCAGGTGGCTAGTTCTTTGGAGAAGAGAAATAGAATTCAGTTAACCTTGGCATTTTGGAAAAGCAGTTGGTTAAATGTAGAATTGTTTTTAAAGGAATAATTATAGAATAATTAAACACAGAAAAGATAATCTCTAGCAGTTTCTGTCCTCTAAATTACACAGCTTTTGAACTATGTAATATATTTTGGAAGAAGTAGATCCCTTAAGAGTACTCAGAAACTCATAGTTTTTCAGTTCTGCTTTTTATGGGAATAGTATCACAGTAATAGCAGCTTGACATAGCGCCCCGTAAGAGTTGTGTAGACTTCATTTTCAGAGAGAATCTAATGTCCTCCGCTAGTACTGTGAGCTAGAGAAGCTGTTTCTTTTTTGTTGCTCTGATATTCCCTGCATGGTACCAACATGTTCCACGGAGCTGTAGGCCCTCCAGTAAATCTGCTTGGTTAGGGCAGGGTGACAGAACCAGCAAGTGTAGACCCACCTGGATTCAGGTGAGTTCTAGCAGTAGGGTTGGACCTTGTGGTGTCTAAATTATATAGATTTACTTTAGAATATTCAGCTCTGAATATAATGATGGCCAAGAAAGATTAGTCCCAATTTGGGGTCATCATTGGCTCACGAGGTATGTGAGGAGGCTACCTTCTTCCCAGTGCTTTCCTTGCCAGCATCCCCACTCACCACTTTGTTTCTTTCTGACAAAGGTATGTTTTATTATTGTTATCCTTCCATACCTATCTCATGGGGTAAGTAAAAAACTGAGGATGAACCTAGCTCAAAAGAGGGCAGACACTTTAAAATTTATATTTCTATGACTAACAAGGAAATATTTTCATGCCGAATGAAGTGTTTTCTTAACGTATGTTTACATGTTTTAAAGATTTTTAGTTAATAAAAAATTTATACTTAATAAGTGTAAAGCTCAGGTTTAAGAAAAAATATCCGTAACTATATGTATAATTTAAATTTTATTTTATTTTTTGGACCATAAACTTGAAATACAGAAGTCCAGTTTTACACATAATATAGAATAGGGGAGGGAAATGATCACTTTACCAAATAATTATTTATTTACCAACAAATTTATAGAAATAGTTTGTTAAAAAGCAAGTTCCCTTAATACAGTTGAAGTACTTGCTTTTACAGACATATAATGCATATAGTAAGTCATATAATGCATATAATAAGTCATATAATGCATATAATACAAATAGGCATTTCAGGTATACTTGTTTGTGTACGAGTGTTTTAATAAAGTGAAATACTCAGAACAGTAATTTGCGACATATAAAGTATAAGCTGGCCTATTGCTTATTGGTGTAACTCTAAGGAGTATTACAATGGAACTGGTCACAAATGTTTGTTAGGTAAAATACAATATTGAGTAAATATATTATGCGATAATTATTTCAAATATACTTTGATAATGAACCCATTGCAATATCTAAAGTGTTAGTTTTATTAGATGGTTTTTTTTTCTCCCCAGGTTTTAATTACAACAAGGACGGCTGCTGATAATTTTAGCACCCAGTATGTTTTAGATGGCAGTGGCCACATACTTTCTCAGAAACCTTCACATCTTGGTCAAGGTAAGAGAGTAGTTTTGTATACAAACATTCTTTACCTTTTCTGTCTTAATAGTTTGTTTAAAAAAAAAAGTACTCCTTGAGTACAAATGTATTGCTTTGGGCTTGGCCCTGATAAAGGCTAGTTAACTTCCAAGTAAACATTCAGCCTTTATTCTAACCACCAATTTCTGAAATATTTAGAATTGTTCTCAAAAGGAACTGTGTAAGAGACTGGACACCTCCATGGACTGGTTACTCTTCATTAAAAACTAAGAGTATTTATTTTACCAGTGCTGGATAACCAGTGTCATCTTTATATATGAAGGTTAATATTTTATTGAAGCATATAAAACATAATGGATTTGCTGATAATGGTAATAAGCCATACCCTCAAGATATGATTAAATAGATAATTTAAAATATATTTGTTTATTTATGGAAAACTTCAAACATATGCCTAAGAAGTTACAGCACTTATCACTCAGTTTCAATAATTTATCAACTCATTGCTATAGTTCTTTCATGTAATACCCTCACCCATTTCTTCCTTTTCTGTATTATTTTGAAGCAAATACATGTATTAATTATTGTTTCTACTTGTAATGTAGTTATATAGTGTTTTATATACTTCTATGTAATGTTATTACATTTTAATTGATATCTTACATTTTCTTTTTCTTGGCATTTTTTTTCTGTACACTTGGTTCTCACAGTGCATTTTCATTTTTTATTTTTGTTTTTTTTTTTCTTAAGACAGGGTCTTACTCTGTCACACAGACTGGACTGCAGTGGCATCATCTTAGTTCATTGCAATCTCTGCCTCACAGGTTCAAGTGATCTCCCACCTCAGCCTCCTAAGTGGCTGGAACTACAGGTGCACACCACCACCAAATTTTTGTGCTTTTAGTAGAGACAGGGTTTTGCTATTTTGCCCAGGCTGGTCTCAAACTCCTAAGCCCAAGCGATCCACCTGCCTTGGCCTCCCAGATTGCTGAGATTACAGATGTGAGCCACCACGTTTAGCTGATATCTTATGTTTTTAAGTTTCTCTAAAAACTATTTACTTACAAGGGTAAAAAAAGATCTCTTTAGGCTTGAGTTTCACATATATCCTTTAATCTTTTTCTGATAATGTCTAGTAATGGGATGATTAAGAGACTTAAAGTTATTACTTCTTTAGAGTAATGTTCAAAATAATATTAGATCTGAAAAGGGACTTGTGGGTTTTGTTGTTCTTTATACTGTATATTGTCTGTGGTTTCTTCCTTCAGTTTTAATGTCAAATTATTGAGTTTGTTTTTTTCAAATGAATTCTGTCTTCATTTCATATATGAAATATAAATTTCTTACCTTTTAATACTGGTACCAAATTTTTTCACTCTTTCTCTTATTTTGTAAATCCTTAGCTTAATTACCGATTACTTTTGCCCATTAGAATTGATATTTTGTTCCACATAAAGAAAAGAGTTAACAGAAACTCTTAAGACAAAGCACTTTTTTTCTCATTTATTCATTTAATGAAAATGAGCTCAAGTCTAACAGCTATTTTATTTGACATAGACTAATACAAATATTACATATATTTTAATTAAAAATAATAGATTATAATTCTTTTATTATGTATCAAAGGTTAGGACAGAGAGAAGGCATTTTTAAAATATAGTTCCTCTCTAGAAATACTCTGACCCCATTTCTTACGAGTTCAAATTAGGAAACCATTAGGAGATATTTGAGTGGCTATCCAGTAGAGTACTTTGAAGTAATCCAGTCGCCTTATAAAACTTAAAAGAATTTATTTTTATCTTAGTAGTAACCAGTCTAATCTGGATGGCCAATAGCTTTGCATCACTCATACTTCTCATGCTTTTCTTTATTCATCTCCATGGGAACTATGAAATAAGAATCCTTAGATATGGAATCCATCTGATCTTTGCCCTTTTGCTGTTGATTTTCCTTTTCCTGCTGACCTCAGTCTTCTACCTTAAATAAGTGAAGTATGCATATTAAGGAATATCTGTTGTTAATAAATGAGCTTTATCTTCTTCAGTATATTTCTTTTATCTCAAGAAACAAGATTAAATACTTAGAAGGTCAGTAGTTACAAAACTACTAATTGCTTTTCATAACTCAGTTTTTTCACCTAATTATAGTTGATTGGTTAGGAAAACAGCAGAAAATCAAAGTCTTAATTTTAAGTTGTTCTAGATAGACATTATGTGTATCTACAAATGCTTTCAAAAGCCTTTTATATTTATATTGCCTTAGTGCTGATAGTTTTTGAGTGATTGAATCACATACTCACATTTCACCAGCTGTCATTTAGCTTCCATTTAAATATTTTCTGTATAAGATAAAATTACAGTTCAACCATCCTAATTTATACCTGTACGTGTAAGGTTCTTGGACTGATTTCTGCTGTGAAGTGAACATCCCTGCTTAGCATTTATGTTTCATATTATCTGATACAGTGATATCTATGGGTGGCATAATTGTAGGTAAAGAATCAACTTAAAATTTTATTAGGCATTGTAAAATGTTACCCTTTTAAACAACATATTTTATTATTTTGAGACAGAGTCTCACTCTATTGCCCAGACTGGAGTGCCGTGGCGTGATCTTGGCTCACTGCAGCCTCCACCTCCCAGGTTCAAGCAATTCTTGTGCCTCAGTCTCCCAAGTAGCTGGGATTACAGGTGTGTGCCACCACGCCTGGCAAATTGTTTTTAGTAGAGACAGGGTTTTGCCATGTTGGCCAGGCTGGTCTCAAATTTCAGACCTCAAGCAATCTGCCCACTTTGGCCTCCCAAAGTGCTGCGATTATAAGTGTGAGCCACCGTGCCCAGCCTATAAAACATATTTAAAAATGTTTAAAAATAGTTTACTAGAAATTCCAGCTCTGGCTTTTCTAGGTATAGATATTTGTTTTGTTTTCTGAATTAATTTAGCCATTTAAAATGACTTATCTGTTTTAACAGTATGTCACCTTAAGTTGCCCTTATCTTCTGTTCACTTCCATTTTAAAGCATTTTTTTAAACTAAAAAGAAAAATCTCTATCATTTAGATTATTGTACCAAGTACATGGAGTAAATTATTTGTGTTAGTCCTATCATTTTCTGTCATCACATCTATTCCCTTTACCCTGGGTAATCAGTATCAAGCTTTCTAAATTGATTTACCCTCCTGGATAAATTCTTTTAATACCTTTCAGTAATTCTGCCTTAGAAATTTCTCATATATCAAAAGTATACTTAAAGGGCTCTGATCAAGGTATTTCCTTTCCCCACTGTGTTACTAGAGTAGAACATCATGTTCTTTGTAAATTCCTACTGGGTGTGATTGTGCATGTATTAAAATATCTTTTCATCTTAATTTAAGAATGGAACTTTTATTCATTAAATATTTTAAGAAAACATTCTGGCGTATTCAAGCAACCATACCTTTACATTAGGAATATAAATAGCTGCCATTCTAATAAATGGCATACCATAGGGTCATGTAAAAATATAACAGGGAGCATATTACAAGACTGCAGTTTCATTTTGGTGTTTGTAGGATGTGCTAAAGTTAGAGAGCTGAATGATTTTCTTGTAAAACATAATAGTATACTGGGACCTCCTCCCTATTAGCCAATATTACTTGGTACTTTTAAGGAAGCACATTTCTTTTTTGTTAGTTTTTTTTGTTGTTGTTGTTGTTGTTTTTTCTTGAGACAGGGTTCATTTGGAATCAGAAAAGACTTTTCCATCAGTATGTCTTATTCAAACATACAATTCTCATTATTCTCAATTGGCTTAATGCAGTAGTTCATACTCCAGCACTTTGGGAGGCCGAGGTGGGCAGATCTTGAGGTCAGGAGTTCGAGATCAGCCTGTCTGACATGGTGAAACCTCGTCTCTACTAAAGATACAAAAAATTAGGTGGGCATGGTGGCTGGCGCCTGTAATCCCAGCTACTCAGGAGGCTGAGGCAGGAGAATCACATGAACCCGAGAGGCGGAGGTTGCAGTGAGCCAAGATTGTGCCATTGCACTCCAGCCTGGGCAACAAGAGCAAAACTCTTGTCTCAAATAATAATAGTAATTTTCAATTTAGTTTCACAGGATATTTTTAGGTGATGAAGCAATAATTTATCAATATATAGATTAGGTATAGTGTGGTCCTAGGTAGATAACATATATTTAAAAATCAACAGGTATCTCTTTTTACTTTCATATACACATTTATATTTTATCCTCTTGATTTCTGTCTTCTGTCTAGTGCATGCCATTATATTTGTCATCTAGGAACTTATAGACTGGTGGGGAACACAGATGAGTGAATAATGACAAAATGAAGCCACTGACTGCTTAGAAAGAGGTTAGCAAGTTTTTCAGAAAAGATGACGTTTGAGTTTGAAGATGGTAGGAGTTTGAAGATGCTAGATAAGAAGACATGGAATATAACCCTTCAGCAAGAGAAAAATGATGGATACAGATTTCAAGAGACCATTGCTATCTGTGTAGCAATGGAGGAAAGCATAATTTTTAAAATTTGTATTCGTTAAACTATGAAGATCTGTGTCACAGAGAAGTTTAAATGAACTAAGCCCAAGAGAAAGACTACCTCTTCCTAGAAAAGAAGTTCCTGGGGGCCATTTGCATCCCTGGGAGCATTAACTGAGTCTGGAGGAATAGGTGGATAAAGGAGCAGTCCTTCTATAAATAAGGGATCTTTTATGGTACTAGGAGAAACCAGCTGAACTTTTAATAGCCACTTGTGGGCTGATATGACTGATTAGAATATGGGATCCTCAAACAGGCCTAGTCCACCCCAGACACTGAATCTCAGTAAGACTTTTGTTGAGTAAAAAGTGTTGAAGAAAATTGGGACTGAGCTAGAGAAAGAAAGATCTTAAAGCTTTGCTAGGGGAAGAGACCTGATTTCATCTTCAAGACATTTGAAACCAGAGGTGAACGAAACTAAAAGGTTCAACTCAGATAACTCCTAGTTAGATTGAAGAGATATGTTCTTCACCCTACTTGCTTGACCGGAAACAAAACACTTTTTCTGGGAGAAAATATTTTCTTCTTCAGTGTCTGTTGTTCTTTTATACACAAGTTTTAGCAAAAATAAACATTTTGAGAGACTTGAGGAAAGGAAAATGGGATCCATACTCAAGAGAAAAAACAGTATAAACAAACTCACCAATAACCCAGATATTTCAATTAACAGACAAAAACTTTAAAGAAAAAAACAAAAAACTTATGTTAAAGAACTTAAAAGAAAAGATGGTCAAAATTGGTAAGAAGGGGCCGGGCGTGGTGGCTCACGCCTGTAATCCCAGCACTTTGGGAGGCTGAGGCGGGTGGATCACGAGGTCAAGAGATCGAGACCATTCTGGTCAACATAGTGAAACCCCGTCTCTACTAAAAATACAAAAATTAGCTGGGCATGGTGGCGCACACCTGTAGTCCCAGCTACTCAGGAGGCTGAGGTAGGAGAATTGCTTGAACCCAGGAGGCGGAGGTTGCGGTGAGCCGAGATCGTGCCATTGCACTCCAGCCTGGGTAACAAGAGCGAAACTCCTTCTAAAAAAAAAAAAAAAAAATTGGTAAGAAGGTAGCAAATTTCAGTGGAGAAATGAAACTAAAGAACTAAATGGAAATTCTAGAATGAAAAATGTACTATGTCTGAAGAATTAATTGGATGGATTTATTGGAGTCAGGTCAATAAAAATGATGTAGACAAAAGCACCGAAAGTAGAATGAAAAAAGAGCATCAGAGACCTGTGGCAACATTAAATGGTATAACATGTGACTGAAATCTCAGGAGAGAGAGAGAGAATGGGGCAGAACAGAATCTGAAATGAAAATATCTGAGGGCTGGGCACTGTGGCTCACACCTGTAGCACTTTGGGAGGCCGAGATAGTCAGATCACTTGAGGTCAGGAGTTTGAGATCAGCCTGGCCAACATGGTTAAACCCTATCTCTACTAAAAATACAAAAATTAGCCAATTTTTTGTATTTTGGCACATGCCTATAATCCTGGTTACTTGGGTGGCTAAGGCAGGAGAATCTCTTGAATCCAGGAGTTGGAGGTTGCAGTAAGCCAAAATCATGCCACTGCACTGTAGCCTGGGCCACAGAGTGAGACTCTTTGTCTCCACCCCCACCAAAAAAAAAATTAAAAAAAAAAAAAGATTAAAAAAAAGGAAAATGTCTGAGAATGTTCCAAGAGTTTTGAAAAGTTGTAAAGTCACATACCAAAGAGATTAAACAGGACCAAGAGGAATAAAAATAAACAGAACCATAGCTAACCACATCATAATTGAATTACTGAAAACCAGTAATGTATTGGACAGGACTGTTGTTAAGGCAGTATATTATACTTTAATTGGAAGTGTTTTTTTCTCTTTTAGAGATTCATATAAATATGGTGCTGTTACAGCTTTCAGGAAATACTAAAGGCAGCCAGAGAAGAAAATAACATTGAACTCAGAGAAACAATGAAAATAATGACAGCTGATTTCCCATCAGAAACATATAACCCCCAAAAAATGGAATGACATCTTTTAAGTATTTAAAAAAATTTTGGCCAGGGACAGTGGCTCATGCCTGTAATCCCAGCACTTTGGGAGGCTGGGGCAAGCAGATCATCTGAGGTCAGGAGCTCGAGACCAGCCTGACTAACATGGTGAAACCCCATCTCTACTGAAAATACAAAAATTAGCTGGGTGTGGTGGTGCACACTTGTAATCCCAGCTACTCGGGAGGCTGAGGCAGGAGAATTGCTTGAACCCAAGGAGGCAGAAAGGTTGCAGTGAGCCAAGGTTGTGCCACTGTACTCTAGCTGCTTGGGTGACAGAATGAGACCTTGTCTCGAAAAAAAAGAATATTTTTTCAATTTAGACTTCTATAACCAGTAAAAATGCCCTTTAAAGAATGAGGACAAAAAGAAGGCAATTTCATACAAATAAAACAGAGAGAATCTGCCTCCATGCACAATAAGAAATACTAACAGTTTTTAAGCTGAAGGAAAATGATTCTACACAGCAACCTGAATCTGCAAGAAGGAAAGAAAAGCACTAGAAAATGGGTGAAAAAAAATGGAAAGACAGAGTATTTTAAAAATTTATTTTACTAAAACAAAATCAGCATACTATGGAGTTTATAACAGAAAAGTAAAATGTATGATAAAAACTTTACAAAAGGTAAGAGTAAATGAGGTATCCTGTTATGAAGTTGTAAATATATGTTATACCTTCTAGAGTAACCACTAAAAGTAATACAGAGTTATTTAGCTAAAAATCCAATAAACTGAAGTACTAAGAATGATGTGGCAGAGTTCAGTGTGCGGATTTAGAGTAGTAGAAGCAGTAGATTTAGCTTAGAAAATGGTAGCATAGGTGTTTGATTATGAAGGGCCTTTTATATCATACCAGGTAGTTTGTACCTTGCCATTGTAAGCCATTGGAATTTATTTTAGGCAGAAGGTTGATACGATGTTATTTACAAAATTAACTAGTAGGATTGATACTATGTTATTTATGAGATTAACTGATAATTTCTACTATAAATTTTGTCTTACTGTAAGAGATACTGGAACTACTAGGGTTTGAGCCGGGGGAAAGGACTTTACATAAATTTGAGAGAGACTTTTAGGTTAGAGTAAGAGAGACCTATAAGACTTATGCAATATTGCAGTGAGAAGTAGAGGGAAGAATCAATTTAGTCTGTAGTATCTGCCTTTGGAAACCATTGGATGTTGATGTTATATGGGGGAAAAAAAGGTTAGATGTAGTGTCAGACCCAAGGAAGAAGACAATGAGTTCCGGCCTGAGTGTGGTTGATTTCGGATACCTTGAGGATAACTAGGTGGAGATACTGAGTGAGCATCTGTCTATAAAACTTAAAAGAGGCCAGGTGCGGTAGCTAAAGCCTGTAATCCCAACACTTTGGGAGGCCAAGGCAGGTGGATTTCAAGGTCAGGAGTTCAAGAATAGCTTGGCCAATATGGTGAAACCCCTGTCTCTACTAAAAGAAAAATTAGCCAGGTGTGGTGGTGCGTGCCTGTAGTCCCAGCTTGGGAGACTGAGTCGGAAGAATCACTTGAATCCGGGAGGCAGAGGTTGCAGTGAGCAGAGATCGCGCCACTGCACTCCATTCTGGTGACAGAGCCAGACTGGAAAAAAAAAAAAACAGTCTCAAAAAAACAACAACACAACAACAACAATAACGAAAACTTAAAGTCATGTAGGTCTTAGTTATATCAATTCTAAGATGCACATTTTGTCACATTTGACATCCTAAAAACAAATTGTGGCTTATAATCAATGGCCTCCCAAAATCCTTTTTGGAAAGACAGCAATTTTGTATGTTCTGATTGTTGTATCAATTGAGTTTTGTGCAATTTTGATAATTAATGTGTTGATTGAAGGAATAAACGTCTTCATATTTTATTGCAACAAATGCTTTATGACACTTAAAAAGGGAAATAATCACAGGTAAATGAAGTGAAGCTGTGTTAAATGCCAAAGGATTGCTGTCATATGCAAAGCATTGAAATTGATGGCACCAGAAGAAATTGCCACATTTATGGGGGTAAAGAAATTTGAAAGCAGTGAGAGGATGATGTGACCATTTCATGTGTTGCACAGGACTGATGTTAAGGCAGTGTATCATAGTTAAATTGGAAGTGTTTTTTTTTTAAGAGATTCACAAAAGTGTGAGTGCTGCTTGCAACTTCTGTGAAAAGAATCATTGGCGTATAGGTAGTAGTTGACATGAGAATGGAGGAAACATCCAGGGAAAACAAATAATGAAGTTAGGTCTCTGTGAATAGGATCTGGTATGGATTCTGGTGTGTATGTTTTCCGTTTACCATTGGAAGCAGAATGAATACCTGCTGTGATTGCTAAATGCATACACTTCTTGATCTCCATTAGCTTCTGCTCCAAAATTTGGCAGTGACCTGTTTACTTTCCTAAGGCAAAGAATAGTAGCACCAAAGTGTTACTAGTGAGAAATACCACGGTGTTCCAAGGAATTTAATCTGGACTTTGGAAGTGATGTGTGCAGTTAAGCCAAGGAAATGCTCTCCATAAAAATAGAGAAAGACCCCTCCCCAACCAAAATCGTTAGTAATGTTATATGCTGAGGAGAACCCGATCAAGAAAAAAGCAGGAAAAGATCAAGTGTGAGCAAAATAGGAATATTGCCCTTGCTTTAGTCTTTTTTCACAAATATCTTTTCCCTCCAATCTTATTTTTTAGAGTAAATTTCCTTTCAAAAATTTTAAGTACTGTGTGTCTTCCATAAATAAATAAATAATTCAAATACAAACTTTATTTATATTACTTTCTCTTATTTTCTTTCTTCAATATATTCACTTAAGACTTTTTTGTTAAATGCCTACAGATTATTGGTCATTGTTTAAGGTGCTAGGGATATAATGGTAAACATGGTAGTCCTTTGCTCTCTTACTTGTATCCTAAGAGGGGAGGCAGACAAAAGTTTTTTCAACTGGTGACATTTTCTAAAAAGAAAGGAAACATAGTTCCAGTGTAGAAGCAGCAGCCTTAGATAGGGCATTTAGGGATGAATTTTCAAAAGACATACTCAAACTGAGATCTGAAGGAGTTAGCAATGGCAAGGTTGACGGAAGAACGTGTACAAAGGGTCTCTGGTGGAAACAAGTCTGACGTGCTGTAGGAACATAAGGAAGGACATTAGTAGGAGAGGAGATAGCCATGGACTGGGTTATGTAGGATCATGTAAGCTTTATACCTCTTCATTCCCACCCCTTTTCTTCAGTTAACCAGTGTTACTGATATGGTTTGACTCTGTGTCCCCACCCAAATATCATCTTGAATTGTAATCCCCATGTGTCAAGGGAAGGACCTGTAATCCCCACTTGTCAAGAGAAGGTGGTGATTGGATCATGAGGGTGGTTTCTCCCATGCTGTTCTCAGGAATAGTGAGTTCTCAGGAGATCTGATGGTTTTGACAGTGTTTGACAGTCCCTCCTTCATACACTCATACTCTCTCCTGCCACCTCATGAAGAAGGTGCCTGCGTCTCCTTCCGCCATGAATGTAAATTTCCTGAGGCCTCCCCAGCCATGTGGAGCTGTGAGTCTAAACTTCCTTTGTTTACAGATTACACAGTCTGGGATAGTATCTTCACAGCAGTGTGAGAACCTAGGGACTAATGCTGATAAGAGTTTAACAATAGTTTATAACATTGAGTTACAAGCTGTTGTTAGGCCTTCTCTTACATTATATCTCTTTCTTGTCATGAATCCTTATTTAAGTTATATTGGAAAGTGCACTCACATTAGGATCTTCTGTTTACAGGCAAACTTTTAAGATGCTTTGCTCACCACATTTATTTTCTCATCATGTCATCATAAAATGTGTTTTTCTCTCCCTTAGAAACAGGGTCGTGCTCTGTCACCCAAACTTGAGTGCAGTGGCACAATCATAGCTCACTGCAGCCTTGAACGGGCTCGCAGGATACTCTCACCTCAGCCTCCCATGACATGATGACATATGCTACCATGCTAGGCTAAGTTTTTATTTTTTAAAGATGAGGTCTCACTTTATTGCCCAGACTGGTCTCTACTTCCTGGGCTCAAGCCATCCCTACTGCCTAAGGCTCCCAAGTAGTTGGGATTATAGGTACAGCCACCACACCTAGAGAAATCCCTATTTTGATATTATGGTCATTTGGTTAGAGTTTATCTTCCATTATTTTCATCAAATACATTTGGGTGATATGCTTCTGGATCTTTGCAAGTCCAAAAATGTCTTTATTTTGCCCTATACCTGGGTGTCAGTTTCTTAATTTCTTCCTAATAGTTTATAAATTGTCTTCTAGTGTTGTAGGTGAGAAATCTGATGTTAGTCTTTTCTTGTAAGAAACTTGTTCTTTCTGTATGAGAGTTTGTAAAATTCTTTTCTTGTCCTCAAAATTTAGAATTTCTAGTAGAATGTAGTTTTTTTCTTTTTAAGATATTCCTCCTTAAAATGAAGTAAGCTCTTGAAATCTGCACTTAAGCCTTTAACTCCAGAAAGTTTTCTTCTATTATTTGTTTCATCTCCATTTGTTTCTTTTTCTCCTTTTAGAACTTTAAAACTACTAGTAATTTCTTTTTCTCCTCTTGGAACTTTAAAACTACATAAAATTTTACACTAGGATTTTAAAGTCTTACATGTTCTTTATGATTACCATTTTGTGTGTGTGTGTTTGCCCTATATTATAAGCGGTATGACAAACATTGACCTATTGCAGCAACTTCAGCGTTTTTGACTGATTCACGGTAATAAATATATTTTACGTAGCAACCCATTTCACACATAGCTAATCAAAACAATGTCATGACATATTTATTCTAACTATAGGTGATGCACTCTGTTTTATCTTTTTATTCTATTTTATTTAAAAAGAAAAAGATGGTCATTGTTAAATATTAAATCAGTGGTTCTCAACCAGGACAACTTTGTTTCCCAGGGAACATTTGGCAGTATCTGGAGATATTTGATTGTCACAACTAGGGAGGATGTTACTGGCATCTAATGGGTAGAGGCCAGAGATGCTGCTAAACATTCTACAGTGCTCAGGACAGTCCCCCACAACAAATTATCTGGCCAAATGTCAGTGCTACCAAGGTTGAGAAACGCTACACTACACATTTATTTCATTACTCCTCAGTGTAATGATTCTCTACTCTGACTGTACATTCACAAGAATCACCTGGGAAGATTGATTTCATAACTCTGAGATTAACTGGTGACTAGTAGCTTTAAAATGTTTCATTCTTCATTCAGTGTTTTAAAAATATGGACCTATCGTATATGGCTATGACAAACATTCAGTCCTAATTTTCTATGGCAGTGTTTTTTTGTTTGTTTGTTTGTTTGTTTGTTTTTTTGAGTAAAAGCCAGTGGTTAACCTGATAGTACAGCAGTATAATATTTGCACCTTTGTTCAGCTTTTCAGTTAAATTAATTTATAAGTTAAGGGAATTCTTTTGTTAGATTATCCTGTGTTTTTGAATGTTGTTGAAAATGAGGTAAACTAAACTAAGTTACTAGCTAGGTTACTAGATATTATTTCAGGCAAGAATTTCCAGTGACATAAGGTTATTACATACACTGTGTAATCTTATATCTCCTGTAGATTGTAAAGTCCAGAGTAAGCACCATTCCCAGGTAGTTTGAGCATCAGCAGATTTCTTATGATACTGCATTCTCGTAAGCCCATGTTTCCCCACAGTGATAGAAGTAAGATCATGCTTGTTTAGACCACATAGAAGAGGTCATACTTGATAGTTCAGTATTGTTACAAATAGTAGAGTCTAGCTTGGAATCAGAATAGTTTGCAAAGTTGGGCCTTTGGGTTTCTAGAATTGGAGGAGGAGGCTTTCAGTTATAGAAGGGGTTAATTACAAATTGTATATGGATTTGAAGATCTGTGAAGTTCCTTCCAAATCTAAATATGTTTTTCTCTTGTCTGCCAATAGGTACAACTGTAACTGCTTTAAGATTATTTAAGAATCTACCTGTAAGAAAGCAGTTTTACTCAACTGCTAAAAAATGTAAAGATGAAATAAAAAAGATCCAAGATCTCCTCATGAGCTATGGTATCCTTAAACCTGACTTAAGGATTGTTTTTGTACATAACAAGGTAAACATTATTTTATTTTTATAAGTTTTTTGGTATATGATATAATAAAAAGAACAATGTTTATTTTCTAAATCAGTTAGATATGGGCTATGACTAAATGTTTGTGTGCCCTCACAAAATTATTTGTTGAAAACCTAATCACCATGTGATGTTATCAGGGCATGGGGCCTTTGGGGAGTGAAATTCATGCCCTTAAAATAATGGAGACCTGAGAGAGCTACCTGTTTTCTTCTGCCATGTGAGGAGGCCACTACATAGTCGGAGGCACCATCTATGAACCAGAAAGTGGGACCTCATTAGACACGAGGTCTTCTGGTACCTTAATCTTGGACTTTTCAGCCTCCTAAATTTTGGGGGATAAATTTCTATTGTTTATAAGCTACCTGTTTATGGTATTTTGCTATAGCAGCCCAAAGACAATATGTAAAGAGTCTTTTTTTCAAAATGTTAGTCCACATTTGTTGAGTTTTATCTTTATTACATAAAGAGTGTCTTTAATTTGTTGCCCAATATCTATAAGAAATATGATTGAACCTTTCATTCATTAATCTCTCAAATCAGGGACTTCCCCCAACAGATGTTTTCATCTAAGAAGTGGCTTGAGTGCTTACTTTTATTAGGTGGTATGATCTGGAAATATGAAAATGAGTAAGACGGGTTCTTTTCCTTTATAGACTTCACAACTTAGTGACATTTTTTCACCTTCTGAACTGTTTAAAGTGTAATTTTGTTACATGGATATGTTGTGTAGTGGTGAAGTCAGAGCTTTTAGTATATCCATCACCAGAATAACATACATTTTACCTTTTAAATAGTTTGTCATCATCCAGGCTCCTCCCTCTAACCCTTCTGAGTCTCCGTTGTCTGTCATTCCACATTCCACACTCTATCTTCATACATATGGTTTAGCTTTTACTTTTAAGTGAAAACATGCAGTATTTGTCTTTTTCTGAGTTTCACCTAAGATAATGACTTCCAGTTCCATTGTTCTTGCTGCAAAAGACGTGATTTCATTCTTTTTTATGGTTGAATAGTATTCCACTGTGTATACATACACATTTTCTTCATCCACTTATACACTGATAGCACTTAAGTTGGTTCTATAAATTTGCTGTTGTGAATAATGGTGTGATAAACGTATGAGTGCAGGTGTCCTTTTGGTATAATGATTTCCTTTGGGTAGATACCCAGTAGGGAGATTACTTGGTCAAATGGTAGTTCTATTTTTAGTTCTTTTAGAAATCTCTGTACTGTTTTCCATAGAGGTTATACTAATTTACATTCCCATCAGCAGTGAGTAAATGTTCCCTTTTCTCTGCATCCTTACCAACATCTGTTATTTTCATCTTTTTAATCATTGCCATTCTGACTAAGGCAAGATGATATCTCATTATGGTTTAATTTGCATTTTCCTGGTGATTAGTGATGTTGAGCATATTTTCATGCCCTTGCTGGCCATTTGTCTTCTTTTGAGGAAGGTCAATTCATGTCCTTTGCCCACTCTTTAATGGGATTTCTTGTTTTTTTGTTTTTGATTTTAGTTTTTTGAGCTCTTCATACATTCCAGATGTTATCTCTGTTGGATACATAGTTTGCAAATATTTTCTCCTATTCTGCAGGCCATCTATTCACTCTGTTGATTATTTCTTTTGCTGTGCAGAAGGTTTTGAATTTAAGGGAAACTCTACCTCCTTTCTTTCCATTTTTCGAAGCAGGGCTGATAAGAGAAGGTAGTCATCTTGTTGCTTGATGAATCTTAAAGGAAAGGTTTATATGTTTTCTAATTATTCTGTTTATCTGATGAAATTTCACATGGGTATCTTGCAGGAAAGCGAACTACACAGCAGTGTGGAAACCTGATGTGGAATAGGGAATTAACATTTATTGAGGGCCAACACAATGCCAGGGCCTGTGCTAGGTGCATTTAGTTTTCTGTACTCCTCGCAGCAACAACCAAGTGATGTAGGGATTGTATCAGTTTTGCAGTTGTTCCCTGAATGGAATTCAGATAGGTTTAATACTTTGCTCATTGTTTATGCAACTAGTAAATTGAGATGGGATTTGAAACTTAACATGCCTTCAGAGTGCTTTCCACGCTACTGTGTTCTCTTCCTTTTTTTCCTTTCTTTTTTTTTAATTGAGAGGGTCTCGTTCTGTCACCCAGGCTGGAGTGCCGTGGCACAAACACAGCTCACTGAAGCCTTAGACTCCAGCAGTCCCTTCCACTTCACCCTCCACAGCAGCTAGGGCTACACGTGAATACCACCATGCCTGGCTCATTTTTAATTTCTTTTGTAGAGATATGGTGAGGTCTCCCTATGTTGCCTGGGCTAGTCTCAAACTTCTGAGCTTTCAAGCAGTACACCCTCCTCAGCCTTCCAAAGTGCTGGGATTACAGGCGTGCGCTCCTATGCCCGATCTTTTTTCCTATTTTAATACTACTTTATATTTATATAGTTCTTTCCCAGGTTTCAGAACAGTTACAATAACTTTGTGATCTAGAAAGCATTATCTCTGTTTATATGGGGGAACTTAAAGCTCAGAGCAGTTAAAGGAATTGTTTTATATATTATAGTAATAATGCCTAGGTCAGAACCCTTTTTGATTCAGTTTTCTTGTCAGGAAGATTATTAAATAAAGCCATGGTAGAATGTTGAATGTTTTTAATCAAAATCTTTGATCATTTAAAATAAAGAAAAAAATTAAGACTAGCAACCTATTCCTGCTGGCATGGAGCTCAACCAGATAATACCTTGAGATCCCTTCCAGCTCTATGATGCCATGGTTCCTTAGTATGTTGATGGATGGAAGCTCATCCTACTAATAAAAATAACCCCATGGCCTCTGGATCCCAAGGATATTTAGTAATAATCTTGTTTGTCCCCAAATTAATAAAAGACCAACATCAGAAAAAACAATTAGGAAGAAAAAACAGATGAAAAAGGTAACATATGAAGAGAAATATGAATTATATATTTGTAAAAGAAAAGTGAGTACAAGAGAAATCTTTTGAGTAAGAAAATATAATAAGTGAAGGCCAGGTATGGTGGCTCATGCCTGTAACCCCAGCACTTTGGGAGGCCTAGGTGGGTGGATCATTGAGATTAGGAGTTTGAGACCAGCCTGGCCGACATGGTGAAACCCCATCTCTACTAAAAACATAAAAATTAGACTGGCGTGGTGGCAGCTGCCTGTAATCCCAGCTACTCAGGAGGCTGCGGCAGGAGAATCGTTCTCACCTGGGAGGTGGAGGTTGCAGTAAGTCGCGATTGCACCACTGCACTCTAGCCTGGGCGACAGAGTGAGACTCCGTCTCCAAAAATAAATAAATAATAATAGGTGAAAACAATATTATTACCTCACATGATAAAAATGAATATATTAGAAATATTTGAAATGACATGAGAGTACTTACTCATTTTAAGTCAAATATATGTCTTCTAAGGTTTTTTGAGAGGTTTCTATCATTTTCCCAACCAATGTAAGATTATCAATGTAGGTATTTTCTTGAGAAATTGGAAGGCAGGGGCCTCGGCCTCCGCCCGCCTGCACGTCCCCCCTACATGAGGGGGCAGAGGCAGGAGAGGTGGGGTGGAGGTGTTGGCGCTGCCGCGTCCGGGCCACGGCCGGATCCAGATCTGGTGCTGTGCACCTTGGTCGGGGAAAGTCCGCCACGCCTGGGTAGGAGCACAGACTGCGGGGCGTAGGGACCTTACTAGAAAGATAAAACCTGATGAAACTCCTGTGTTTGACCCAAGACCACTCAAAGTAATGAACTGGAGTCAGAATACAGCTACATTTTCTCCAGCTGTTTCCCCAGCATCCTGGAGAAGGCTTGGTTTTGAGGCCTGTTTGTACTGCTGACTTAGAGATTTTTTTTTTAAGGTATGGGGTCAGCTGACAGAGACTGGAGTTGCCAGCCCTGAACAATTTATGAAATCTTTTGAGCATATGAGGAAATCTGGAGATTATTATGCTACAGTTGCAGAAGATATGACTCTAGGACAGATTGTTGCTACAGCAACTCTGATAATAAAACATAAATTCATCCATTCCTGTGCTAAGGGAGGAAGAATAGGAGATGTTGTCCTTAGTGATGAATGCAGAGGGAAGCAGCTTGGTAAATTGTTATTATCAGCCCTTTGCTAAACAAGAAACTGAACTGTTAAAAGATTACCCTGGAATGTCTACCAGAGAATGTTGGTTTCTATAAAAAGTTCAGATGTACTGTATGTGAAGAAAACTACCTGCCAGAGGTTTCTAAAGTAAAAATCTTATAAGAAAATTGTCAAAGGAGCTGATGCTTCAAGGCCACAGTCTTCCTAGAGTTGAAGTATTTTGTTGCTGAAGTGACCTCCATAAATACTGGATTGAAAAAATATTGTAATACTACAAATATAATAACATTTACAAAATTACTTTGGGCTGGTGGGACATGCTGTGAATTTAGATTACAAATGAATATTATAAAAGGGACGATTTTTAACCAAAGGCATCTATTTTTAACTTGAATATTTTCTTGCATTGTATTTTTCTACAAGTTTGCTTCATTTCTGAATGGTATTCAAGAGTATGGGTAATAAGGAGTCATGTCTGCTATCTGTGTTGCTCGTTTTAAAAAGTATATATTGAATAAAGGCTGTTTCTTATCAAATGCATAAAATTAAATATTTTAGTTTCAAAGAAACATCTCAATACACTTGGTGGTTTATCGTTTCCCACATACTAAGGCTGGATAAATTAGTTGTTATAACTAAACATAGTGTCGTCCAACATTGGTTGATCCCAATACAGGCAAACAAACTGGTCAGCCTTTTAAAGAAGTAGAAGGAATGAAAATTATTTGACAAGATTAAAAGTAAAACTATTTAAATGTCTTACTAAAAGTTTATGTAGATCTATGTAGATAAAAAACGTACCACTTGTCTTATCTGTGAATTTTAATTATTCATTTGTTAAAAACACCTAAGAGCAATTATAGTGGGCCATCAAAGGTACTTTTTAAACAGTGAATTAGCAAACCTCAGCATATGTGTTTCTACCCTGATTTTTTCTTTTCATGGCTGTCTGAAGCCTCTCTTCTGAGTAAGTTTTTTTCAAAAATGGAATATCATGTAATTGAGTGAAATACAATACTTAAAAAATATTGTACTGGATTTGTCAAATTCATAAAATATTGATGGAAGCTTTACTTTTTAATGTGGCACTATTCTGGTCATTGTCCTGTTTTTTTTAATTATTATTTAATTATTTTTTAAAGTTAAAGAATTAAATACTTTAATGGTTCTAATCTTTTGCATTCCATGTTACGTTATACCTGTTTATATAATGAGTAGTCTTCCCTTAGAAAAAAAGAAATTGAAAAGGAGTATTTATAGTGTACTACATTTTACTATTTTTGGAGGACACTATATCAGAACTTATATTTAGCAAACACAAGTTCCTCTATAGCCTTCAGTAATTTCAGATGCAGTTAAATCCTGGAGAGTATGTTGAGAGTATTATACAGTGTGAAAGTAATGCAAAGTTACCAAAAGTCTTTTTGTAAAATTAAGTATTAGCTATTATTATACATTGAAATCATGGACTGACTTAGAACAAGCTGTCTATGTTCAGGCTTTTTTCTCAGTAGATTTTTTAAATTTTTATATATTTTTAATAGTGCTGTTGCACCTTTAAAATGTTAAAGTATATTGTTAAACCTTTTTGAACACTGAGTCCTACTTTGCTCTTAGCCTTTTTCTTTTAAACATGCCTGCTTTCATGATTCTTTATGTACTTTTTTAAAGAATTTTTTTGTCTGCTTAAAATGTAAGCAGGACAATATTGTTGTTGTCTTTATTTTTTTTCTGCATTGGAAACAATCATATTGAGCATAATATGAGAAGTACTACTGCTATTTTGATAACTTGGATTAGATAGTGTTCCTTCTTTTTATGAAGGTTTAACCTGCCAACACATTCTTTGAATACTGATAATGTTGATGTTCTTGCCAGTATGGTTATGTTAGAAAGAGGTATTTTTCTTCTTTCATCACCATGTTCCTTGAAAGCGTAGTGAATAATGAGACAGCCAAAGGGAAATAATTTACAAGTGGATTCAGTGAGTTTATTTAAAGTAGATATTATTTGGAGAATTGCTAGAGCCATTCCTTAGATGAGCGATACAGTTTTCAGCTTTAGTTGTAATAACTGAATCCCTGTGAGATTCTACCATAAATATTTTTATTTATAAAGTAGTTATTTTGCAGAATTAACAGTTTTTCTCAATATGATAATACCTGAAACCTAAATCCCTGTGAGATTCTACCATAAATATTTTTATTTATAAAGTAGTTATTTTGCAGAATTAACAGTTTTTCTCAATATGATAATACCTGAAACCAATTTAGGTTTCAGGTATTATCTTAGCTATTTCATATGACCAAGCTTAATTTCATAGACAACTAGTTCAGAACATATGAAATGTATGATTTCAAATAAGGGCTACTCCTATATACATTATAATTGCTGCTTTGTGTGTATACTTGTTTTTCCAAAAATAATATTTGTGATTTTAAAACTTGTTTTGAATGAATTTTGTTTTGATAATTAGAGGCCCACTGGTACTGCAGAAACTGAATTGGATGTCATTGATATAAGAAGGTTTTAACTGCTATGCAAGAGGACATGAATTAAGGAATGTTTTCCTTCCTATTCCCACTTCCATATCACATGAGCATTAAGGCTTATTGAGATGTTGGTTTTTCTGTGTTTTTGTTGTTGTTTTGTTGTTGTTCGAGGTCTGGAAGAATGATGTCAGCTCTGAAGGGTTGAATATCTCTGAATTCAGTTAATCTGGGAAGAGGCAGGGCCTTAACCAGGAACAGAGATCCAGAAAACTGGCAATGGAGATTTGGTAGTGGTGGCTGAAGATTTGGATTATAAGATGGAAGATAAATACGTAATGCCCTATAATATATATCCCCTACTGCCCTATAATATATATCCCCTACATTCATGATATTCTCCATGGTCATTTTTTCTTTGTCTACCTTTTACTCAAATCATCTTCAGTGTCCCAAGTTTGCTTCAGCTGTGCTATGGGGAATCAAGGAAAAGTCTTTTGCCATGATTGGACCAATGTTAAGGGTCAGCTTCCCTCCCCCAATTCCAGCCAAGCTTGTGGAGTCAGTATAATCAGAGAGAGGCTCCAATTTAGGAGTGTGGCTCAAATGCCCCTTCCTTAGGAAGAAATTATTCCAGTACCAATCTGGAAAGTTTAGGTGAGTTTTGTTTTTGTTTTTGTTTCTTTTTAAATGAAAGAAGGTAGATATCTTTTTCAGATATATTTTAAGATTAGCTTGGGGCTGATTATCAATATGGTTTTGTTTGGGGTCTTTTTTTTTTGCTACTTACGTATTAATAATGACAAAATTTATTAAATGGTTTTCATGTTTTCTTCTTTTTTTTAAGGATTCTTTTACTTTTCACCTAAATTCTGTGAAATATGGAAAAGATAAAAGACATAGAAGTCAAATTTTAGTGTGGTTTCGTGTTTGTAAGCACTGTTAGGAGTCTCTGAAGTCTTCCATTGTCTCTCAATAGGACATTATTCTTCAGCTGCTCCCATTGTGTTCTCCACTACTTCTGTTATGTCATTTTGCTTTAGTGGCAGTGATTTGCATTCTTTCTTTCTTATTTGACAGCCTTTGTGGGAGGGAGGGCTGCATCTAATTCATCTATATTGACCTTATTACTGAGTGCATAGTACAGAATGGAATATTAAATAAATTAGGTGGTGCTAAAGCCAATAGTAAGTGTTTGAAACACTAGTTTTAAACACTCTGGCCTCTTTCAGACCTTTTTCATAATATTTATCAATAAAATTCATTCTTGGCCAGGTGTGGTGGCTCATGCCTGTAATCCCAGCACTTTGGGAGGCTGAGACGGGTAGATCACCTGAGGTCAGGAGTTCGAGACCAGCCTGGCCAACATGGTGAAACCCTGTCTCTTAAATAAATAAAATTCATTCTTTTGAATTCCCTGGTGACCTCTTATGTATTTAGAGAGTATATTTTCATTTGTATTCATATATACAATTCTAGTCCATTGCCCTTCCTAGAAGCTAAGTCACTGATATATCTTCTTCAGAACTAATAAGGAAACATACAAAAACTGCATGGGTGGTGCAGTTGGGGGAAAACATTGATGGACAGTCTCTAAGAGCTGTGAATTTAATGGATTTTGTTGCTATTAATAGTCTAATACAACCACATAATTGTTCCTTTTCTTATTCTCTAACCAAATACATTTTATGTACTTATTATTAATCCTAACATACATTTCTCTATTCCAATACTGTAGATTTTTCTTCCAAACAATAATGCACAGGGAATCCTGCACAAATCTAGCTTTTTGAGATTAGGCCAGTGAAAGTCAATGACATGGCCTCTAAGGCCTTTTTTAACTCCAAAACTCTTTGATTTTTAAGGATGTTTACATATGTATACCTTGAGTACTTCATTTCTTTTTTACAAAATTGGAATTTCACATTTCTGTTACTTGGTTCTACTGAGTTCATATATCAAATTGTAAAATAATAGAAGGTAGAAAGTACTGCAATAAACATGGTTATGCAGATCTCTTTGACATACTGACTTTCAACCTAAATACGCATCAAATGATGAATGGAGAAAGAAAATGTGATGTGTATATTCTATACATAACAGAATGCTATTTAGCCATATAACAGAATGAAATCCTGTAATTTGCAGCAATATGGGTGATCTTGGAAGACATTATGTTAAGTGAGATGAGCCAGGCACAGAGAGACAAATAGCACATGATCTCACTTATATGTGGAGTCTTAAAAAGTTGATTTCATAGAAGTAGAGACAAGAATAGTTGTTACCTGAAGCTGGAGAGTGGAGGGAGAAGGAGGAAAGCTGGAGGGGTTTGGTCCATGGGGATAAAGTTATACTTAGGAAGATTAGGTTCTGAATATTCTGTCACTCTGTAGGGACTATGTAGTAAATAACAATGTGTTAAGTAGTTGAAGATAGGTAGAAGAGCTTTTCAATGTTGTCATCACGAAGAAACGAGAAGTGTTTGAAATGATAGGGTAATTGCCTGGATTTGATCATTGCACTATGTATACATGCATTAAAACATCACATTCTACCTCATAAATATATGTAATTATTGTGTGTCAGTTATAAATTTAAAATCATAAATGTTTTAAAGGATTACAGAGTTTACTGGTAAAAGTTCAATTCACTATAATAAAGCATCTCTCATTGTATCTCTGAAGAAACATTCTCAGATTTAGCTTTTTAACCTGTATATGTAAACTCTTCACAATGTCACAATGGTAAAAGAGTTAAAAATCATGCTGTAGATGAAAAAAACTAAATTATAGAGTTTACTGGTAAACAAGTTCACTGTAATAAATAAATTCACAATGCATCTCTGAAGAAACATACCCAAACTTAGCTTTTCAACCTGTGTATGTAAACTCTGCTATAAGTTGGAATGGTCAAAACAATGGTTAAAAAGCATGTTCTAAACACTTGATTACAGAGTTCACTTCTTGGTAAACAGTTCGATTCACTGTAATAAAGCAGCTGAAAAAAAAAAAAAGGACGTAGAAGGGATCCTTAGGTCTTCGGTCTTTAAATGTGGAAAGACCACTGAAAATCTTTTTTGTTCTGTGTCAAATCTTTTAGCAAATAGTGTTTTCAATCCTGTCCACCTCCCCTTTTATCTTTATGTGACCCCAAGAGTTTGAGTGGATTGCCCAATGACTTCAACACTGAATATCATAGAAGATGAACTACAGTTCACATATCTTAATTTTTAAAGCAGCATTCATCTTCTCTTGTAGCTTCCTCACACCAATTATACTTGAGAATATTGAGTAGGCGCTTTGGAAGGGTTAAGTGATGACTTGTACTCTGAAGGAGCTTAGGATGGAAATGAGATAAGATGTGAAAGTGTATAAACATAACATAAATATACCGTAGACCTTGTCATTGCCAAAAACTGCACTTACTCCATATTTTTCAGTGTTATGTGTTACTTCTCTAATCACTGCCTCCTGTCTCTCCATGTTACTCTCTTCAACAATCCTTAGATTCTGTTGAACCAATGATCTGTTGATCCTACTGCCTCTTAACTGTTTCTTGCCTTACCCCGCTTAAATTTTGTGGTCCATCATTACCATTTTTCTTTTGGGCACTCCGTCAGTTCTCTTGGTCCTTTCTCACTTAATTGTACTTGTTTGACTAACCAAATCCTGATTAAATCCATCTCGTCATCGTTTTGGTACCCGAAAACGCTACCAAAACGATGGTTCTTTTTTCACTGTCATATGCCCAGTGCTTATAATAGTGTCTCAAGTAGGTGCTCAAAAAATACGTCAAATGAATGAGGGCTGAGAACAGGAGCACTCTATATTATGCTGGGGGCACTAATTTCACTTAATTGTACTTGTTTGACTAACCAAATCCTGATTAAATCCATCTCGTCATCGTTTTGGTACCCGAGCCAGTATGTAGGGGAAGAAAACACACACCCATGCTGAATAGTGCCTCTGTAAATTCATGAGCACTAATGCTCATGTTGTCAGACAGTCATATTCCTGTTTTTCCAGTTAGCAAACCAGAAGCCTTAGGGTTGTTCTTCGCTACTGATTCTCTCACACTCTACTCTGATTCCAGAGTAAATTCTGTAGATTTACCTTTAAAATGTATCTAGAATCTAACGACTTTGCACCATGTCTATGACTACCACTATGATCCAAGCCACTATTATCTATCACCTGGATTTTGTAATAGTATCCTAATTAACTCTCCCTGCTTGCTTCTTGTGGTCTCCAGTGCATTTTCAGCCCTATAAAAATGTGAGTCAAATCATATAACTCCTGTTTAATTAGTTTCCATTTCATTGAGAGTAAAATCAAAGCCTTTATAAGTGGCTATGAATTCTCTATTGGGGTCAGTAAATTTTTTTCAGATGGTAAATAATTGGGTTTTCAGGAGCATATAGTTTCTCTTACAGCTCTTCAGCTCTGTTGTAATGTGAATGCAGCCATAGACAATCATACCTTATTTACAAAAACAGGAGGCCCCTGGGCTATAGTTTGCTGACCTTGTAGATCTGACCCACCTTCATTACCTCTGATTTCATTACTTTTTCCTTTTGCTCATTTTGCTTCAGTTGTTTCTGGATCCTGTGAGTCATACTTCCAGCTCAGGACTGCTGCATTTGTAGTTTCTTTGTCTAGAACATTTTCCCTCCAGTAACTGGTTCAGTACTTATCTGCTAGGTCTTCACTTAAACTTTCTCAGTGAGGCTTTCTTTAGCCATCCTAAAATTGCAACCATTTCCCTCCTCCCCCCACCCCCATGTTCCTGCTTTATTTTTCTTGTTCAGTATGCTATATATTTTATTAATCTTGATTTATTCTCTCTCCTACTAGAATATAATTTCCTTGAAGGGAAGGACTTTTGGTTCTTTTTTCACTGTCATATGCCCAGTGCTTATAATAGTGTCTCAAGTACGTGCTCAAAAAATATGTCAAATGAATGAGGGCTGAGAACAGGAGCACTCTATTATGCTGGGGGCACTAGCCCAACTGGACTGTAAGCCTAGGCCTTAAAGCATCTGAGATCCAGAGGCAAATGGTATCACTGAAGATTAAAGGTAACAACTGGACAGAGAGATGGCAAAACAGCGAGTATTAGCTCTCATACTCTTGACACTTTCCTCTCCTATTGGTTGGGGGACTTCTAGAAAATCACCAAAAAGTGGGGGCTAAGTCTGGCCACTTGGCAGGTGGTGGTATTCATTCAGTGGAATAGGAACAACCTCTGAAAGTGATTTCATCTACCACCTCCAGGTGGTTGGGTCATAGGGAAATTCTGTTACAGCAGAATTTGGTTATATGGATAAATGGATCAAGATTATTCTAACTAGAGAAACAGTTTAAATATAAAGTACATAAAATACATAGGCAGGAGAGCATATTTAGAGGCAGTAAAGAAGTTTATTTAAGTGAGTTGGTATTTAATATGAGGGAATAGAGGAAGATAAATCCAGTAAGATAATTTAAACTTTTTAAATTAGAAAATCAGAATCCATTAAAAGCTTTTAAGTACGGAATTGACATAATCAAGATGCTACCTTTGAGAATCAGTTTGACGGTACTCTACAGGGAGGAGTTAGGGAGACCATAAATATTTTGGAAGCTGCTGTAAATTGTAGGCTCTAAGGGCCTTAATTCAGACAAATGCATTAGGCATGGAAAGCACAAAGTGTCTATGATCTGTCATAGCTATCATGAGGAAGAATCAATGGGACTAGTTGACTGGCTGTGAGTAGAAAAAGACCAGAAGAGGTTTGAAGATACCTGATTTATTTAACTTATATGCCTAGAGAAATAATACTATATCATTTTTTAAACCCTGAATGCATGTATCTGAGTTTCTCCTATATTACCTTCATGGATTACACTGACATAATTTTGATTTTACTCCTAAAAGAAGCTTATAAAAACAAGCAAAACTTTTAAAGTGAAATTATTACTGCACCAGTAGGGAGTTCTTAACTATTCAATTCAGAGAGAAAAGCTAATGAACTCTAGGCTGGATATTATTATTATTATTATTACTACTTTTAGACAGTTTCTTGCTCTGTTGCCCAGGCTGGAGTACAGTGGCATGATCTCAGCTCATTGCAACCTCCACCTCCCAGGTTCAAGCAATTTCTAGCTAATGTTTGTATTTTTAGTAAAGATGGGGTTGCACCATGTTGGCCAGGCTGGCCTTGAACTCCTGACCTAAAATAATCTGCTCTCTCAGCCTCCCAATGGATATTATTTGTTACCCTTAAAACTTGCTGCTTGTTTTGGAGGGAAAAGGGCCCAGAAGTAGAATAAAGAACCACATTGTTGAGATTTTTGCCTGAACAAAATAGCATGCATGGGAAGGGAAATAACCTTGGGTAGGTACCCGGGAGCTGGCTGGGCGTGGTGGCTCACGCCTGTAATCCCAGCACTTTGGGAGGCTGAGGTGGGCGAATCACCTGAGGTTGGGAGTTCAAGACTAGCTAATCAACATAGAGAAACCTCGTCTCTACCAAAAATACAAAATTAGTCGGGTGTGGCAGTACATGCCTGTAATCCCAGCTACTCGGGAGGCTGAGGCAGGAGACAATCTCCTGAACCCGGGAGGCGGAGATTGTGGTGAGCGGAGATCACCATATTGCACTCCAGCTTGGGCAACAAAAGTGAAACTCCGTCTCAGGAAAAAAAAAAAAAAAAGTACCTATCTTACAGAGTAAGGTTTTTAAATGAGAGAAAGCATTCATAGCACAGTGCCTACTCCACAAGTACTCAGTAGAAGTTAATTGTTATTGTTATTGATGGTGTGAATATTGTAAAAATCTGACTAGATTCAAAAATAATCCTTAGAGGAAGTGACCATAGGACTGGTTCTGGGAAAGACTAGGTACGCAGAGGTATTCAAAGCAGGGAGAACAGCATGTGCAACGTCAAGGAGTCATCAGAGGTCAGAGAACGCTGGTCTAAGAAATGAGGACAGGAAGCGAGAAAGGTTGCTTGGAGCCAGATTCTGAAGGACCTTGTGTACCTTACATGGGAATGTGTACTTCTTGTTGAAGTGACCGATAGGGAACTAATTGAGAAGTTTCAGTAGGAGACTAACAAAATAAGATAATTCTCATAGCAGTTTGAGGATCAACTAAATTATCTTAATTGTTGTGTAACAATGTGGAAACTGATTCCATTGTCTGGGAAGTTACACAAGGAATGGAGAATGGGGCCTAGACAAGAAAAATATTTCTGATATAAGTAAGACAAGATTTGATTACCAGTTAGAAATAATCTTTCTTGTTTTTAAAGACTGCAAAGGAATGAGTCTCAACAATATCCCTTTGAAAATTATGTAAAGATTAACATAATACCTTTAAATTTTTATTATTTAATGTTTTGTTTTATATCATTTTATTTTTAGAGACAGGGCTGTCTCTGTCACCCAGGCTTGAGTGCAGAGGCATAATCATAGCTAACTTCAGCCTCAAACTCATAGGCTCAAGCAATCCTTCTGCCTGAGCCTTCTGAGTAGCAAGGAACACAGCTGCATGCCGCCATATCTGGCTAATTTTTTTTATTTTTTGCAGAGACAGGGTCTCATTGTGTTGCCCAGGCTGGTCTTGAACTTCTGCCCCAGCTGCCCAAAGTGCTGGGATTACAGGCCTGAGCCAACATGCACAGCCTATTATTTAATTTTTTTAAAAGATCCTACCTTTACATGGTTCAAAACCCAGAAATGTATGAAAAGGTAGAATGAAAAAAATTACTCTTATCTTTTTCTTTCATCTGCCTAGCTTCTATAAACTGCCCCTTCTGTAGGTAAAATGTCTATTATTTTATATGCAATCTTCAGGAAAATAATTATGCATGTGCTATTTCAGAAAGAGAATATAAAATTAAATAGAATGCAAGTAAGAGATTTTAGAACTCATTTGTGCTGCATAAATTTTACCAAGACAGAATCATTTTTGAAACCCTGAGGCTGCTTAGCAATAATCATTTCATATTAATGTTTATTATGTCAGTAGAATGTCGTTTGTTCTTTTAACAATAGTATTGATACTGTGATAGAATAATCTATAATTTTATACTGAATTCAAAACATTTAGCAATGTCTTAGCAATTAGCTGCTATAGCTAATATTGTTCCTGTATTACCAGTGTGGGAAATAAATAACCTTTTTAATATTGTGTTTGTGCCTCTGTCCTTTTTGGAGTCAGAGTCAGTGTAAGTACATAACCAGGAGTAAATAGTAATAGATGTACATCCAGTTATAGTAGCTTGTAAGATCTTAGAAGTGGTTAAAACTTAACGATACTTAAGACACTTGGCTGGGCATGGTGGCTCACACCTGTAATCCCAGCACTTCGGGAGGCCAAGGTGGGAGGATCTTTTGAGCCCAGAACTTCAAGACCAGCCTAAGCAACATGGTGAAATCCTGTCTCTTCAAAACATAGAGAAAATTAGCCAGGTGTGGTGGTGCACACCTATAGTTCCAGCTACTCGGGAAGCCAAGGCAAGAAAACCCTTGAGTCTTGGAGGTTGAGGCTGCTGTCAACTGTGATCACACCACTATACTGTAGCCTAGGTGACAGAATAAGACACTGTCTCAAAAACAAAACATGAACAACAAGATTCATTGGTGCTGCTTCTTGTTTGCTGAAAGAAAAAAAAAACAAATATAAGTTAGTACATGTATGCCTACAATTTGCAAGAATTTTGGTTGCAGCCTAGGCCAGTAACATATCCTCTTTATTTCACTTTCTAGAAGGAGTTGACTTTGCTCAAACAGTTTTAGCATTGTATTATTCACTTAATGATTCATTATCTGTGTGCAGCCTACCTTTCTCTTTATCACAAGTTGCCTTTACAAAGAATTGAGGTTTAGTAATTAAATATTGAGTATTCTCAACTAACTTCATTTTCTTCAAGTAGGGTATGTTAGTGAAGTAGGAATGGGGCAAGATATATTTGGCTAAATTCAATCAAACTTAAGATGGTGTGCCTGTAATAATATATTTTTGATTGAAGTGCTTTTGCGCTGTCATCATACTGACTAGAGTCAGATTCTTAGTTGGCACATCTAGATGCTCCAACTTTGTATGACCTAGATAGAAAACATATGGAGGTTTGTGTGTATTTTTAGCACATGTTAAGCTTTCAGCCTAGGGTAAGATTTACAAAAACCTTCAGTTAGTGAAAAAAAATCTCTGTTTTGGAAAATAACATAGAATTGATGAAATGGTAGAGAAAGCAAACTGAAAATGTATTCCGGATTTCCAGAATTCATCACATTTTATAGTTTAGTTTTTTAATGATGGATCCTGTTTTGAAAATGAATCTTAGTTGCCTAATGAGAAGATTTTCCTTGTTGGCAGACCGCTGTCATTTATTGCTGGCCCAAGTCTAACTAGTTTAGAAAATGCTCTTAAATTAGTCCCTTGATCTGATGCAATAATTGCCTAGTGTGAAATAATGCTCTTAGACTCCTAGCATGTTTACTTTAAAGTAAAATCACATTGCATAGTTCTCATGTTTCACAGCTTTTCTAGGACCCGTTTCCTGAAGTGATCTTTTTACAGTTCTGTATACTAACTATTCAGCAGGTCAGGCAGTGAAATAGCATCCTTGCATTAATCAGCAGCTAAGATTTATATCTGTATCTAAGGCATCACTCTAATATAAACTAAAATAAACAATATGATGTTCACATTAGTAATACCCCAGGCTTTTTAGCTATATTCAGTGCAGGAATTTTAAAACATTAGTTTTTTTGAAATATTTCCTTGAATGTTTTATTTTAAATATGTTAATATCAGAGAGTTAGCATTCCTTTAAAGAGGTACAATTTTTGTGTATAGTTTGTTGTTGTTGTTATTGTTGTTGTTGTTTTAGAAAGGGAGTCTCGCTCTATCACCCAAGCTGGAGTGCAGGGTAAGTCACTCCCACCTCAGCCTCCTGAGTAGTTGGGACTATAAGCGTGTGCTACCATGCCCAACTAATTTTTAAATTATTTTATAGAGACACGGTCACACTATGTTGCTCAGGCTGATATTGAACTGCAGGCCTCAAGTGATTCGCCCACCTTGGCCTTGTGAATAAGTTTTTATTGTTCAGCTATTCTTTGTCATAAGTAACTTCTGATATAGAAAGTAAGAAGCAGGAGACATTTCATTTCCTGTAATTGCAGATTATTCAAAACCTTATCTACTTCATTTTATTTTGAACCATTGTTCCTAAATTATTAGGTGTTGGCTGGCTTAAAACTAGAGCCATAAAAGCAGAAGCCAGTAGTTTGCCTGTTTAGAGACTTAAGTGCATGTGCACACAAAGATTACAATATGGTAGTTCTTCCAAAAACATGGAGCTACCATGTGACCCAGCAATTCCACTCATAGGTATATACCCAAGAGAAATGAAAACATATGCCCACACAAAAACATGAACATACATGTTTTTGGCAGCATCAGTTGTAATAGCCAAAAAGTAGAAACAGCTCCAATGGCCATCAGCTCATGAAAGGATAATTCAAATGTGTTATCTACAGTGGAATATTATTCAGCCATTTAAAAGGAAGTAATGATATAAGTAAACCTTGAAAAAAGGTTATGCTGAGTCAAAGAAAGATGCCAGTCACAAAAGACAATATATTGTATGATTCCATTTATATAAAATATCCTGAGCGGGCAAATTTTATATAGAAAGAAAACAGATTAGTGATTGCGAATGGGTAGGATTCATCACTGATGGATATAGGATTTCTTTTTGGATTGATAAAATTGTTCTCAGATTAGGACATGTTGGTGGTTGCACAGCTCTGTAAACCGAAAAACCATTGAATTGTAAATTTAAAGTGGGAAAATTGTATATGAATTTGTATGTCAATTATTCCTTAAACTGTTATGTTAAAAAAAAAGAAAGAAAGAAAGAAATGCAACGATTGGTTTGGATTTCCTTGAGTAGAGTAGAAGATAAAAAGTGTAATTTCAACAGGTATGCTGGTGTGACAACTAGCAGCCTTAATCTTTAAAAACAAAGAGCTAGTTTTCAATTCTACTGGGGTTACTTTTCCCTGGGGGGGAGATGTGTTTATATTATCATTCTTTTAACAAATAAGTATTTGGTGGGCCTTACTAGGTGTCTGGTACTGTTCTTGGTACCAGAGACTCAGCACTCAACACTGAACAAGCTGAAATCATCATCTTCCTGCCACTAAACCTGCCCTTCTGAGTATCTATCTTAGTGAGTGTTACTACCACCATTCCAGTGTCACAGGTCAGAAATCTAGGAGGCATTCTTGATTCTTCTCTTTTTATTCCCTCTCCACATGTAGTCAGTCATCAAGCCTGTTTCGTATCCTTTAGTCTGTCCCTGTTTTCTCTTTTCTTCCTACCAGTGTAGTGGTTCTGTTAACACAGCCCAGTGATTGTCAGCCATAGTGTATTAATATTAGTAAAGTACCTTATGGTTTATCTTTAAAACACACACACACACACACACACACACACACACACACACACACACACCCCTAAGGGAATAATCCTGTCAAAGTCACTTTCACTGAGTTGCATTCCACTGAACTTTTGCAAGACGAAGAGAAAGCAGTAGCATCATAGCTAGTATACTAGGAAGTAATTACACATAGTCTTCAGGTCACCTATGGGAATTTTTTTAAAATGTGAACTTTGAGTTTTGCATGTCTTCCTTAAAAGTTGAGAGTCTCTGAGTTGGAAGACGATAATCAGATTTTTTTTTTTTTTCTGAGACAAGAGTCTCTCTCTGTTGCCTAGGTTGGAGTGCAGTGGCTTGATCTTGACTCACTGCAACCTCCACCTCCTGGGTTCAAGCAATTCTCCTGCCTCAGCGTACCAAGTAGCTGGGATTACAGGCATGTGCCACCATGCCCAGCTAATTTTTGTATTTTTAGTAGAGATGGGGTTTCACCATGTTGGCTGATCTTGAACTCCTGACCTCAATTGACCCACCCGCCTCTGCCTCCCAAAGTGCTAGGATTACAGGCGCAAGCTACCGTGCCTGGCCTTATGATCACATTTTATAAAATAGTTTCAGTTCTCACTAAATCATTCTTGCCAAAGATTTTTTTCTTATATCCATCTCTAATAATGGTATTTTCCCAATTAGATTTATCCAGTGACTCTGCATTGCCTGTAAGAGAAACTATAAACTCTTTTGCATGATGTGTCAGGTCATTCATATTTTAGCTCCTTTCTGTCTAGCTTCATCTCTAGCAAGGCATGCTTGCTATATATTCATGCTTTGGCATGTACTGTTCTATTTGTCAGGAATGCGCTTCTTGTGATTTGTCTTAGAGACAAATTCCTGTCAAGTCTCATTGCCGTAAGGCTTCTCTGTGCAACTGACTTAGGTTTCTTCTGTGATGCTCCCAGTGTGCTGTAATAGTAGTTTTTATAATGTATTATAATTATTTTCAGATTTTGATTTCTTTGTATGTTGTTAGCTCCTTTAGAGCTGAGACCTCATCCTTTTATGTTTATATTCCCAGATTTTAGTATGGAATCTGGAACAAAATGGATAATAAGTATTAATTGAACAAACTCAAAATTAGTTACTTTACAAATTTTAATTTAACCAAAGCATTTTACATTATAATATCAGACGAAATTAAGGGATTAAAATATGCTTATGGTGACTCTGTACCCCATTTCCTGCAGCAATTCTAAATTGGAATAGTCTACTTCATTGGCCTTTAAATGTAGTTAACAAAACATACCATATTTTTTGTTTAGACGTACAATATACACATTGAACCTATACCTTAAATTTAAAATTGTATACAATTTATTTTTGTAATTCAATTTCATGTACCTGTTAAAAGAAAAACTTGATATAAATTTAACAGTGTTTAATTGAGCAAAGAACAATTCACAACTCAGGCAGCCGCCATAACCAACATAAGTTCAGAGCAAGGCCGGGGCTGCCTCATGGTCAGATGATATTTCTGGACCAAAAAAAACCTGAAAATGATGGACAGAAAATAGAAGTGAGGTACAGAAACAGCTGGATTGGTTACAGCTCAGTGTTTGCCTTATTTGAACACAATTTGAGCAGTTGGCTCCCTGTAATTGGCGGAAACTTTGTGATTGGTACAAGAGTAGGTTTCAGCCTATTGACAGATGTATTCACTATGTATGGAGAAACTTTTAGGCAAAACTTAAAATATACAAGGAGTCAGCTTTAGTCTAAACTTAACATACTTTATGTCTTTTTTGTTCTACAGGTCACTATGAAAGCAATAATAGTGAAAAGTTGAAATTCAGGATGGAGAAATACCTGAATTATTTTTCAGCTCTGCTATTTTGTTGTGCATTATGGTACTAAATATTGCGTATCTATGTGAATACTAATGAATGCAAATTTTTGAAAATTTATAAATCCTTAGATATAAGGCTCTGCATAATATGATTAAGGTTGTTACCAAGAACTGTGTTCTCAAAAATATTCTGACATTAGTTGCTAGGATAGTAGCTTTCAATGGTTTTGGACTTTTCTGTTCTGATGTGCTTTTTTTCAATTTGAGAACCCCCGTGTACTCCTTGCCCTCCTTCTAAAGACAGATTATTTATGTGAACGGGTTAAAAATAATTTTGTTTTGTATTCTTTAATTTGCTCAATTGGAGATAACATAGCATATCACAAGGCCATGGGTGATAATCATACATAAAAAATGCATTTGTCAGTCAGACCCTTTACTTTCTGAGAATTCACAATTAGAGTCTGGAGCTGCTTCTAAGTTGTTATTGTTCTTGACTAGAAAGGGGATACATATTGGCGAAGTAAAAGGAATGAATGTTAAGAGCCGAAAAGATGGAGTGTAGGTCTTGGTTCCATGACCTACTATTTATGTTTCTTTGGATGTAACAATTTCTTTGAGTTTCAGTTTACTCATCTCTAAAATGATATAATAATACCTACCTAAAATGATTATGAAAATAAACAGTAGTTTTTATAACAGTAGTACCTAATAAGGAATAAGGTTTTCATAAATCGCAGCTCTTATCGGTATCAATAAAACCCTAGGAATAGGTAAAAGATTTTCCTGTTACACCAAATATTGAGTTATTTGTCTTATTGAGTAGTTGTTACACTGTCTCTGCTTTCCCAAGCAGGTTGCTCTTTGAGACTCTAAAAACAAAGTGGTTTGAAGATGGCACAGATCAACAAACAGAGTCATTGATTATTGTCACCTTGTCTGGGAGAGTGCATTCCTTCACTTCTGTTCCTGATATGCCAATTAGAGAATATGAGTCTGTTTACTTCACCTTTCATCTTATTAGACATAATATCATTACCACTGCTTCCTGCCTGCATAGATTCCTGGTTATGGTTAAGGAATTCCTTTGGCCAGAATCCTTTGGTCTGGTCTCCTTTTTTTCCCTGTTACAGACTTCTGCCTCTTTTAGACTGTAGAAACAATGAGACTCTCCCAGGAGTGTGCTGACATCACTGGTTTTTTGAAATGGCTAAACAGTGCAACCTCACACATGGAATTGGAAGCAGAATTTTATTACTTAGTTTCATTAGCTTGTTTCACTGAAGAAACGGCTTTCAGCTAATGAAACTGAGCAATAAAATTCTATTTTGTACCTCCTCCATAATCTTTAAATATCACTGTCATTTTGCTTTCAACAAAAGAACCTCCTTTCTGCATTTTAGAACAAAGGGGAACTTTCTCAACCTCCAGCCACTGAGTCTACAAACCTACTTGCTAGTGTACCCATTAGTTTCCTGGTCTTCAGTTTGCTGGCCAAATGTGTCATATTCCTGCCCTCAGTTATTTCTCTGTGTGCTTGCACTTCCCAGCCAGACTTTCTGAAACACTTGTTTAAGAAAAGGTCTTTTTTTATATCCACTATCCAAATTGGTTCTTCCATTTACTTCTCTAGAACTGCTGTCACACTCTTGATTGCCATGTAGCCGTCCAACGTCTGTTCCTACCATACTTGCTTGACATTGGACACATATGCTGACTGCTTTCTTCAAAAACATCCTTATTCTGTCTACCACACACTCCTGCTGCTCTTTCTGCCTCTGTGACCACTCATTTTAGGTTCTTCTTCTTCCTCTGTCTGTACCTTGAATGGTGATATTGATGTTTTCCTAAGCCCTTTGCACAGTTTCTTCAGGACATAGGAGGTGCTAAGTGAATTTGTTGAATTCTACCTGTACTGATGATTTTTTTCAAGGAATTTGACTGTAATTGAGCCTTGTTTGACTGAAGAAATTGCAGTATATCATACCTGATTATGTACTTCACAGCCAAACCTTGGTCTAGTCTCTGTGGACCATGATTCTCTTAAACTCTACCCTATGTTGACCTAAAAGGAAAAAGCTGAGGCAGAATTAATATAGACAGTTTATTTGGACGAGCGCTGAGGACAGCTGCCTCAGACACTTCCAAATTGCCTTGGGGAGTGCTCTATTAGGCTTTTATTGCAAGCAGGTTTTTTAAAGCAAAAAGGGAGATAAGAAGTGGGCTGATAGAGTTGTCTGTCAGGAATTTTCTTCTAGTTTACAGAAATAATGTTGATTAGTAATTAGCTATACATCATTGAGCTATAGGGTATGGGTTATGGTGTCGGTTTGTGGCATTGTTAAGTCAATGGCTATTTGTGGCAATAGCAGTCAGTTTCAGTAAATACTTAGCTCAAGGGGGAAATTGCTCTCATTTTAATTCCTCTCTGGGCCTGATAATTTAAAAGGGCTCACATTTTTCAGATGCAAAGTATTTTTTATATATGTGTGTGTGTGTGTGTTTATTTTTTTAAGACAGAGTCTTGCTCTGTTACCCAGGCTGGAGTGCAATGCAATGACACAATCTTGCCTCACTGCAACCTGTGCCTCCCCAGTTCAAACGATTCTCCTGCTTCATCCTCCTGAGTAGCTGGGATCATAGGGGCGTGCCACCATGCCTGGTTAATTTTTAGTATTTTTAGTAGAGACAGGGTTTCACCATGTTGGCCAGGCCGGTCTCAAACTCCTGACTCAAGTGATCTGCTTGCCTCAGCCTCCCAAAGTGCTGAGATTACAGGTGTGAGTCACTGCACCAGACCTATTTTTTCTCTCTAATCTCCAACATACATACAGTGAAAAAAGTCCAACCTCGTTATTCAGCTTTTATGTTTATGAGATTCAGTTAACATTTTGTGAATTATCTATATCAAAGGTACAAAGGTAATTTTAAATTATGATTTAATTAAGAATGATTTTTTCAAAATTTTTATACATGTTTGACTGTCCTATAGCATAGCTGCCCATCCTCAATAAAATAGTAATACCTTACTTGGAGCAGCAATTTGTTTTTAAATATACACAGAAGTCTATACAGTATTTGAATGTGAGGATTAGCGGTGGAGAGATGATCAATATTTAACGAAACCATTTTATACTGGGCACAGGCATATGTATGCGCTTGTCTTATGTATGGATTTTTATCTTCCAACAACTCTGAGAAATCTTGTGAAGAGGAGAAAACCAAGATAAAGGGAAGTTAGATTGTACACTGCAACATATACAGCTTCTAAAATTCATAACCCGAGTTTCTTCTGTCAGATCTCATAGCTCGTAAATCTAAGTGATACTGGAATTTTAAGTTGAGGATGAATGCCCAAATGTAGGAATAAAATACTGAGTTATTGAGTTTAATAAATCTAAATTGTGTTAAAAGTTGTCTGTATCATTTCTGTCCTTAGGCAGTTATTTGGCAGAAAACCAGAGTATCAGGTCACAAGATGGCTCTCATGTCAGTTCTGGGGACTGCTGTTATGAACAATATGGAATCCTTTGACTACCACTCTGAAGACTCTCAGGTATACAGCAAAGATATTCTCTGATAATTCTGATTTACTACTGAAACTGTTCACATATTTCCCTTTGGGAGAATTGCAGTGGCAAAAGTTAGTCTTTTAACATTTTAATCAAATATGTGTGTAAGGTAAAAAGAAAATACGAAGTTTCTGTTAAACCTCTTTCCACTGCTTCCCTTTTTATCTTTTCTGTTTGTTGCTTACACTCATTTTCAAAAAAATTATGTTCAATTTGGAATCTTTTCTGTTTACTTTCTACTATAAAAGAAAAATAGTTGGCTAGGTGCAGTAGGTCACACCTATAATTGTAGTACTTTGGAAGGCCAAGGTGGGGGAATCACCTGAGGTCAGGACTTCGAGACCAGCCTGGCCAACATGGTGAAACGCCATCTCTACTAAAAATACAGAACTTAGCCGGGGGTGGTGGCACATGCCTATAATTCCACCTACTCAGGAGGCTGAAGGAGGAGAATCACTTGAACCCAGGAGGCAGAGGTTGCAGTGAGCCGAGATTGTGCCATTGCACTCCAGCCTAGGTGACAGAGTAAGATTCTAGCTCAAAAAAAAAAAAGGGAAAAAGAACCATTTCTCCCCCCTTTCCCATTCCAAATATGTACTTAAACTTTTGTTTTTGTATTTGAGACGGAGTCTTACCCTGTCACCCTGGCTGGAGTGCAATGGCGTGATCTCGGCTCACTGCAACCTTTGCCTTCGAGGTTCAAACTGTTCTCCTGCTTCAGCCTCCCGAGTAACTGGGATTACAGGTGCCTGCCACCACAACGAATTTTTGTATTTTTAGTAGAGGCGGGGTTTTGCCACGTTGGCCAGGTTGGTCTTGAACTCCTGACCTCATGATCCACCCCCCTTGGCCTCCCAAAGTACTGGGAGTACAGGCGTGAGCCACCACATCCAGCCAACTTTTTCTTGATCTGTCAGTTTTAGACAGTGCTTTTTTACTCCCTAATACTAGATGAAGTTATTAACTCAACCTTTTCCTCATACTCCTTCCTCTTTCAATCATATCAGCAATAGTCTTATATTATCAAGCTTAATTTTATATATATATTGGTTTTGTGGAGTTTTTTTTGTTTGTTTGTTTGTTTTGTTTTTTGAGACAGATTCTTACTCTGTCACCCAGACTGGAGTGCAGTGGCAGGATCTCAGCTCACTGCAGCCGCTACCTCCTGGCTTCAGGTGATTCTTATTTCACAGCCTCCCTAGTAGTTGGGATTACAAGGGTGTGCCACCCCATCCAGCTAATTTTTATATTTTTAGTGGAGATGGGGATTTCACCATGTTGCCCAGGCTGGTCTGAATCCCCTGACCTCAGGTGATCTGCCTGCCTCAGCCTCACAAAGTGCTGGGATTATAGGCATGAGTCACCACACCCAGCCTCATGTTTTCTCATGTAGCCATTTTTTAAGTCTTCTATCTTTTGTCTCAGGATTGATTTTAAAAGTTGAAAACTTGTATGAACTATAAAACAATCTTCATTAAAAGGCTAGTGTTGTAGTAAGATTACATTTTACTTCTAAGAGCCAATGTTATATCTCTTATGCCATACAAATAAATATTTGCCATACAAATATTCTAGAGCCCTGATTAAATGGACTCTCTGTTCTTGTACTCCCATCATTGCTCAGAATTTATTTTTTCTTTGCTTTAAAAATGGACTCTTACATAGTTTTTCACTTTTTCTGGGGTTTTCAAAAGTTTTTTTTTTTTTTTTTTAAATGAAAAAGCTTTTTTCATCATGTTAGCAATAAAATCCAACTGTTTTAGTCATCCTAGCTGCAGTTGGTGATCCATTTCATTATATCTTTTTGAAGTCATTGTTCTTAGACCCTACTTATTTCTTATTTGGATCATATCTTAGGCCTTCTGCATAACTGTCATTCTCAGATTTCTTTTTATAGGAACAGTGCTTGGTTCCATTATTTTTGGTATGTCATGCCTTCCTCTTTCTTGACACCCATATTCATTTTTCTTTCTTTTTTTTTTTTTTGAGATATCTCCATCATATCTCCATCATAGATACAAAAATTTTTGCTGTACCTTTATGTGGTTATTATTGCATGGTGGAATGAGGGAATTTGGTAAGCAAGCATGTGTTAGTGTTCTACTTCCATGGGCTGCCAGAATGATAAACTTTTGAGTGTCTCTGATGAGAGTGATCATCTAACCAAATCCCTCTTCTGTTATTGCAGTATATGTCTAAGGTGTTGTGTTTATGTTGCCACCAGCTACCCAGCATCAATCCATGCTTTCTGGGCTTGTATGGTTGAAGGAGACTGATCCTAAATCACAGTTTCTTTGAGCCCTTTCTCCATCCCCGATCAAAAGCAATCTTGTTTTCCAACTGCTAGTTAGTGGTTGTCCTCACTCACCTCACTTCTATCCCCATTATATACCTTTAGGTTGTGCAACTTGGCCACCAAGGCCCCTTGACTAGTCTGGAATGACAGTGCCATTGGCCACTGGGAAACTTGGATGTAGAGAATCTTTATTATCTCTTCCCATAATATGAGGTTACCTTTTTTTTTTAAATCTACAGGGACCCCCCATGCAAAGAACTAATTATTGATGGTGATCTCAACAGGGCCACTGCTCTGGTGGCTTTTGTGAGGCATTTCCCATCATGACTTTGTGTGCTTGATGGAGCTCCTGAAGTTATCGTTTTTGAAATCTGTCTTCCCTTCGATTATTTCCATCTCTGCATTACTTTATGCTAAGTTCTGAGTACATTCCTCATCATTGCCTGCTTTTAATTCCCAAAACTATATAGTTTGTTTCCAGGATTTAGAGTTGATTTATTTTCATATTCTTCTCTTCTAAACTTGATGTACAGCTACCAAGTTCAATTTCTTTATCTTTTCTTATAGTGGATATGACTTTTCTTTTTTAAAAAGCATGTTACATATACTAATAATTTCAAAGTCTTTTTCATATTGCTCTATCACTTCTACTTTCTTGAGGCAAAATTCTCTTAATTCTCTGATATTTTATATGCTTTAAAAATTTAATTTCAAAATCTTCTTGAATTCAGGTTTATTGTCTTTGTTGCTTTGTTTTTGCTTTCCCAAACTTCCCTTTCCTTCCCATAGTTTAGTTCACTTGCTGGCTCCAATCCAACACCAAGTATAATATTAGTAATTCATGCCTTGTCCTGCCAAGATTTTACAGGCCCCTTTTCTTAGCCAGTTTGGCTTAGCCTTGTTCTTGGTTTGGAGTTGTCTCTGTTCTTTCTTGTGACCCTGGCAAGCAGCTCCAGACAGTGGCCACAGTATTTTTAACCTTTTTTTGGGGGGGGAGGGGGGAGAAGAGGTGCTATATGAGCACCCTTTTTAAATGGAAAGAACTGGTTTCAATGCCCTGTCTTAAATGGGGTGTTTTCTGTCCTTATTTCCTTACCAGAATTTAATTTCCAGCTGATACATCTTGTTTCTGATCCTAGACCACACAGGACATTTGACTTTAGCCATCACTCCCTGTTAAATGTTTCGCAATCGTAACATCTTTAATTACTTTTATGTGGGTGGCCTTTTGAAAATTTGTATTTTATCTATCATTGTTATATATTTGCAGTTGGGATGGGGTGAAGGGGATTTTCACATGAACTTGTTTCATTGTCCTGACTAAAAGTAATTAAATTACTACTTTAAAAATGTAACTTCATGGTGTTGTGGAGGTTTACTGAAAGAGGAGAAGGATTAGTGTTAGGGGACCAGCCAGAATTGCATCAGTATAATCAGGGGTAAGAAGAGATCGGTTTGACAGATTGGGTAGCTGGCGGGGCTCTTATCATAATGAAGGAGTATAGGCGGAGCTAGCAGGGTAGAAGTAGGATGAAATACTTTACCAAGTTTTGAATGTGGTGAGATTGAGAATATTTTTTGTGACAGCCAGTTGAAGACAGTGAGCGCTGGGGAGTGAAAGAAATAGAAGCTGTACATCTGTATATCTTAGCATCACTGGTGTATGGGTAATTGTTAAAACTATAGATGTGAATGAAATTACTCAGGAATAGTAACTAGAGAGCAAGAAAAAGGGGCCTGGTAATGGAAATTGGGGATCATCATTTATAGGGGGTAAGGAAAAGGAGAGAAACCAGCAAACCAGAACGAAGAAGCAGCAGAAAGACCAAGAGAAAGTTGCAGCAGATTCATGCAGTGAAACGCTTCCCAGACGAAAAAATTGTTACTGGTGTCAGGGGCTGCAGGGAGTCAAATAAGAGAAGGGCTGAGTAGTGTCCCTCAGAGTTGGTTATTGAAGTAGAAGCCTGCGTACAGGGGATGAAAGTGAGGGAGCGGCCCACAGTGGGGATCAGCTAGGGAAAAGAGGTATTTGTATTTTGCCTTCAATTTTTGTTTTGCTTTTTGGTACAGAATTTTGCAAAGTCATATCTAATTTTTAATTTTGTTGCACTGATTTGGTATCTCAAGTTACTTCTCTATGAACTGACCTGATTTTCACTTTTTACAGCGTTTTATAAGAGTTTACTGTACCATATAACTAAAACATAGTTTGTTCTTAAGATTATCCTAAACCATTTTTAAAGCTCAGTATCTACAATAGTGATTATACAGTGGCCAACCAACATGGTGTGAAAGGAAATCACCAGCAATGTTACATATTTCTTCTTCATTTTATTCTTTCTTCTTATCCTCTCAGGGCAGACTTTTTTTTAAAAGTCACAACCCCGGTAAGTCTTTCAGAAGCTAAACAGGCTCTTTCCCTGATGCCCAGCAGGTGCTTTAAGAAGGGTTTCATGTTACCTGGTAAATTATACAACCATTTTTAAATGCTGTGAAGTTTTGCAGTTAAGTAAGTAGTATCATTTTATAACGGATTATACAGATTAATTTATTTTTTCAAATTGGCAAAATTTGGCATTGTGACAATAATGCACTTAGTGTTCTAAAATTGGTAATGCATCTCCTTAAACACTTAGTTCCAAGGACAGGGATAGCCATAGACATAGGTGGCAGCCTACAGGCTATGTTAATAAGGAGCCTCATGGTTTCTGCTTAACTAAAAATAGTACCCCCGCTGACTGACTTGTTTTTCCCAACCTAAGCTAAAACTTTACTGTTAATGTTCTTGGCAGATTAATAACACATCTGGTTGTTTCTGGTAAGAGATTTTAAGCCTATGTTTTAAATAACTTAACCAAGATCACATAGCTAATGGTAGACCTGGGATTCAAACCTTGTCAGTCTGACTCTGTCTTATAGTTTTAACAGGATAGTATATCATCTTTAGCTTTGTTAGTTAACTAAAGATAAAAGTGGAAACATGTTCCCTGCTTCCTATCCCTTCAATATCTTTCTCTTTTCTCTGATATTCTTTTCTACTATCCTTCTTTATTTTCTCCCTCCTCTTTATACATTTGTAAAGTAGAGAAAGGTAGAATATAAATAATCTAAAATTTTTATGGAAGAGTTTTCTAAACAGAAAGGAAGCTAAAGTACAACAGTGCAATCAGCATTTAGCTCTGAAGAAATTAATATAGAGTAAAAGAGATTTTTAAAACTCAGAAATGAAAACCCGGTAAAATTGGCTTTATATAGCATACTCAGAATGAAGATACAAACAGCCACTTCTTCATAGGAAAAGAAGGTTAAGACAAAAGGACGAAGAGCCAGAGAAAAGTCACAATGTGAGGAAAAACACTTTTGAAAGACAGAAAAAATGGTTGAGAGTGAATGCTGTATGGCCGATGGCAGTTAAATATCTGAAAGTATAACCATTCATGAATATTTTTATAAATGCCAATTTTACCTTAGAGTTGAAAAAAAAAGCAGACAAAACCAGTGTAGCATGCTTCACTATTTTATTTAAAGTTAATACTTGGCACATGGTCATCAGGAAGTATGTGGCTTTTTAAACCTTAAGATGAAAATCTGTTTTTAAATTTTTTATACCTTTCGAAGTGTTGTATATAGCCAGACTCATGGAACCACATTGCTGACATTGCATATTCTGTAATTACTATATAGATTTATCTCAGTGGATTTCTTCCAAAGTGTGATGCAGACCACTCTTTCACCAGTCTTTCAACCCCAGAAAGAAGTTTCATCTTCATAAACAATCGACCAGTACATCAAAAAGATATCTTAAAGGTAATCTGTTTTAGGGAAAAAAAAAATCATTTGAATTGGAAATTTAGAACTACCTCTATCATTAGTCACATTGTAACAAGGACTAATTCCAAGAATTTGCTCTAAAATAAAGAAAAAGAGATATAATATCATTTATTAAGCATGGTACCTGATAAAGAGACATATGATATCTCTCTTATTCTTCACAGCAATTCTATGATGCATTATTATCCCCATTTATAGTGAGGAAACAAATTGTGCTTCATTTAGCTTCAAGCCTCCAGAGTATATAATGCTTATATAATGCTTTTCCTTTTTTTTTTTTTTTTTTTTTTTTTTTGAGATGCAGTCTTGCTCTGTTTCCCCAGGTTGGAGTGTAGTGGTGCAATCTCAGCTCACTGCAGCCTCCACCTCCTGGGTTCAGGCAATTCTCCTGCCTCGTCCTCCCAAGTATCTGAGATTACAGGTTTCTGCCTCCATGCCCTAGCTAATGTTTGCACTTTTTAGTAGAGATGGGTTTTACCACGTTGGCCAAGCTGGTCTTGAACTCCTGACCTCAAGTTATCCACTCGCCTCGGCCTCCCAAAGTGCTGGGTTGACAGGCATGAGCCACTGCACCCAGCCATGATAATACTTTTCCTAATAAGCAGTTACGTCTACTCAATTTCTCAGTTGAATCTGCTTCTTTTCATTTTACTTTAAGGTTGGTGATATTATCTTTATTTACATATTTTTCTTTCATTTATTACATGTATTTCCAGTTAATCCGACATCATTACAATCTGAAATGCCTAAAGGAATCTACTCGTTTGTATCCTATTTTCTTTTTGAAAATCGATGTTCCAACAGCTGATGTTGATGTAAATTTAACACCGGATAAAAGTCAAGTATTATTACAGAATAAGGTAATCCTTTTCACATAATTTTTTATTATGCTATTTATAAACATATTCCTGTTTTCATATAAAAAAGCTTTATGTTTTTCTTTATTTAAAATCTTGTCTATTATTTTCATATATTCCCCTAAGATTTGTTAATTTGTATTTTTAGGAATCTATTTTAATTGCTCTTGAAAATCTGATGACGACTTGTTATGGACCACTACCTAGTACAAATTCTTGTGAAAATAACAAAACAGATGTTTCCGCAGCTGACATCGTTCTTAGTAAAACAGCAGAAACAGATGTGCTTGTCACTAAAATGGAATCATCTGGAAAGAATTATCCAAATGTTGATACTTCAGTCATTCGTTTTCAAAATGATGTGCATAATGATGAATCTAGAAAAAACACTGATGATTGTTTAAATCACCAGAAAAGTGCTGGTGACTTCGGTGATGGTCATTGTAGTAGCGAAAATTCTGACATTGATAAAAACACTAAGAATGCTTTTCAAGACATTGCAATGAGTAATTTATCATGGGAGAACACTCAGATGGAAAATAGTAAAACTTGTTTTGTAGGTTCCATTAAGCACGCCCAGTCAGAAAATGGCAATAAAGACCATATAGATGAGAGTGGGGAAAATGAGGAAGAAGCAGTCCTTGAAAACTCTTCAGAAATTTCTGCAGATGATTGGAGCAGGGGAAATATACTTAAAAACTCAGTGGGAGAGAATGTTGAACCTGTGAAAATTTTAGTGCCTCAAAAAAGTTTACCATGTAAAGTAAGTAATAATAATCAACCAAGCCCTGAACAAAAGAATCTCAATGAAGGCCCATGTAACAAAAAATCAAATGTAATACATAATAAATCTGGACAAGTTACAGCTTATGATTTACTTAGCAATCGAGCAATCAAGAAACCCATGTCAGCAAGAGCTCTTTTTGTTCAAGATCGTCGTGCTCAGTTTCTCATAGAAAATCCTAAGACTAGTTTAGAGGATGCAACAGTACAAATTGAAGAACTGTGGAAGACACTGAGTGAAGAGGAAAAACTGAAGTAAGTTTCCAGAGCTTGCATGTGACCTGAATGTTCAGCTCTTTCCAATCTATATGACTCACTGTTTAAAAGGAATTATTTACGGAAAAGCAGAACGGAGAATAATGGCTTGGATAGAGTACCTTTTTTGGTAACACTTTTTTGTTGTTAATTTAGGTTTTTTGCTGGACAGGAACTTGTATTATTTTGTTTTTTGTTTAATACAAGCCTTAACTGCTTTCTGATTTATTAAGTTTATTTTTAAAGGTTTTCCATTCATCCCAATTTGAAACCACCATTATCGTCTATTTCTTTTTGTTTTATGTTTAATAACTTTCCTGTGGTGGAACTTTTTTAAAAAGCTTTTGCATTATAGCAGTTATAACTGATGTTTTTAACACCTTAACCGTTCCCTTTCTAAATTGGTCTCCAAAATATGTAATACAACAGAAAAAATTTAGTATTTCAGATTCAATTTAGTGTTGTTCATTCATACTGTTTCTATTCAGTATAACTTAAGGCTTGCTTCTAAGATGCATTATTTATTATAACTTAAAAATGATAGTGGGTGTTTTTATTATATAAATAGGTGGTTTGATCTGTCTTTGATTAAAATATTACTTGCCAATATCTGAGTAAATGTTCCAAAATAACATGATGAATGTTTCTAATTGACTTAGGATACTTAATATAAACACAAAGTATATTCTAGTGATCTAACCCAGCAGAAAATGAGAGTGAAATTATACCTCCAATCATATACAGGTATCTGAGTATCTCAATATTTTGTCAAATATATGGACACAATTTTAAAGGTGATTCATCATCCAGAGTTTTTATTTGGTGTTAAACTACTTAAATACTTGACCAGTATTTTTTTTTTTTTTAATTCTTTTCTTAGCTTATTCAGTCTTATAAAAACAGTATCAATTTAAAATGACAAAGACCGCTATTAACATCAAAACAAAAACCTTCCATAAAGCTTTTATCTTCAGCCTTTTTTGGTCAGGCTTTTTTTTTTTTTTTTGAAGTGGAATGGTTACTGTGTTTTGTTCTTTTGGAAATATCCACAGAAGTAGACATTTTGAAGTGTGAAGCCATTACCCCGTTTCACTACCCATCATTTCACAGTCAGTCCTGTTAGTCCTGTTTTATCCATACTTCCATTCACTTTTTTCCCTTTATTATTCTGAAGCAAATCATAGGCATATCATCTATTTCAGTATGTTAACTCTAGAAGATAAAGATACTCATATTTTAAAACCATAATAAAATTGTTATAACTTTTTTTAAAGGTATGTATTCCTTAGCATATCAAATACCCAGTGTTCAAATTTATAATCGTGTCATAAATGTCAGATGTTTAAAGATTCGTTTTGAATCATGATGCAAATAAAGTTCACATAATTGTGATTGTCTTTAGTTTTATCTAAATGATACAACTATGTAATTTAAAGGTGAGGGGACTTAACTTTAAAATGCAGTAAGCCCACAAAAGTTGAATTGCATTACCCAAGGAAATGAATTGAGGATTGTCTGGGAATAGGAAAAAAACATAGATATTTCAAGTTCTTATGGAAATAGGAACAGTGTACAAGCTTCTCATGAAAACTTACCTTGCTGACTGTTCCTTGCAGCCTCACAACAGCAGATATCTTTCCAGTTGCCTTTTGGGGAATGTTTGCAGTTTCTCCATGTAGATCCCAGGTTGTCAGGTTACTAGAATTATGATTAATAGGCCTCATCTAAAAATCTGTTTACCATCAATTACCAGAATATTTCAGGTAATATTCTGGAATCAATCTTGCTTTCTCTCATATTGCCGTAAACTAGACAAAAGAGACATTGATGATCAAGACAGGCCTCTGAAGCTTCACCTGGTTTCTAACCACAGTTCTTTGTTAGCTTTTTATTAAAAAATGTGGACAGTCTCTCGTGGATTGTTGTGAGGATTAAATAAGATAGATTGTGTGTTATGATATAAGATCAATTACCAACACATGATTGCTCACAATGTCAGTATGATCAGTTTTTAATTTATGAAAGGGAGTTTTTCTGTTGAGAATAACATTTTTCATTTTTCATTTGCCAAGTCAAGATTAAATTGAATTTGGAGGCCAGAAATAGAAACCTGTGAAGAAAATGTAGGTATCTTGGGATCAGAGGTCTACTGTATGTCACAGAGTGCTAGAACCTTTCAGAGCCAGGGGTCCTGGGACCATGATCAGCTACGTCCAGAGTCATGATTAGTGAGAAGGTAAAGCAAAAATGGTATGACATCCAAGAATCACACCAACTACCACTTCTCTCCCTGTCTTTATCTTGGAGTTCTTTCCATGAATCTAAACTCTCTAAGATGTATTAAGGGATATGAGAGTAGACTCCTCTTCTGTAGACCTTCAGTCCATCCTTCCTTTTCTTTCTTCTTTTTTATTTCCTGTTTTCCTTTCCCTTTCTTCTTCTCTCCATCCCTCCTTTCTCTTCCCTTCCTTCAACTAGGAAATATTAAGGGCTTTCTGTGTATAAGGCCTGATGTACTCTAGCTAGTCACTTCAGTTATAAATAAAACATACTTTCCCGACTCATGAATGGTGTAGGCTAGTAACAAGAATGTGATGAGCTTTAAGATACAAGTTTTAAATTTAAGGAGTTACAGAAACTCTTGGGAGTTGGACTTAATGTTATCTGTGGGACAGGTAACGCTGCCCTGCATAGACATTAACCAGAAGGATTTTAGGGAATTGTGTATGTAGGAGGAATATTATGTGAGAAGGCCTGGAAGCTACAAGAAGCATGGTATTATTAAGGAAATAAGATTTTCTCTGTGACAGGAACAGAATATGAGAGAGTATGAATAAAGAAAGGGAAGGTGGCGGATGGAAAGTGGAAGGTTCTCAAAGCTATAACAAGGAGTTTGAATAAGGAGTAGGATCAGGATTATTCAGTTATTAAAATCCTGATGAGAGCTTGGGACAGACTTTGGACTCGGGGTTACTTTCATTGTTTTAGTTCTTCCTTTCTGGAGTTTGTTTCTTTTTACTCCCCTTTCTTTTTACTCTGCCTTTCTTCTAGTGAATTAAAATTCAGATTTAGGCATGTGCACTACCACTGGGGTCTCAGTCAGTTGACATTAGCTTGAATTTTCATTTGCAGTAGTTATGAATATGTTGCTATTTAAACTGAGAAAAGTATTGCAATTATGAAAATGATAAACTGTATAACTAAATGCAATGTTTAATCTCAAGAACATTATTTGAATTGAATTCTGGTCAAATCAGGATTAATATTTTCCATTCAGGTTGCTAAATCCCTTATTGACATTAAGTACAACGGTAGCAGCTGCTTTTACTTAGCATTTATTTAATAGTCCTTTGGACATAACTTTTTATATTTTCCAAAGAACTAATTAAATTGACTTCTTCAGTAAATCGAAAGATGAATACCATATGTGAAAATTTGCACATTATAATTAATTACAAATGGTGACCTTTGTATTGAACTCATTTTACCATGGCACAGGAAAAATATTTAATTTGAATGTCTAAGAGCTAAAAATACTATTTCTAGGACCTGTAGAAAGTAAACTATTGAAAATCATGTGTTTTATATAGCTAATCCAGAATCTCAGATTCTAAGTAGAAAATAACTTTAAAATTGTGAATATGGAATGGTAATATAACCAAAGAAGCCATTTTTTAATGTAGTTTACAAGGAAACATTCTCTCCAGATAACTTTTCTTCATTCAGCACACATACTGAACACAAACTACATGCCATGCCGTGGTCTGCTGTCTGTTAAATCTCACTTTTCACATTTAGCACTGTTCTCTCAATAATATTTTTATTTCTTCACATTCCATATTTTTCCTTGAGATTATTATATGCATATAATAAAATTCAGCTATTGTTTTAAGAGTATGAGACCAGAAATGGCCATAATTCTCTAGTGTCAAGTTTAAAACATTTTTAAAAAATAATCTTTCAGCAGAGTTACTTAATTTCCAACCATTACTCACACCCTCACTGTAAGATTTCTGTTTCTTGGTAGAAAATAATGATAGCAAAACATTTATCACCATTTACTCTGTGCTAAGTAGTATTCTACATACTTGACACATTTTAACTCATTTCATTTTTCACAACAAAACTGAAGTCGATGTAGGTTATACATATGTTACAGTAGAGCATAGTGAGACACAGAAACATTAAATAATTTTCATAGGTTTACGGAACTAATAAGTGGCAGAACCAGGCCAAGCTGTGTTCAGGGTCTGTATTCTTAATCACCACACTTTACTAAACACATAGCAGTAGTTTCCAATTCTGGCTGTGTACTGGAATCACCTGTGGCCCAATCTCAACCTAGGCCTAGGAATTAGAACAGGCGTCCCCAAACTACAGCCCGCGGGCCGCATGCGGCCCCCTGAGGCCATTTATCCGGCCCCCTGCCACACTTCAGGAAGGGGCACCTCTTTCATTGGTGGTCAGTGAGAGGAGCATAGTATGTGGCGGCCCTTCAATGGTCTGAGGGACAGTGAACTGGCCCCTGTATAGAAAGTTTGGGGACACCTGAATTAGAAGCTCTGAGAGTGGGATCCAGGTATCACTTTTTAAGAAAAGGGGTGACATTAACCACTGGGCTATGTCTTTGGCTCCAGAAGTTTCATTTTCCTCATGTTATTGTTGACAAAAAGATCCTTTAACTTTCTAACCAGTGTAATGTTTTTTAATTCTTGAGTTCTTAGAATCTATCCAGTATAATCTTTGAAACATCCATTATCTTGTACCTTTGAAATTGATTTATAGGGAATTCCTCAGATCTGGAATTGACATTTCTTTATTCATTCTCTCTTTTTCTTATTGCTTGTGGCTCAACACTTTCTTGTGGCTCAACTAAAAAAAAAATTTTTTTTTTAAATTTTGAGGAGGGTCTCTAGTTCTGTCAGTTACTGAGGAAGGAATATTTACTGTTGCCATTCTGGCTTCTTATGCTTACTATTTGCATGGTGTATCTTTTTTCAGCCTTTTAGACTGTCATGTTTTTGTATTTCAAATGTAGATAAAGTTGGGTGTTACTTTTTAAATTCAGTTTGATAATCTTTGCCTTTGGATTTCAATATTTAGTCCATGTAATATAATAACTGACATGGTTGGGTTTAGGTCTGTCATTTTCCTGTTTGTTTTCTGTTCGTCCCATCTCTGTTTCGTTCTTCTGTTTCTCCTTTCTGGGGGGAGAGAAGGCCTCTAGGGTTAAAAAAAATATACATTTTAATATCTAATTTTAATTTCTTTATTGAATTTCTGTTAGTTTTTGCTTTGGTGATTACATTATGTATCCCTATCATAATCTACTTGGAGTTAATAAAATGGAAAAAACCTGTAAGTATAATTTCACTTATATTTGGTGTCACTCCTTAATAGTGCACATATACTGGCAACTAATTCTCATCTTTATCTGAAAATGTCTATTTTATCTTCCTTTTTGAAGTTTTTTTTTAATGAGATAGCCAAATTCTGGGTTCTTTTGCCACTTAAAAGATTTCATTGCCAGTCGTGTGCGGTGGCTCATGCCTGTAATCCCAGCACTTTGGGAGACTGAGGCAGGTGGGTCACCTGAGATCAGGAGTTTGAGACCAGCCTGGCCAACATGGTGAAACCCCATCTCTACTAAAAATACAAAATTAGCTGGGTGTGGTGGTGCATGCCTCTAATCCCAGCTGCTCTGGAGGCTGATGCAGGAGAATCGCTTAGAACGTGGGAAGCAGAGGTTGCAGTGAGCTGAAATCGTGCCAGTGCACTCCAGCCTCAGCAAAGGAGGGAGACTCTGTCTCAAAAAAAAAAAAACAGATTTCACTGTCATCTAGCTCTTACGATAGCCATTATTTTTGCTGTTTCCTCTTTGTACTGTTGTTTTTCCTCTCTGCTTTCAGGATTTGATCTTAATCTTTGGTTTTCAGCAGTTGAATCTCATATACCTACCTGTGAATTTCTTTGCATTTATTCTGTTTGGAGGTTTGCTGACCTTGCATCTGTAATTTTTATTTCTCCAAGTTTGCTGATTATCAACCCGAATTCCTTCATATTTTATTTTCTTTCCCATTTTTTATCTGGGACTCCAATGACATATATATTAGATTGTTTGTTTTCCCATAGATCACCACAATGCCTTTCCAGTTGTCTTCACTTTTCTGTAAAGTAAACACAACACATTTTATCATTTCTATTGATCTGTCTTCAACTTTACTGACCCTTTCTTTTCCCGTCTCTGATCTGTTGTTAAGCCTATCCAGTGAAAATTTAATTTCTGATACTATATTTTTTAGGTCTAGAATTTCCATTGTATTTTTTGTTTTATAATTTCCACTTCTCTGTTGAGATTCCCCCTTCTATTCTCGCATGATGGTGAACTTTTAATGTTTAATGCTTAAGACCTTAAACATGTATAAAAATTTGTTTTGTTTTGTTTTGTTTTGTTTTTTTTGAGACGGAGTTTCGGTCTTGTTACCCAGGCTGGTGCGATCTCGGCTCACCGCAACCTCCGCCTCCTGGGTTCAGGCAATTCTGCCTCAGCCTCCTGAGTAGCTGGGATTACAGGCACATGCCACCATGCCTGCTAATTTTTTGTATTTTTAGTAGAGACAGGCTTTCACCATGTTGACCAGGATGGTCTCGATCTCTCGACCTCGTGATCCACCTGCCTCGGCCTCCCAAAGTGCTGGGATTACAAGCTTGAGCCACCGCGCCCGGCCAAAAATTTGTTTTTAAATGGTTTTTTTGATAATCCTAACATCTGGGGCATCTTGAGGTTGGCTTCTACTGACCACTTTTTATTTTACCATGACTCACACTTTCCTGTTTCGTTAGAGTGGTAACTTTCGAATGTACAGTGGGGTATTGCGGATGATATGTTTAAAACTCTGGGTTCTGTTATCTTCTGGAAAGTTCTGATTTTTGTTCTACCAGGTATTTAAATTACTAACAGATCGTCTTGAGCTGTGGAGGTTGTGTTTTTTACTTTGTTAGGGAGAAGCTGTTTCAATTTTGTTCTTGGTCCCAGGGCAACTTCCTTAGTTTAGGACGTAGGTTTTTTATCATAGGATGTGGCCCTCTTCCAGTTTTGATTGAAAGCCCAAAGTGTTTCCCAGGCCATGAAACGAATTCAGCTTCCAAACTTTGTTTCCCCTGCAATGGGCAGAAGCTGAAATCTCTGTTCAGCTCATTTAGCCTTGTAATGGCTGTTTACCATTGGGTTCCCACACATGGGATTTTCTGTCTCAATTTTCAGTTGTTCTGGAAGCAGATAGCTCTGTGTCTTGGTGATTCAGGCTAATAACATTGCAACATTCTGATCGAGTTCTGACCACCCTGCTCCCTCTTAATACCAGGGTTTGCCCCTCTGGGTAAAAGTTGTATAAATGTGGGTCTTTGTCTCTTTTTTTCGTTCCCCCAAGGAGTAAATCCATTGCAAATTTTTCCTACTTTTGGCTGTTCTTCAGTGCTCACCTTAAAAATAATTGAGTTTTGTTTTTGTTTTTTTGAGGCAGAGTCTCGTTCTGTCGCCCAGGCTGGAGTGTAGTGGCACAATCTCGGCTCACTGCAATTTCTGTCTCCTGGATTTAAGCGATTCTCCTATCTCAGCCTCCCAAGTAGCTGGGACCACAGGTGTACACCAACATGCCTGGATAACTTTTGTATTTTTAATAGAGACAAGGTTTCTCCATTTTGGCCAGGCTAGTCTCAAACTCCTGACCAAAGGTGATCTGCCCGCCTCTGCCTCCCAAAGTCCTGGGATTATAGGCATGAGCCACCATGCCCTGCCAATAATTGATTTTTGTATTTTGTTAAGTGTTTATTATAGTTGTATGCAGGAGAGTTAATCTAATACATGTTCCTTTGTCATTACTATACCTGGAATGCCAGTTCTTTACTTTTATGAAATTTACCTCAGATGGTTAATGTTTCTGATTATGATCTCATTAGTTCTATTTTATTTCTGTTCTTAGATATGAAGAGAAGGCTACTAAAGACTTGGAACGATACAATAGTCAAATGAAGAGAGCCGTTGAACAGGAGTCACAAATATCATTAAAAGACGGCAGAAGAAAGGTAAAACCCACCAGCACATGGAATTTGGCCCAGAAGCACAAGTTGAAAAGCTCACTATCTAATCAACCAAAACTTGATGAACTCTTTCAGTCCCAAATTGAAAAAAGAAGTCAAAATATTAAAATGGTACAGATCCCTTTTTCTATGAAAAACTTAAAAATAAATTTTGAGAAACAAAACCAAGTTGACTTAGAAGAGAAGGATGAACCTTGCTTGATCCACAATCTCAGGTTTCCTGATGCATGGCTAATGACATCCAAAACAGAGGTAATGTTATTAAATCCATATAGAGTAGAAGAAGCCCTGCTATTTAAAAGACTTCTTGAGAATCATAAACTTCCTGCGGAGCCACTGGAAAAGCCAATTACGTTAACAGAGAGGTATGATGATGTAATATTTTTTAAGTGTAAAAATATTTGTTATAATAGTTCATACTAGATTAGAAATTGAAGGTAGAAGGTTGAGAATGTTTCCTAGTAAGGATTATTGTTTTGTTTTGTTTTGTTTTTTTAGTCTTTAAAAAATTTGACTTCTAGGCCAGGCACTGTGGCCCACACCTATAATCCCAGTACCTTGGGAGGCTGGGGCAGGTAGATCATGAGGCCAGGAGTTTGAGACCAGCCTGGCCGATATAGAGAAACCCTGTGTCTACTAAAAATACAAAAATTAGCTGGGTGTGGTGGCACACACCTGTAGTCCCAGCTACTTAGGAGGCTGAGGCAGGAGAATCACTTGAACCTGGGAGGCAGAAACTGCAGTGAGCCAAGACGGCACATTGCTCTCCAGCCTGGGTGAAAGAGCGAGACTGTCTCAAAGAAAAAAATTTGATTTCCAATCCTTAATGGAATTGTTTATAAGTAATATCAGAATGCGTAATTCACTTCTACATTTAATAAATATGAAGTTGATTTCTCCTGTACATTAGTAATTTCTCTGGGGCAATTTTGAAGTTAGATTGTCATGACTTTATTCCATTGTGTACTTATTGTTTTAACAATTTCAAACACATAATGAAATAGAAGTATATAATGAATATCTTTATCAGTAACTATCAAGACTTTGCCACATTTTCTTTGCCTTTCTGGATAGTATATACACATAAATTTTCTTTCCTTTGCCAAAGAAGTTTAGAACAATTTCCCTTCCTACATCTTTCATTACTTCTCTCTCAAAATATGGCTGTTTTCTCACCTAACCACAATACCTTTTTCATACCTTACATAATAATAACTCCTTGGAATTGTTCCTCATTATGTCAAAATGCCTTTTTTTACAGTCTTTAAAAAAATTTATATTTAATTTGTATCTAAACAAGATTCATGTATTACATTTGGTTATCTTGTTTACTTCTCTTAAAAATCATTTTATTATTGTACATACTGAGTCATTTGTTCAGTGGAATGTCCTATTGTCTATCTGTTTGCTTTCTTAGGGTGTTCAGCTTCTTTTTCTCTCCCTCATGTTTAATTGGGAGTTAGCTCAGGAGGACTGAATACATTTAGATTCTACTTCCTGGTGCATCTACTTAATAGATTGGCTGTGTGCTTTATACTTCATCACATCAAAAGGCACTGTCACTAGGTTCAGCTAATGACAGCCTGTCTTTCACATGAAAGTTTCTAATCAACCTTTCCATGTAGTGGTGCCATTCATTGATGATTTTTGCCTGAAATAATTTTATTATTGGTTGTAGTATAGGGTACTTTCTTTTCCTATTCTATATGAGCAAATTGCTTTCTTTAAAAATAAATAACCTTGGATGACAAAGCCTGAGGAAACAAAAATAAATTTAAAGTTTAAAAAATAATGACTAACTTATTAACATTTCTCTTTTTCAACTTAATATTTCTTTTTTAGTCGAACACAGGTAGAAGAGAATCATGACAAAAAAATAAAAACCTGAAATTTAAAAAGATAAGAATTTGTTCACTAGGACACATCATTAGAAAACTATTTCAGAACTTCCAAGAATAAAGCAGAAATCATTTATAAAATGTGTTAAAAGTCTTGTTAAAGATACTGCAGTCTTGGAGGAGAAAAAAATAAGGACAGAACACAGAAAAACATCTGTTAAGTCTGTCTTTTTAAATAAGGCAGCAGCAACCATATTAACCAAAATCCAGTATCTTTCATTGTGTTCTCTTGAGATTGGCTTAGGAAACTGTCGGAGGAAGAATTAGAAAATAGTTCCTTAGGCTACATTCAAACAGTTTAAACACCTGGTGGTGCTTTTTGCTTTCTTCTCTAAAAAAGAGCTAGGGTACATCTGAATTTTTAGACTTGACTGCTTTTCTGAATGGCATTTGTAAACTTCACTTACACGTCAGAAATCTTTCTGTGCTTTTTAAATTAGAGGTTTTTAAAAATATTTTTATATGTGATATTCTGTTATTCAAAAAACAAATGCATTAAAAACTATTATTTTGGGACCATATTGGCCTGAAAATAAATCTTTCTTAATTGAGCCTAAATAAGAATAAAGATGAATTCAAAATAGTTTTTTTTCTTCTTCTTTTGGAGTGTGGCATCCCCATTACAGTTAATGATGTAAGTTTTTCAGAACGGAGTCATGGACTAATTTATTCCCACAATATGACAATATGGACAGGGTAATTATAGGTTGGGCTCAGTTTTCTTGCCAGAGTCCTAATGCTGTTTGTGTAACTCACTTCTGAATGGAATAATTTTGGTATCTATAAAACATAAAGCAAGTATTCAATAATTACAATGATGGCTAATATTTATTGAACATTTACTATATAATAGAAACTTGGCAAAGTTTAATTGTGGAGCCTGCACCATTAATTGCTATACAGTATCATAATCATTACCACAACCACCATCCCTACTGTCTCTCAGATAGATTTTTAGGATATTAGTTAGATGAAACAGAGTACATGTAAAATATAGCCAAAGCTCTCTTCTCTGTGGTATCAGCTCTCACAGCCAATGACGGTAACACATCCTGACCAAGCCTAAAACCAATATGCAAGATTGATTTGTACCCTAGATAATCTTTGGCTTCCTCGGAATTCTTCACCACTCAGAATCATTTCATATGCTACCTTTGGCAAATATGCCATACCTGCAGGAGACTGAAAGAAGCTCTCCCAGCCTCTAAATTGATTAATACATAAGTTCCTAGAAGAAAGAGATACATGTTTATCTTTTTGTTACAGAAGAAACTTGGCATAGCAATTGAAAATTTGGCAGGATGAACCACCTAACTTGACTATTATTGTGTCTGTTTTGAAGGGATAAAATGGAATTATTTTTAAAGTTTTCATTTGTATTATATTTAGAGCCATTTTTAAAATTTCACATTGATTTGTGACATTCTAGAAGACAGACTGTCTTCTTTCTCTTCCTCCCTTCTGTATACTGTGTGCGGTAGATATCAACAGAAATGTAAAAAAGTGGTTTCTCATAGGGCTACTCATATACCTTTGTATTTTCGTTAATGATAACACTTGTCAAAAGGCCCTTGGGTTAACTTTTTCCCATAAACCCTCTATTTTGTGTATTTAATAAGTTAAAGAGCTGTAATTTCTTTTGCAGTCTTTTTAATGGATCTCATTATTTAGACGTTTTACATAAAATGACAGCAGATGACCAGAGATTCAGTGGATCAACTTACCTGTCCGATCCTCGTCTTACAGCAAATGGTTTCAAGATAAAATTGATACCAGGTATGATAGTATAGTTTAGTATTTTCTGATATGGAAAAAATAGCCTTGTTCCAAGAATTACATTTGGGTTTCATGATCTACAGATATGATGGTATATTTTTTTCTCACTGTAAGTACAGTGTTGGCTATGTTAAAACATTTATTTCAAAAACGTCACCTCTGCCTGAAACAAGCGAGTCTGGCATCTCTTTCAGTCCAGTGCTTTGCATTTGCATTTTCATAATGAATGAAGTAGTTTTATTGTAATTTTTGTCGTTCTTTGATACAATATTCAAACTGCCTGCTTTGTTTAAATTATTAAAATACTGTTTTAGATGATGACACAGAATTATGTAGGGTACTGGAATGGCCTCACAGAAATGGACATCTCTTCTTTTTAAAAAGCATTTGCTTGTTTTGCTAGAGACTTCGGTTTTCCTGGCTGGCCCCTTCTCAGCTCTTTCGTAGTTTTCATACTCAACTGTCTTCTGCCCCACCTTCTGTTACTGTCTCTTCATCTGGTATCAAAGGGTTACATTGGAACCATGAGGAAGGACTCCACTGTCTTCCTTCTGCCTCTAAACTTGTCATGCCCAAAGTGTAGAAAAACAGAGTTCAACCAAAACAATATTTGAAGATTTTTAAAGGAATGTTTTACTGAGATATGAAAATAAGTTAAAAGAATATACAAAAGCTATGGAGCTGGGTATATAAAGAAAATACTTTGGTGTCCCAAACAGAAACTAATTTTACTTGATTTTTGTGGTTTTTAAGGATACCTAATCTAAACTTCTTACCTGTCACCTCAATTCTATTAGTCCAAATCCCAGCACTACCATTTAAAAACAATGTGTTTTGGGGCAGGTCAGCTGGCCACACTGTGTTTTTATTGATAACAACTAATAATTACTGAATTATTATGTACAGGGCTCTATTCTAAGTATTAAATACATTAATTTACTCCCTAATATCCCTGTAAAGTAGATTCTATTACTATTCTCATTTTACAGATGGAAAAATTGAGGCACAAGAAGTTTGCTCAAAGGGACACAGTTATTGGTAGAACCAGGATTTGAACCTAGGCAATCTGCCTTTAGAGCCTAGCTGTTAAGTCATTTATTATATTGCCTTCCTGTCAAAATTTAGATATTGACTCCATGAAGTATTTGTGAGCATTAACCAAGGTAATAGTTAAATCAGTGAGCATGGTACTTGGCAATGGGAGATGCCCACATAGTCTCTTTTCTTACCGTCCTTCAGCCCCCTTTATCAGGCTTGCAGTCATTTCTTTTAGTCTTCCTAGAAATATTTCTTCCTCAGGGTCCCTGGCATCTTAAAATTTATTTGAAGTGAATTTACTTGAAGCAAGGGATAGGTGGGTGTGTTTGTTTTATTGACTTAATCTGTTTTTCCAATTAACTATATGGCCTTGTTGGCAAGTACCAGTTTTTTCATGAAAGATATTAAACAAGCTGGGCATGGTGGCTCACGCCTGTAATCCTAGCACTTGGGAGTCTGAGGTGAGTGGATCACCTGAGGTCAGAGGTTCAAGACTAGCCTGGCCAATTTGGCGAAACCCTGTCTCTACTAAAAAATACAAAAATCAGCCAGGTGTGATGGCGAGCACCTATGATCCTAGCTACTCAGGAGGCTGAGGCAGGAGAATTGCTTGAACCCAAGAGGCAGAGGTCACAGTGAGCCAAGATAATGCCACTGCATGCCAGCCTGGGCAACAGAGTGAGACTCTGTCAAAAAAAAAAAAAAAAAAAAAAGATGTGAAACAGCAGGTGGTTGTTGTTGTTTTAAAGATAATTGTTCTTTCTTACCTCCCACTCAATTCCAAAAGCATATTTATTTTTGAGCTACCCGATAAGTTTATATCTGACAGATGCTTTCAGCTCTTAGCTTTTAGATAGTATTTTTAAAATCTTATTGAATGCCTGATACTTTCAATAGTATCAAAGATGCAAAAATGATTAAGTCACCTGCAAACTGACTTTATTTGATTGGAATTAACTTTACTTAGGTTATCATCAGCATTATTTCTCTTGTCAATAACAGAGCAAGTTAAAGACACTTACGTTTTCTTTCTTCATTTCTTTGTTTTTTCATTTTTAAAACATAAGTTATATTTTCTTAACAATTCTATCTGATAAGAGCATTGTTTTATTACACTAACTTTGAGTCAACAGTTTGCCTGTAGTCACAATACATTTTTGGATAAGGATAAAAACATTTGAAAGAGAAGGAATACATCTGGCCTTGAGAGAGAAGATTCTCAGTGTGACCCTAAGAACTTTACATGCTAATGGGAATAGCTTTCTGTCTTGCATAAATAAGAATTCCATATTTTAGGAAGTGAAAACTTGTCAAACCACTTACTCATTTGATATATTTTCCCTGAAAATTGGTAAGCATTTCACAGTATTTTATGGAAACTTTTCAAAGGTTATTGTTACATAGTTCCAAATGTCTCTAACTTTTCCATATCTGAATTTTGCAAACACAGAAGTAAAAATATTGCTCAATTTCCTTGTTTGTTGTCAGATATTTCTTACCCATTTCCACTTGTAATTCTGTGAAACATGTATAATTTTCCAGAGCAAATGTAGTTAGTATTAGACTTTTCATTGTAATCATACTATAAAAGATTTAGGACTGCCAATAGTGAAAAGTCACTTAGACTGATACTTTTGGAAATTTTCGTATCTATAGGTAAAAGAGATGTGAACTAGAATATTCTACTACTACTTCTTTGCCTATCCACACACAGTTTTGAGTTCCATTTACGTTCTTCCTGTTGCTCAAACTCACTTTGTCTCCACTGTTAGTCTGTTTGTGTTGCTATAAAGGAATACCTTAGACTGTGTAAGACTCAGGTAGACCTGAGATTAAAAGAAATGACCGCAAGCAGCCTGCTTTATAAAGAAAAGAAGTTTATTTGGCTCATGGTTCTGCAAGCTGTACATGAAGCATAATGCCAGCATCTGCTTTCCTTTTACATGTAAGTTCCAAGTTTAAGTCATTTCTTTGCTCCCATATCTGATGGTAGCCATGCCACTTCTTGAACAATTTGCTGCTTAGAAATTTCTTTCACTAGATAGTGAAATGAAATAGTGATGGCCTAGGTCATCACTCTTAAGTTCAAACTTCCACAGATTCTAAGGGCAGAGGTATCCAATCTTTTGGCTTCCCTGGGCCACACTGGAAGAATTGTCTTGGGCCACATATAAAATACATTGACACTAACAGTAGCTCATGAGCTTTAAAAAAATTACAAAAACCTCTCATAATGTTTTAAGAAAATTTACAAATTTGTATTGGGCCACATTCAAAGCCATTCTGGGCCATATGTGACCCATGGGCCACAGATTGGACAAGCTTGCCCTAGGGCATGGATACAGTGCAGCCAAAAATCCTTTCAGGGACGTAAAAATGGTGACATTTACTCCAGTGCCCAATAAATTCCTAAATATCATCTGAGACTTTATCAGCCTTTTCACTGTCCATAGTCACAACCATTTAACCAGTTTCTAAGAAGTTCCAAACTTTCCCTGTCTTCCTATCATCTTCTGAGCTCTCGAACTCTTCCAGCCTCTGCTCTTACCCAGCCCCAAAACTGCTTCTACATCTTCAGTTATCCTTATAGCAATGCCCTACTCCTCAGTACTAATTTTCTGTGTTAGTTTATGTTGCTATAAAAGAATACCTGAGACCAGGTAATATATAAAGAATTGAGGTTTATTTGGCTCGTGGTTCTGCAAGCTGCACAAGAAGCATAGTGCTAGCATCTGCTTCTGGTAAGGGTCTCAGGAAGCTTACATTCATGGCAGAAGGGGACAAAGAGTCAGCATGTCACATGGTGAAAGAGGGAGCAAGAGAGAGATACCAGGCTCTTTTAAACAACCAGCTCTGTGTGAACTACCACAGAGACCTCACTCATTACCATGGGGATGGCACCAAGCCATTCATGGTGGATCTGCCTCTGTGACCCAAGCACCTCCCACTAGGCACACTTCTAACTGTAGAGGTCACATTTCGACATGAGATTTGGAAAGGACACACATCTAAACCATATCATCTTCCTTCATTGAACTCTGTATCTTATCCTGTAATGCTTGATAATACAGTATTATATATTATTCCCCAGTAGTTCTCTGGGAAAAATGTTAGGATACCGTCTCTGTAGTCTGCCACCATTGCACCTGCCATCCAGGTCAAGGATCTAGTCTGAAATTGGGAACAGGTAAGGGATTGGATTATTGAAGTCTCAGGATTTGTAACTCAAGTTATATCACATGTCTTTTTTAAAATTAATCCATTGATAGCTACTACATATCCAAGATTGGACTGTCCCTTTTTCTTTAATTCCAGGTAGCATTATGTAGACTTCATGAAAGAACATTGTTACACAAATACAGCCAAAGAAGACAAATCTTTGCTATTTTCAAAAAACATGGATTCTAAAGCCAAATCTGATGCTTTGAAATATGTGCTGTTGTGGATATGTACCCAGTTTTACATAAAGTCCTGTAGCTAGTTTTTAGTCTTACTTTATTGTTTGAGACAGAATCTTGCTCTGTTGTCCAGGCTGGAGTGCAGTGGCACAATCTCAGCTCACTGCAACCTCTGCCTTCTGAATTAAGTGATCCTCCCATCTCAGCCTCCCAAGTAGCTGGGACTATAGGAATGTACCACCACACCCAGCTAATTTTTATTTTTATTTATTTTTTTTGTGTGTGTATTTTTGGTAGAGACGGGGTCTCCCCATGTTGGCCAGGCTGATCTCAAACTCCTGATGTGATTCGCCTGCCTTGGCCTCCCAAAGTGCTGGGATTGCAGGTGTGAGCCACTGTGCCCAGTCATTTAGTTTTATTTTAATCACTAAGAGTAATTTAAGTAACAGTTAACATGTCAGTTTTTTACATTGTCTCGGTAAAATATTTTGAACAACATTAGTATTTTCTTCTAATTAGTAATATGTTAATAAGTTACTGTGTGACTTTTTATAATTTGTAAGTTAAAATCACAGAAATAATTCGGGCCTTTAGATATTAAAATGGTAAAATAGAATTTGAAGAGCAGCAGTTGTTAAAACACTTAAACCAGTTTTATTTTAATAAATATCATGGGACTCCATTTTCTCTCCAAACCAAGAAATGATCTAAACAAATCTAAGGAACAGAACAGCAATAACTGAGATTAAATTAAATTATATAAAGCACATGTGGTGTCAGTGAGCACTTATGTCTCAATGTGAAATCCTATGGGACATTACTATTTGTTCTCTAACTAAGGAACAAAACTTTGTCCTGACTATATTAAAATCTAATGAGGTTTCACTAAATTGTTTTAACAGCAATTTTTGTTTTTAATGGACATGTTCTGGAATATAAACTTAACTATGTGGGTTTTTTTCTTTCAGGAGTTTCAATTGCTGAAAATTACATGGAAATAGAAGGAATGGCTAACTGTCTCCCATTCTATGGAGTAGCAGATTTAAAAGAAATTCTTGATGCTATCTTAAACAAAAATGCAAAGGAAGTTTATGAATGTAGACCTCGCAAAGTGCTAAGTTATTTAGAGGTATGCATTATTTTATACATATGTTATCATCTACAGGGATCCCAACTCCTGGCCATGCCTGTTAGGAACCAGGCAACATAGCAGGAGGTGAGCGACCTGCCAGTGGGCATCACTACCTGAGCTCTGCCTCCTGTCAGATCAGTGGCAACACTAGATTCTATAGGAGCACAAACCCAATTGTGAAGTGTGCATGCGAGGGATTTAGGTTGTGCACATCTTGTGAAACAGTTTTCCTGAAACCATCCCCACTTGCCGTCTGTGGAAAAACTGTCTTCCACGAAACTGGCCCTTGGTACCAAAAGCTTGGCGACCACTGCTAATTCTGTATATAGAGGTATTATAGATTGGCCAGACTTCAAGATACTTATTTCTTAAAATAGTAGATTATTCCCAAATAGTAAAATATTTTCTGTAAGTTTTATTACATATTTGCAAGAAGAACTAGTAAAAAAAACCACTTCATTAAAAGTTTTCCGTCGTAGACTGACTGTGGTAAACTCTATCATGAATTCTTACTATAACATTTCTTGGGCACATGAAGAAAAACCTTATGAATGAGATGTTTTGCAGTGAAGTTCTTTTTTAAAAAAAAATTTTATGAATAATCCCCTTAGAAAGGATTCAAAATAATTCTGTCTTTATAGCATATAGTCTAAAAAGTATTGTAATATAATTCTAAGTCCTGATCTCATCAAGAGCAATAGAAGGGAAGGAAAGTGAAAGATCTGAATTGTTGAATAAGTGAAAATTTTCATTTTTGTGACAGTATTCATCATAAATGAGAAATGTAGCAGGGGGTTAAAAAAATAAAAGGATTAAGGAAGGTTATAAACTTTAAAATGTCTAAGATAGTAGCAGGAAGACAATAATGTTTACATCTATATCTAGTTGTAGATATCCCTCAAGATTGACTGGTATTATTTAAAATACAAATCTGAATTCTAATGAAGTTTTTCTCCCTTTTTGAAAATGAGCCATTTTTGTTTACAATTGATAGTGTGCCTGCTGTATTCTGAAGGTCAGACTTCCTTAACAGGAAAGTCTGCTTGTTACCCTTCTTAAGTATGTATTCAGTAATGTTCTGTGAATCCTTTAGGAGCTTTGTCCCGTGGGAATTCCCAGCCCTTTTTGGGATAGCTTAACATTGATAGTTTCCAGAGACTTCAAGGGAATATACTCTTGTGAAACAGTTAGTATGAACTTAAAGGTTGAGGGAGTGTTGGGTAGTGTTTTGTGTACCGAAGAACCCTGTGGGGAGAAGTAAGATTTCAGAAATAACAGAAAAAAGGTGATTGGGACTAGTTTTAAATATTTGTTTGCTAATCCTTTACCTTTCAGTATATTAAGGCAATAGTGGTACGAGTGTTAAGAAAAATGGCCTGGAAAAAAAAGGAGAGAACTTAAACCACAGGGATGCTTCTATTTAAGGTCAATAAGATGAATCAGAGAGAAAGATAGGAAAGTGAAAGGAGAACCAAGAGAGGGGTAGATATAAAAGTCAAGGAAGGAACAAATTTTAAACATAAGCAGTATCATGTTCTGTATAGAAGACCATCAGATACAGCTGCTAGATGGAAGTGATAACATTGAAGAGAACTGTAATGGCAAAGTACAGTTGTCCTGTATACTCGGGATTGGTTCCAGCACCACCTGTGGATATTAAAATCCAAGCATACTCAAGTCTTGCAGTCAGCCCTGCAGAACCCACATAAACGAAAAATTGGTCCTCCGTCTGTATGGATTTTGCATCCCTTGATACTGTATTTTCTATCACAGTTGGGGTTGGAAAAAAAATCCATGTATAAGTGGACCTGCACAATTAAAACCAGTGTAGTTCAAGGTTCTGCTGTAGTAGGAATAGAAAACATTTGCCAGTGGTTAAAGAGTGGAGCAGTAGTGGGAAGGTAGGCAGCAAGTCACATGATAGTGAAAGGAAGGAAAGAGTATGTTTGGCATGTTTGGATTGAATTGGTGTAAGACGATAAAAAATTGCAGAACCCAACCTGGTTCCTTATTTAAATTCAAGCTTAAAGCCATCTCCTCAAGTAATCTTTTTCCAACTCTACAGTCACTCTATCATGTGGCCCAGTTTAATTTTGTGCATTATTTATGGACTTAAAATGTTCTATCTTTGTCTGTTTTCTGTTTCTCTGCACTAGAATGTAAATTTCACAGGAGCAGGGGTCTTGTTTTTCGGTTCACCACTACATCCTCAGAGCTGACAACATAGTTGATGCTTAACAAATATTTATTGTGTGAATTCATAAGATGAAAATAATCAATATTCTGTCTTCCTTCTTGCCAGGATAATATGTTTTCTGCTTCAGGGTATATCATGGTAAAATGTGTGACTTTCCTTTTGGACAGGGAGAAGCAGTGCGTCTATCCAGACAATTACCCATGTACTTATCAAAAGAGGACATCCAAGACATTATCTACAGAATGAAGCACCAGTTTGGAAATGAAATTAAAGGATGTGTTCATGGTCGTCCATTTTTTCATCATTTAACCTATCTTCCAAAAACTACATGATTAAATATGTTTAAGAAGATTAGTTACCATTGAAATTGGTTCTGTCATAAAACAGTATGAGTCCGGTTTTAAATTATCTTTGTATTTTGTGTCATATGGTTATTTTTTAAATGAGAATTCACTGACTTGTTTGTATATTGAAAAATGTTCCAAGTATTGTGGAAAGCATAAATAAACTATTATAAACTATTCATTTTATTCTCAAGAACCAGCCATCATAATAATTATGAGTTATAGTCTCAGAATTGGAAAATAGGTAGTATTCCTGGGTGGTTGATTTACTAGGTCAGCTCTGTGCACAGAGAAATCAGACATCACACATACTAGCGTATCTGATAAACAGTGTCAACATTTCTTAGACTACAATGGAGAGACAGAGTGGGAGAAAATGAAAAAATGAAGTTCAGAGGAAGAAAAAACCATAAATCTTTCCATTAACTTCCATTTAGGGAGTAACAGATTAGATGTTGCTGTCTGTTATTTAGTAATTATTGGATTTTGGAGTCAACATTTGTCAGAGAACGTTGGAAGAATTAGATTTTTAACAGAAAATTTAGGTGACTTTTTGTTTGTTTTTTGAGACAGAGTCTTGCTCCTGTCACCCAGCCTGGAGTGTGGTGGCACGATCTTGGCTCACTGCAACCTCCACCTCCCAGCGATTCTCCTGCCTCACCCTCCCAAGTAACTGGGATTACAGCCACCTACCACCATGCCTGGCTAATTTTTGTATTTTTAGTAGCGATGGGGTTTCACCGTGTTGGCCAGGCTGGTCTCACTCCTGACCTTAGGTGATCCCCCCACCTCGGCCTCCCAAAGTGCTGGGATTACAGGTATGAGCCACCACGCCGGGCCATTAGGTGAAAATTATTTATTGTACATATGCCCCTTCCAAAAACCAGGTCCCACAGCACCAAAATACCTTTACAAAAAGTTGAAACATGATTTTTAATGAGTATATTTGTTGTGCAAAGTAAGATATGTTATACTGGATACGATGCCTCCATACACACACCATCTCCCATAATTCTCAAAGATCATCTTTAAATTCCTAAGATCCTTGTGTTAAGTACAAATTGTGAAACCTGGATTCTGCCTTTTCTTCTGGCAACATCATCCTGTTTTGCATGATCCAAAATCCTGCTTCCCCCAACTCTCCATTATCCCTTTTATAAGTGTGGAGAGCTTACTGGGAGTAATCATTTTAAATTAACTGGGTAAACTGAGGGAAAAGAGGCTATCAAAAGATGAAATTTGCATTATACATTTGTATTGCCCTAAGTAAAACGACTCATTTTTTAGCCATACAGTCTGTATTGGCCCTACAACTATCTTGTAGATGAAGAAACTCATTTTTTCCTACCAGTTTTGAATTGTGCCAAAGCAGATTGGTAGGAATGGCAGGAGGTATTTACCACCTATTTGTTAGGTAGGTTAAGCACTTACCGTGGATAATCTCATTTAATGTTCACAATGAATTTAAAATTGTAGGTACTGTTGAGATTCTAGAGCTCCTGTTCTTAACCACCGCTATACTGCCTGCCATGAGAAATGGGCCCTAAAGAGTTATTTGGGTCAACAAAGCATGGGTGGTTGGGGACTGTTAAACACTTCCTGACACCACTTTAACGAATGCTGGAGTAAATCACCCTTGGCGTGCAAGTTTTTTTTTTTTTTTGTTTGTTTGTTTCTTTGGTGACAGTCTCACTTTGTCACCCACGCTAGAGTGCAGTGGGGCGATCTCGGCTCACTGCAACCTCCGCCTCCCAGCTTCAAGCGATTCTCCTGCATCAGCCTCCCGAAGAACTGGGATTACAGGAGTCCGCCACTACGTTCAGCTAATTTTTGTATTTTTAGTAGAGATGGAGTTTCACCATGTTGGAGAGGCTGGTCTGGAACTCATGACCTCAAGCGATTCGCCCTTCTCAGCCTCCCAAAATGCGGTGATTACAAGCGCCAGTAACCGCGCCTGGCCACGTTTTTCTAACGGTGATGAGTAGCAGCTGGTCGTGAATCAGCTGCTTTTTCCAGAACAGGAATGAGCTTCAGGTGAGGGACTAGCGTCGCCCCACGGACCAATCTTGGTTCACGAGGCCGAGGGGAGCCCAGCAACCACGCGGAAGCCCGGCAATCACCCGCAGCGCTCCTATCTTCCACAGGTCTTTGCAACAGCCACAGCACCACCCGCGGGACGAAATGGCTGGAGCTGGGGGCGGCCACGGGGAATCGCTGGTTCCCAGGATGGAGGTAAGGGCCGCTGCGGGCTGGGAGGCTTACCCGGAATTAAGGGCAAGGCGAGGAGATCCGAAGGAAAAGGAAAGCCTCACTCCAAGTTACCCATTTGCCTGTTTAGTCTGGGTTGCTAGAGCCCTTGGGCTGGGAGAAGGACTGTTAAGATGTGAGTTCCAAAGTGCTCTTTAAACCCAATTGTGTTGCTTAGGATCCCAGCCTTGGCTATAGCCACAGGGCTGACCCAAAGCCATATGGAAGTGAGGCTTTCAGGACCCTCTTGGATGGACTTTTTTTTTTTTTTTTTTTTTCCTGCAGAACTGATTTTGAGTGTTCTCTTTTTCCTTTTTAAAATTTTATTGTTATTATTATACTTTAAGTTCTGGGGTACACATGCAGAAGGTGCAGGTTTGTTACGTAGGTATACACGTGTCATGGTGGTTTGCTGCATCCATTACCCCGTCATCTACATTAGGTATTTCTCCTAATGCTATCCCTCTCCTGGCACCCCACCCCCTGCTATCCCTCCCCTAGCCACCATCCAGAAGTCCGGTGTCTGATGTTCACCTCCCTGTGTCCATGTGTTCTCATTGTTCAACACCCACTTATGAGTGAGAACATGTGGTATTCGGTTTTCTGCTCTTGGGTCAGTTTGTTGAAAATGATGGTTTCCAGCTTCATCCATGTTGCTGCAAGGGACATGAACTCATTTTTTATGGCTGCATAGTATTCCACATTTTCTTTATCCAGTCTGTCATTGATGGGCATTTGGGTTGGTTCCAAGTCTTTGCTATTGTGAACAGTGCCGCTATGAACATATGTGTGCATGTGTCTTTATAAGAGAATGATTTATAATCCTCTGGGTATATACCCAGTAATGGGATTGCTGGGTCAAATAATATTTCTATTTCTGGATCGTTGAGGAATCACCACACTGTCTTCCACAATGGTTGAACTAATATACACTCCCACCAAGAGTGTAAAAGCATTCCTATTTCTCCACATTGGATGGACATTTTGCTGGGAAGGTAGCTGGCTATGGTCCAGCCAGGCCTAGGAGGTTTTAGATATTTAACATACCGAAAAATATTAGGCCTGTATTCAGATGAATGGATTTTTGTTACTTTCATTGGCTACGGGATTCTCTGTGATTTTATCCAGATTTTGTGGCTCAAGTTGGAGGAATTGCAACCCAACCCAGCACAGCCTGTATCGCTCAACGAAAAATGTAAATAGGAGCTATTTTTCCCTCTCCAAATTATTACTTGTTTTATTTTCATCTTATGTTTGTTCTACAGCCTTTTTTGGGGGGCGGGTGGCAGGAGGGAGCAGGAGTCACTAAATGAACTCGGGCTTGGGTCTACACTGAAAAGAAAAAAAATAGATTTAATTTTTGTAAACCAAAAAGCATCTGAGGTAGGTCTCATAAATTTAGAAGTTTGTTTTGTCAAAATTAAGGACATACCCAGGAGACAGGTCTGTGTGCTTTTCTCCAAAGACAGTTTTGAGGGCTTCAATATTTAATGGGGAAAGAGAGGAGGTTATGGTCACATTACTAAATCCACATGTTGCAGGAGAAAAGGAGCAGGTAAAGGAATGGTCAGTGTATTGTATGATGCTCAGTAAATTCACAGTTTACATAAGATAAGGTGAACATAGAGTAGCTACCTGTGGAAATGTTTAATCTTTTATCTGTTGCTAAGCTATCTGCTTAGGAACAAAGGAAGGGCAGTTTCTTGGATGACTCAGCTTTCAGCTTAACTTTTTCCTTTTGGTATCGTGAATTGGGTCCCAAGTTTTTATTTTTGTTTACACTCTTTACAGTACCTAATTAACACAAAGGAAATAATACATTTGGAGATCCCAAATGTTGACCACTAACTTAACCGAAGTTACCAGGCAAATTAAGATACCAATAATGAACTAAAGTATTTAAATGACTAGACTTGTGAGTGGAGCATTTTGGGCAAGCCAACGTTCATGGATTTATAGTGGCTAAAAATAACCTTGATGTGCGCCAACTCATTTTACAGATGAGAAAATCGAAGCCCAAAGTGATTACATAACATATGTGAGCACACACAGCTGTATCTAGTGCTCTACTAGTTCTACTTTAAATGTTTATATTACCTTAAACAAAGGAAGGTAAGTAGTGGAAAAAAATCAGATTTTGCTGCAAAGCCAAATAAAAAATGACTTGAGATTGTCACCTACTTTCTCCTTTTACAAACATAAATAATCAAGAGTTAACTATTAACCTTGTAAAAGGAAAATAAATCTTAGGGCTCCTAAATCAATAAGCTAAAGAGAAAAGTCAAGGTGGAAACTGCTTAAGACCAACATGCCTCCCATTCTGTTCAGAGTCACCCCTCTGCTCACTGAGATAAATGCGTATCTGATTAGCCTCTCCTTTGGAGAGGCTATTAGGAGTTATTAGGAGAGGCTCCCAACTTATTGGGAAAGCTCATTTTTAGCAGGTTATATTGTCTCATGTCCTATGAAAAGAAAATAAGGGGAGCAAGGCAAAAAAAAAACAATAAATAAAAGAACAATCCTCGAAAATCTATATAGGCTGCATTACTTTGAAGTCCATACATCAGTAGGCAGATATGAAAGTGGCTTATGTATGTAAATAGGTTGCTGTTATTTTCTTCTGAAGTTTAATTTGTCTAGCTTCACTTTGCAGGACTGTGAATGGATTGAACATTTTTTTGGGAAAAATAGATGTTTTTATATGATTTCTTTTAAAAAAGGCATTTTTGCTTTTAAACTGGCTTTCATTTTATCTTGAGACACTGGTAAATTATAGCAATTTAACTTGCAAGACAGTGATGCTGTACTGCCAGAAATATATTTTAAGTAATTCACTAATAATAATAGCCAAAAAAATTTCTACATTTTTACATGTAACTTACTAAATATGTATGATCCTTGTTATCTATTTTGAAGTTATTTGCATTCTTTTTTGGTCTTTTCTCCTTAGTTTTCTCAGTCAATAATGGTTGTAGAATAAACACTTCCCTGTATACATAGCAATAATTCTTGATCCCAGATGAAAACAAGATTCCCAGCCACTCACACACATTCAGGTCTTAAATAACAAAGATGTTATTGCAGCAATCCAGTTTTAGCAGTTTTCCCCCTTAAAAAAAATAAATAAAATGTACAATCCTCTGTCCTTTAAGTTGAAAGGAGAGTACCTCATGTTTTGTAGGTTTCTTTAGTATGAGTTTGAGGATACTGTTTATGCTAGTATATGAGTATGGCACTTCTCCCACTTTAATGTGCATGTGAATCTCTCTGGGCTTCTCTGATTAAGTAGGTCTCGGGGAGAGTCTGATATTCTACATTTCTGGCAAGTTCTCTGGTGATGCTGATGCTGCTGGTTCATGAATTACACTTGGATTAGCAAGAGTGCACATAATCCTGTGGCCAAGTGCCAGAGTCTTGAAATAGAATACAGATAGATTTTTAATGCAAATATATACTAAAAATAATCAGATTAATGAATCTGTTTATGGCTTTCTATTCTCTTTGGGAAGTCGTTTCTCCTGGGACATCATTTTCTATTTAGAAAATCAGATTTATATGTCTCAAAAATATTATGAGGTAGCTGGATCCACCATCATTTCTTTCTTTATTGTACACATAGGCATTCCCCCATGAAAAGGTGGGACCTGTTCCTCCACTCCCTCGAATCTGGGCTAGTTTATGATTACTTTGCCCATTGGATTATAACAGAAGTGACACTATACAACTTCCAAGACTAAGTCATAGAAACCTTGCAGCCTTCCTGGCCGTCTTGAAATGGTTGTTATGGGGAAGCCAGTTACCTTGAAGGGAGACAGTCTACCCTGAGTCTGCCATTGTATAAAAAGTATAAGCTAGACAGATAAAGAGGCTATGTAGAAAAAGATGCTTGATTAGTTCTCAGTTGTTACAGTCTTCTCAGCTCTGGTGCCAGACATTGAGGAAAGATGTCTTCGGATAACTTCACTCTCAGCTGTCATCTGATTACAACTATATGAGGTAGCTCAAGTGAGGACCACCCAGCTGAGCTCTTTAACCCCCAGAACGAAGAAATAAAAATTGCTAAACCATTAAATTTTGTGGTGATTTGTTTTGAAGAGACAGATGAAGAGAACATTTATGTTATGCTAACTTGAGTTTTCTTTTTTTTTTTTTTGAGATGGAGTTTCGCTCTTGTTACCCAGGCTGGAGTGCAATGGCGCGATCTCGGCTCACCGCAACCTCCGCCTCCTGGGTTCAGGCAATTCTCCTGTCTCAGCCTCCTGAGTAGCTGGGATTACAGGCACGCGCCACCATGCCCAGCTAATTTTTTGTATCTTTAGTAGAGACGGGGTTTCACCATGTTGACCAGGATGGTCTCGATCTATCGACCTCGTGATCCACCCGCCTCGGCCTCCCTAACTTGAGTTTTATTACTGAAATGTCTTTTTGGTCTTCCAGGAAATGACCAGTATAGGGATTGCAAATTAATCTGAAATTTTCATACAAATAATAATATGGTCCTGGTTTTATGTAAATATGTAGCATTTTGTTTTTTAAATTAAAATGTTTGAGTATTATTTATTTATTTATTTATTTGAGATGGAATTTCACTCTTGTCACCCAGGCTGGAGTCCAATACCTAATCTTGGCTCACTGCAACCTCTGTCTCCTGGGTTCAAGTGATCACTTGCCTCAGCCTCCCCAGTAGGTGGGATTACAGTTGCCTGCCACCACCACTATCTAATTTTTTGTATTTTTAGTGGAGTCGGGGTTTCACCATGTTGACCAGGCTGGTCTCGAACTTCTGACCTCAGTTGATCCCCCTGCCTCGGCCTCTCAAAGTACTGGGATTAAAGGCATAAACCACTATGCCCAGCCTAAATGTTCTAGTATTAATTTATATATGAGTCATATCTTATGATGCCTTGGAGACTGGGGATATCAGTATTTTTGGCTGCTTTATAGATCTAATTTTTTGCTTTGTCACATTATCACTAGGGTTTACCATTCTCACCTATCCAGGCAATCAAACTATGAGTGAGAAAGCAATTAATATTCTTTATTGAACATTAGCTTTTCTTTTAGTTTCGATTAATGCCATGTTTTGTCTAGATATTGCTCCTCACAGTAGTTTCTTAAGGCACTCTCCTTTGAGCATTACTTCTTTCATAAGAATGATTTAGTACAATTTACAAACTTATTTATTTACTCAGTATTTACCAAACATCTGTCATACACATCCTGGGAGATTGAAAACATAGAGTAATTCAAAATTAAAACATAATCTATCCTCAAGAAGATTTTGGTCTTAAATGAGAAAGGTCCATAAATAGCCGTAATAAACCAATGATAAATCAGAGGAATAGAAATGCAGGAGAGGATCAGAATAAATAAAAGTCACATCAGTAAGGTGATCAGCTTCATGAAGAAAAGTGCATTTGAGTTCAGCAATGAGGGCTGGGAAGGTTTTCTTATCTGCTTTTTAATTAGAAGTGAAAGAAGGCATTCTAGACATAGGAAACAAAAGGATAGAGGTAGTAGGGGTGAAACATTCAGAACTGTGCCTTAGCAAAGGTTGCTGTGGCGGCAAGGGGTGAGGGAGAAACTCAAGTCCAGTTAGAGGCCTGTTGCAGTAGTTAGAGCACACACACAAAAATGCATGAATTAAGGTAATGGCCCTGGAAACCGGAGGGAAGAAAGGAGACAAGTGGAGATAAATGCAACAGGACTTGTGCTTGCTTTTTCTTTTTTAATTGCTTTTTAAAAAATTATGCTTTAAGTTCTGGGATACATGTGCAGAATGTGCAGGTTTGTTAAATAGGTATATACATGTGCCATGGTGGTTTGCTGCACCCATCAACCAGTCACCTCTGTTAGGTATTTTTCCTAAAGCTATCCCTCCCCTAACCCCCTACACCCTGACAGGCCCCAGTGTGTGATGTTCTCCTCCCTGTGCCCGTGTATTCTCACTATTCAACTCTCACTTATGAGAGAGAATATGTGGTGTTTGGTTTTCTGTTCCTGTGTTAGTTTACTGAGAATGATGGTTTCCAGCTTTATCCATGTCACTGCAAAGGGCATGAACTCATCCTTTTTATGGCTGCATAATATTCCATGGTTTATATGTGCAGCATTTTCTTTATACAGTCTATTTTTGATGGGCATTTAGGTTGGTTCCAAGTCTTTGCTATTGTGAACAGTGCTGCAATAAACATACATGTGCATGTGTCTTTATAGTAGAATGATTTTTAATCCTCTGGGTGTATACCCAGTAATGGGATTGCTGGGTAAAATGGTATTTCTGGATCTAGATCCTTAAGGAATCACCATACTGTCTTCCACAATGGTTGAACTAATTTACACTCCCACCAACAGCCTAAAAGCGTTTCAATTTCTCCACATCCTCTCCAGCATCTGTTGCTTCCTGGCTTTTTAATGGCTGCCATTCTAACTGGCATGAGATGGTATCTCATTGTGGTTTTGGTTTGTTTTTTTCTAATCACCAGTGATGATGAGCTTTTTTTCATGTTTGTTGATTGCATAAATGTCTTCTTTTAAGAAGTGTCTGTTCATATCCCTTGCCCACTTTTTGATGGGGTTGTTTTTTTCTTGTAAATTTGTTAGTTCCTTGTAGATTCTGGATATTAATCCTTTGTCAGATGGATAGGTTGCAAAATTTTTCTCCCATTCTGCAGGTTGCTCATTCACTCTGATGATAGTTTCTTTTGCTGTGCAGAAGCTCTTTAGTTTAATTAGATCCCATTTGTCAATTTTGGCTTTTTTTGCCATTGCTTTTGGTGTTTTAGTCATGAAGTTTTTGCCTCTGCCTATGTCCTGAATGGTATTGTCTGGGTATTTTTCTAGGGTTTTTATGGTTTTAGGTCTTATGTTTAAGTCTTTAATTCATCTTGAGTTAATTTGCATATAAGGTGTAAGGAAGGGATCCAGTTTCAGCTTTCTGCACATGGCTAGCCAGTTTTCCCAACACCATTTTTTAAATAGGAAATCATTTCCCCATTGCTTGTTTTTGTCATGTTTGTAAATGATCAGATGGTTGTAGATGTGTGGCATTATTTCTGTTCTGTTCCACTGGTCTATTTATCTGTTTTGGTACCAGTACCATGCCATTTTTGGTTACTGTAGTCTTGTAGTATAGTTTGAAGTCAGGTAGCATGATGCCTCAGCTTTGTTCTTTTTGCTTAGGATTGTCCTGGGTATATGGGCTCTTTTTTGGTTCCACATGAAATTTAAAGTAGTTTTTTTCTAAATCTGTGAAGAAAATCAATGGTAGCTTGATGGGGATAGCACTGAATCTATAAATTACTTTGGGCAGTATGGCCGTTTTCACAATATTAGTTCTTCCTATCCATGAGCATGGAATGTTTTTTCATTTGTTTGTGTCCTCTCTTATTTCCTTGAGCAGTGGTTTGTAGTTCTCCTTGAAGAGGTCTTTCACGTCCCGTGTTAGTTGTATTCATAGGTATTTTATTCTCTTTGTAGCAATTGTGAAGTTGCATTGGGAGTTTGCTCATGATTTGGCTCTCTTTAAGTTGTTATTGTTGTATAGGAATGCTTGTGATTTTTGCACATTGATTTTGTATCCTAAGACTTTGCTGAAGTTGATTATCAGCTTAAGGAAATTTTGGGCTGAGATGATGGGGTTTTCTAAATATAGAATCATGTCATCTGCAAATAGAGACAATTTGAGTTTCTCTCTTCCTATGTGAATACGATTTATTTCTTTTTTTTGCCTGATTGCCCTGTCCAGAACTTCCAATACTATGTTGAATAGGAGTGGTAAGACAGGGCATCCTTGTCTTGTGCCAATTTTCAAAGGGAATGCTTCCAGCTTTTGCCCATTCAGTATGATATTGGCTGTGAGTTTGTCATAAATAGCTCTTATTATTTTGAGATATGCTTCATCAATACCTAGTATATTGAGAATTTTTAGCATGAAGCGCTGTTGAATTTTGTTGAAGGCCTTCTCTGCATCTATTGAGATAATCACGTTTTTTGTCTTTTGTTCTGTTTATGTGGTGGTTTATGTTTATAGACTTGCATATGTTGAACCAGCCTTGCAGCCCAGGGATGAAGCCAATTTGATTGTGGCAGATAAGCTTTTTGATGTGCTGCTGGATTTGGTTTGCTGGTTTTTTGTTGAGGATTTTCACATTAATGTTCATCAGGAATATTGGCCTGAAATTTCCTTTTTTTTGTTGTGTCTTTGCCAGATTTTGGTGTCAGGATGATGCTGGTCTAAATGAGCTAAGGAGGAATCCTTCTTTTTCTATTATTTGGAATAGTTTCAGAAGAAATGGTACCAGTTTCTCTTTGTAATTTTGGTAGAATTTGGCTATGAATCCAGTCCTGGGCTTTTTTTGTTTGATAGGCTATTAGTTACTGCCTCAATTTCAGACCTTGTTATTGGTCTGTTCAGGAAATCGCCTTCTTCCTGCTGTAGACTTGAGAGTGTGTATATGTCCAGGAATTTATCCATTTCTTCTAGATTTTCTAGTTTATTTGCATAAAGGTGTTTATAATATTATCTGATGGTAGTTTGTATTTCTATGGGACCAGTGGTGATATCCTTTTTTTTTTTTTTTTTTTTATGGTGTCTATTTGATTCTTCTCTCTTTTCTTCTTTATTAGACTGGATAGTGGTCTATATATATATTGTTAATCTTTCAAAAAACCAGGTCCTGGATTCATTGATTTCTTGAAGGGTTTTTTGTGTCTCTGTCTCCTTCAGTACTGCTCTGATCTTAGTTATTTCTTGTCTTCTGCTAGATTTTGATTTTATTTGCTCTTGCTTCTCAAGTTCTTTTAATTGTGATGTTAGGGTGTCGATTTTAGATCCTTTCTGCTTTCTCCTGTGGGCATTTAGTGCTATAAATTTCCATCTAAACACTGCTTTAGCTGTGTCCCAGAGATTCTGGTATTTTGTGTCTTTGTTCTCACTGGTTTCAAATAATTTATTTATTTCTGCCTTAATTTCATTATATACCTAGTAGTCATTCAGGAGAAGGTTTTTCAGTTTCCATGTAGTTGTGCAGTTTTGAGTGAGTTTCTTAATCCTGACTTCTAATTTGATTGCACTGTGGTCTGACAGACTGTTATGATTTCCGTTCTTTTGCATTTGCTGAGGAATGTTCTACTTCCAAATTATGTGGTCAATTTTAGAATAAGTGTGATGTGGTGCTAAGAAGAATGTATATTCTGTTGATTTGGAGTGGAGAGTTCTGTAGACCTTGTTCCAGAGCTGAGTGCAAGTCCTGAATATCTTTGTTAATTTCTGTCTTGTCGATCTGTCTAATATTGACAATGGAGGGTTAAAGTCTTCCACTATTATTGTGTGGGAGTTGAAGTCTCTTTGTAGGTCTCTAAGAACTTGCTTTTTGAATCTGGGTGCTCCTTCTTTGTCTTTTTTGACCTTTGTTGGTTTAAAGTCTGTTTTATCAGAGACTAGAATTGCAACCCCTGCTTTTTTTCTTTTTCATTTGCTTGTAAATATTCCTCCATCCCTTTATTTGCTTGTAAATATTCCTTTTATTTATTTCATTTGCTTGTAAATATTCCTCCATCCCTTTATTTTGAGCCTATGAGTGTCTTTGCATGTTAGATGAGGCTCCTGATATAGCACAATGATGGGTATTGACAGTTTATCCAATTTGCCAGTCTATATCTTTTAATTGGGGCATTTAGCTCATTTAGATTTAAGGTTAATATTGTTATGTGTTAATTTAATACTTCCTTTAGATGCTAAGGGATTATTGTGCCCATTAGTTAATGCAGTTTCTTCATAGGGTTGATGGTCTTTAAAATTTGGTATGTTTTTGCAGTGGCTGGTACCGATTTTTCCTTTCTATATGTAGTGCTTCCTTCAAGAGCTCTAGTAAGGCAGGCCTGGTGGTGACAGAAATCTCTCAGCATTTGCTTGTGTGTAAAGGACTTTATTTCTCCTTTGCTTATAAAGCTTAGTTGGGATGGATATGAAATTCTGAGTTAAAAATGCTTAAGAATGTTGAACATTGGCTCCCATTCTCTTCTTGCTTCTAGGGTTTCTGCAGAGAGATCCACTGTTAATCTGATGGGTTACCCACAAAACTCTCTGGCTGCCCATAACATTTTTTTCCTTCATTTCAACCTTGGTGAATCTGACAATTATGTGTCTTAGGGTTGCTCTTCTCGAGGAGTATCTTTGTGGTGGTCTCTGTATTTCCTGAATTAGAATTTGGCCTGTGTTGCTATGTTGGGGAAATTTTCCTGGATAATATCCTGAAGAGTGTTTTCCAACTTGATTCCATTCTCCCCATCACTTTCAGGTACACCAATTGAATGTAGGTTTAGTCTTTTCACATATTTCCATATTTCTTGGAGGCTTTGTTTGTTCCTTTTCATACTTTTTTCTCTAACTTTGTCTTTGTGCTTTATTTCATTAAGTTAATCTTCAATCTCTCATATCCTTTCCTCCACTTGATCCATTTGGCTATTGATACTTGTGTATGCTTCACATACACGAATGTGTTTTTTAGCTGTGTTTTTTGTTCTGTGCTTTTCAGCTATGTTTTTTGTGTTGCTCTTTTCAGCTCCATCAGGTCATTTATGTTCTTCTCTAAACTGGTTACTCTAGTTAGTAATTCCCCTAAACTTTATTCCAGGTTCTTAGCTTCCTTGCTTTGGGTTAGTACATGCTCCTTTAGCTCTGAGGAGTTTGTTTTTACCCACCTTCTGAAACCTAATTCTGTCAATTCGTCAAACTCATTCTCCTTCTGGTTTTGTTCTCTTGCTAGTGAGTTGCGATCCTTTGAAGAAGAAGTGTTTAGGTTTTTGGAATTTTTGGCCTTTTTGTGCTGGTTTTTCCTCATCTTCATGGATTTTCTACCTTTGGTCTTTGATGTTGGTGACCTTTGGATGGGGTTTCTGTATGGATATCCTTTTTGTTGACGTTGATGCCATTCCTTTCTGTTTGTTAGTTTTACTTCTAACAGGCCCCTCTGCTGCAAGTCTGCTGGAGTTTGCTGGAGGTCCACTCCAGACCCTGTTTGCCTGGGTATCACCAGTGGAGGCTACAGAACAGCAAATATTGCTGCCTGTTCCTTCTTCTGGAAGCTTCGTCCCAGAAGGGCACCCACAAATGCCACCTGGAGCTCTTCTGTATAAGGTGTCTCTTGGCCCCTCCTGGGAGGTATCTCCAAGTCAGGAGGCACAGGGTCAGAGACCCACTTGAGAAGACAGTCTGGAGAACTCTGCTGGGAGATCCACTGCTCTCTTCAGAGCCCCTGGCAGGAATATTTAAGTCTGCTGAAGCTGTACCCACAGCAACCCCTTCCCCCAGGGAGATGAGAGTTTTGTCTATAATCCTCTGACTGGGGCTGCTGCCTTTCTTTCAGAGATGCCCTGCCCAGAGACAAGGAATCTAGAGAGGAAGTCTGGCTATAGTGGCTTTGCCAAGCTATGATGGGCTCTGCCTAGTTTGAACTTCCCAGCGCTTTGTTTACACTGTGAGGGAAAACCACCTACTCAAGCCTCGGTAATGGTGGATGCCCTTACCCCCATCAAGCTTGAGTGTCCCAGGTCAACTTCAGACTGCTATGCTGGCAGTGAGAATTTCAGGCCAGTGCATCTTAGCTTGCTGGGCTCCATGGGAGTGGGATCCACTGAGCTAGACCACTTACCTCCCTGGCTTCAGTCCCCTGTCTAAGGGAGTGAAGGGTTCTGTCTCACTGATGTTCCAGGTCCACTAGGGAATGAAATAACTCCTGAAGCTAGCTTGGTGTCTGCCCAAATGGCCTCCCAGTTTTGTGCTTGAAACCCAGAGCCCTGGTGGCTTAGGCACCCAAGGAAATCTCCTGGTCTGTGGGTTGTAAAGACTGTGGGAAAAGCAGTCTTTGCATCTGGGCCAGAGTGCACCATTCCTGAAGACACAGTCCCTCATGGCTTCCCTTGGCTAGGGGAGAGAGTTACCCAAGCCCTTGCACTTCTCAGGTGAGGCAACACCCCACCCTGCTTCAGCTTTCCCTCCATGGGCTGCACCCACTTTCTAATTAGTCCCAATGAGATTGCAGGGTACCTCAGCTGGAAATGCAATCACCTGCCTTCCTCATTGACCTTGCTGGGAGCTGCAGACTGGAGCTATTCCTATTTGGCCATCTTGCCAGCCACCCTTGTGCTTGCTTTTGTATGTACAGCTGGCCCTCCCTAAACATGGGTTCTGCATTTGTAAGTCCAACTAACTGTAAATGAAAACTTTTGGGGAAAAAATGCAATAAAAAATAACAATACAACAATAAAAAATCCAAATAAAAAATTAAGTATAAAAACTATTTACATAGCTTACATTTTAATAGGCATTATAATTAATCTAGAGATGACTTAAACTATATGGGAGTATGTACATATGTTATATGCAAATACTATGCCATTTGTTTTATTTTTTGAGACAGAGTCTTGCTCTGTCACCAGGCTGGAGTGCAGTGGCATGATCTCGGCTCACTGTAACCTCTGCCTCCCAGGTTCAAATGATTCTCCTGCTTCAGTCTCTTGAGTAACTGGGACTACAGATGCATAGTAGTCCCAGCTCATTTTTTTGTATTTTAGTAGAGACCGGGTTTCACCGTGTTAGCCAGGATGGTCTCGATCTCCTGAACTTGTGATCTGCCCACCTCAGCCTCCTAAGGTTCTAGCGTTACAGGTGTGAGCCACCGTGCCCAGCCGCCATTTTATTATAAAGGACTTTAGCATCTGTGGGTTTTGGTATCTGGTATGTGGACTGGTCCTGAAACCAATCCCCTGGGCATCCCAAGAGATGACTATATATATATTTTCAAGGTATCATAGGCATTGCATGTGACTCAATTTTCATTTCTCTGCATAAATTATACTACCATTAGTATAATGGTATATAATTATGGCCACATTATACGGATGGACACTGGTGGAAGGGTCTGGGTTCAATAAAAACAATTTTCTCTGAAAATCTGTTTTTCAAATATATATCCTTTGTACATTAGGTAATAGACCAAGAATGTCTTTAGATGTGCTGCTTTTAAAAATAAAAATTAGTGTAACGTTCATGTCTTAGAAGAACAGAATGAATACTTCTAATATCAGACTTACACACAGAATCTTTGAAAGATGAATGAACTTTGCCGCTGAAGTGTAGATCAAAATAATTTTCTTTATAGCACATTTACGAAGTAACATTCAGTTTAATCTCCCTGATCTTATGCCCCTTTATCATAGAATGGACATCTGAAGTTGTTTTTCTATTTTACTTATATCTTCCACAGGTAGAATTGACATCTACCTCTTTTGGGCATCCTCAAATAAAATCTTGTTTATTACTGAATTAGAAATGAGAACTAAATCTCACTGAGCTCACTAAGTTTCAATAATGCTTGAAACTACCTAATCAATTTTAGACTTGTTTCTTCTCGGATCACCTCATTTGATCTCTCTCTTCTCATGACCATATCAGGCAATTTAATTTTATTTATATAATTCTGCTTCTACTTTTAGTTTTCCTCTTATATAGTATTACATAATATTGTTATTTGTTACTACAGTATCATTAGAATATATAATATTAAATATATAGAAAATAAAATTATATAGAAAAGTTAATATATCATTATGTTATATAAACAAAATAATGTTTCTTATGCTTGAAATAAGTCTCATTTTCTTAATGTGGAAGTTTTTTATGTCTTTTCTTAAAATACCTCTCATAATATCTTATTTCAAATATTAGGAAAGATTTGCCTTTATATTTTCAAAATGTAAAGGCCATACTTAAAAACCTTCTTAACTAAAAAGTGCCAATTAAAATTTAGAAAATTTAGAATCAAATATAAAATATTGAATATTAAACATTCATATTAAATATTTAAAACATCTCAGTACTGAATTCTAGGCAATTGAAAGAACAACACTAATGAAAGAAAAAAAGACTGAAATAAAAAGGTGACTTGAACACTATTTACAACCAAAAAAATGCAATTGGTTACAATTAATGAAGAAATAAAATGAGATCAGGGTCATTAACATAGAAGAAAATATTCAAATGAAAGAGCAGAGGAAAGAGAAAGTGGAAGAAAACGTTCTAAGTAGGCAGGAAGAAAGGAAATGAAAAGGAATATCACCACGAAAGTCCTTCTCCCATTTTCTCCTCCATTAACATTTTATACGGTTCTACACTAGTATGTAATCCTAATGCCTGGCTACTCCAGCTGGCCAAAATCTCCTATTTTTATTTTTAACACTGAAGTAACTCTTATACCCTAGCACTTGTGTTTACCATTCATTCAGTGCTCATATTAAAGTCAGTATTGTGATTTTTCTTATATTGCTTCACTTCTGTTTATCTTTATTGCCTGGCATGAAAACTAACCCAGAAGGCAATCTATTAATATTTGCATATTTGAATAAAACATTTTATTTAGCTCTCTTTTTCTCCAGTTCCAACTCTGCAGGTATTAATGTACCAATGCTGGTCTTAATCCCCACACTCTCCAAAGGAGAAGCATCATGGGAAAGAGGAGTAATGTTTTATTTGGGAGCAAATCTTGAGGGGACTTGAATATCAGGCTAAAGGTTTTCAACATTGGAAAGAGCAACTAAATGTTTTTGAATAGGAAGGTAACACAATCAGAGCCATACAGTTTAAAAGCAAGTTTAAGATGAATCAGAATGAATAAGAGAAGTAGGAGATCGGTTCAGAAAATCATAGTGCTATGCCAATTAGAATGATGATCATTAAAAAATCAGGGGACAACACATGCTGAAGAGGATGTGGGAAAATAGGAATGCTTTTCCACTGTTGGTGGGAGTGTAAATTAATTCAACCACTGTGGAAGACAGTGTGGCAATTCCTCAGTGATCTAGAAACAGAAATACCATTTGATCCAGCAATCTCATTACTGGGTATATACCCAGAGGATTATAAATCATTCTCTTATAAAGACACATGTACACTTATGTTCATAGTGGCACTGTTCACAATAGCAAAGACTTGAAATCAACCCAAATGCCCATCAATGATAAATTGGATAAAGAACATGTGGCGGCCAGGAGCGGTGGCTCATGCCTGTAATCCCAGCACTTTGGGAGGCGGAGACGGGCGGATCATGAGGTCAGGAGATCGAGACCATCCTGGTCAACATGGTGAAACCCTGTCCCTACTAAAAAAAAAAAATACAAAAATTAGCTGGGCATGGTGGCGCATGCCTGTAGTCCCAGCTACTCGGGAGGCTGAGGCAGGAGAATTGCTTGAACCCAGGAGGCGGAGGTTGCAGTGAGCCGAGATCAAAAAGAAAAAGAAAAAAAGAAAATGTGGCACATATACACCATGGAATACTATGCAGCCATAAGAAATGAGTTCATGTCCCTTGCAGCAACACGGATGAAGCTGGAAACCATCATTCTCAGCAAACTGACGCAAGAACAGAAAACCAAATACCACATGTCTCACTCATAAGTGAGTGTTGAACAATAAAAACATATGGACACAGGAAGGGGAACATCACACACTGGGGCCTGGGGAGTGGGGGGCTAGGAGAGGAATAGCAGGGGGTAGGGGGATTGTGGAGAGATAGCATTAGGAGAAATACCTAATGTAGATGACGGGGTGATGGATGCAGTAAACCACTGCCAT